>NC_060282.1:75341044-75700759 GCF_021613505.1 Equus quagga
TGAGTGTTCCCACTAAATGGATTCTGTGGTCTCTGGGAAGCGTGGCATCTTCTGTGAGTGATGGAGGAAGGGAAGGTAGAGACGTGGTGGAGATGGCTGCCAGAGTGACAAAGCAAATGTTCGCTCAGTATTTTATGCACCCGTCTGTGCCGTAAAAACACTGCTGAAATAAAATACAAGAAATAAGTGAACAGTCTTAGCATGAAGCCTTAACGTGAACAAAACTCCAGGAAATAGAACATCAGCTTTCATGATAATCTTAACATAGTCATGTGAATGGAAAAAACTTAATTATGAATACCTCAAAACACTTTCCTTAAATATGATTCCATTTATATGATTCCATGTTCTGTGTAAAGTTAACTTTTGCAAAAAAAGTAAATCCTCTTTTTTAAGGAAGTCCAAACTAAGAAAATAATCCTTTTCAACAAAGTAAATGAGATGGAAAATAATACATAAATAATAAAATTTTTAAAAAGTGCAAATGTATGGAAGCACAAATAATGACATTAAAATATTAATAACTAACACTTGTATCACACTATATGTCAGGCTCTGCTCTAAGCCACGCACATACACTCATTTAAGACTCATAAAATCCTATGAGGTAGGTAATATATTCCCAATTTATATAAATTAAGATGAGGTATGGAGCAGTTAGGTAGTTTAGCACAATTGACATGGGTGGTAAATGTGAAAGATGCAAACCCAGGCAGCCATGCTCCGTACTTTCTATGCAACACTGGATAAATGGCGAGATACGTCCAGGAATTATCAGCTGCCTTTGTGGTTGAGATGAATATAGGCTGAGTAGTGATCAGAGCCAGAAGATGAAGCTAGAACAGTAGGCGAGGATAAGTTTGTCAGTATCCTCAGGTATGGAGACCAAATTAGGATGGCCCCAGCTGGATAGCTGCTCAATGCATTTATTTATAAGGGAGTTCCAAAAGATCACTAGGTGCAAGTAATTTATCAGAAAGATAATGATATAGAGAAAAGCATATTTACTGGAATTTCTCTCAGAAAAAAATTGGAACGTGTTAGCAAAGAAAACTGATCGAGCTTCTTGGGACAAGAGATGATACCCTGAGAGGGATGCCTTCAAGCAACAGCACACAGTTCGTTAACTGCCCTTTTTGGTGAGATACAATTAATATAAAATAAAGTGCACACACATCTTATGTGTTCAGTTGGATAGATTTTGACAATGGTGTTTGGCTGTGAAATCACCTCTCACAACAAAACAAGATATAGAATATCTCCATCTTCCAGAAAGTTCCATATTCCCCTTCTAGTTAATTCTCTTTCCCACACGCTATCTGGTTCCTTCATCATAGATTATTTCTTCATGTATTTGAGCTTCATGTAGAAAAATGTATACAGTATGGATTTTTTTTTGTTTAGTTTCTTTCATGTAATGTACCATTTTTGAAATCAACCCATGTTGCTGTGTGTAACAGTTATTTGTTCTTTTTTATTACTAGATAGTATTCCATTGTGTAAGTGTAGGACAAACTCTTAATTCATTTTCCTGCTGAGAGGGCAATTTTTCCAGTTTGGGGCAATTATAAATGAGACTGTTATAAACATTTTTGTACAATTCTTTTTTTGCAGACATATGTTTCTATTTCTTGGGCAAACACATAGGATTGGAAGCGCTACACCAGAAGGTAAGAGTATTTTTACTCCCCCATAAGAAAGGTCCGTCTGATTGTTACAGGATTTTCACTTGGCAGAACAAGGTCTGGAAGTCTGGGACAAGAGCTGAATTATGCATAATAATTGGAGGGAAGCCGAGCGCTCCCTTCTCCCCCTTTTCACATGCATGCTCAGCCTCATCCATAAATAATCGATGAACAAATATTGAAAGACCATTGGTTTGAAAGAATGATAAATTATTAACCTAGTAGAGGCAGCAAATGTCCTAGTCTGGCTTAAATATACCATAGTTAAGAACGTAGATTTTGTTTTGAAGATCCTAAGTGACGCGATTAAACCCATGTCTAACAACCGTAACTTTCACGTATTTTGGAAGGTGGACTAGGAAAGGGGAAATAAGTTAAAAGGCTATTACAAAAGTCCAGGTAAAAAATAATGAAGTCAACATCTTTGGGAATTCTCAGGAGGGAACTGAGTTCAAAAGATACGCAAACACTGTGAATTGTATGTGTGTGTGCTGGTGCATTCACGCGTGTGCATGTGTGTTGTAGCAGAAAATAATTTTGTAATAGTACTCTCTTTGTTGTTCATTCATTGCATCTGCTGCACCCACACACAACAAATGTATTACAGTCTAAGCAAAATACTCAGACCAGCCATTAAGCTGAGATATCCCTACCTCCATATCTAATGTGACTCGTAACACTCTCAATATATCATGGCTTTCTGCCTTTTTTCTGTTCAGAATGTTTCTAAAATTCTTGACCTTTCCAGCATTGCAGGTTGCCTTCAGTGCTCGAGTTCTGAAAACTACAGAAAACAAAACATCCAAACAGAATAACATATGAGAAGGATGTGAATATCAAACTCTGCCCCAGGTCTTAGTGGCACCTCTTTCATTGTGTTTCTCAACCATTTTCACATAAAACAGGCAAAGACTGGCTAGAGATAAACTTTTTTATATCAGATTCGGAGAAAGATCAACAATCTATTATTTTTCAGCCCAGAAAGTCCTGGAAGAGCTTATCTTTATCCTCTCCTTGCTGTGACGGGCTTTGTCATTCTGCTAGCTGGCACATCAAATCATGATCTCTAACTCTGACTGAAATAAAACTGGCTGGTCACGGTGTGGGTCCCTTTCATACATTGTACGGTCTCGGTTTATTCAGTGGAACCAACCTGCAATTCTAGGAGACAGGAAAAGACTAAAAGAAAACAATTAAGTTAGAGGGAAACATTTTTCATGTTTTCTCTGTCTTGTGACTAGCATATTCATGGAAACTCCATTCTCCAGGTTTATTCCAAAAATAATTTTATAAATTCCCTGTGGGTTATTGGCCTATTATTCATATTGTCTCCCCACTTTTCCCTTGGCAATCTCTTATTCGAATATTTCTCAAAATTGGAAATCGATCCTCAATCAATCGTCTATTATTAAAAGTCAGGGATGTTAAACGTTCAGTACTTGTTGGGCAGAAATGCAACCCCTGATTAATTAACTATTAGGAGTACTTATTAAAGGCTACACTGGTTGGTGGCTTTCGTAAATCAAGGTTGTACAGTTTTTTGTGCGTCACTGGCTAGTCAGGATCATCAGCCTGTGGGATGTCTGGAACGAGAGTTGTGGTTGTATCTGCTGGGAAGGTGGCTCTATTTGGAAGGTAACGTGCCTCAAGAATCAGCAGGAGAAGGGCATGCTAACTCCGGCCCTGTAGGGCTTTCACTGATTTCGCAAACCATTTCTGCAGCAGCTGTGGACACTCACTGCATCAGAGTCAATCAGAAAGGCAGCCTTTATGTATGTTCAAGGGACTTGCCCAGCCTAAGGAACCTGGCTCAGCAAGTTCTCATGTACATCCACACACAGTGAAAAGCAATACATGGGGCTTCTAGTTTGGAAGAAACAAAGGCTCCCTCTGCCATATAGAACTTCATGCAGGATTCTTCATCTTTCATCAAATTAAAACTCCAGGCTTGAAAGAAAAATTGCTGATGATAGTGGTTCGATGCTTCGGGCTCTACTCGTACAAGGAGAAGATTACAAACTGATGGTAAAATCGGTTATTCATCTAATTAGGCAGGAAAGGGATACAAGCCTTTATTGAGAAAAGAGATAAAAACCTATCCTGTCCTATTTTTTCTTCAACTAGGTCAATTTACTTGAATTTGAGTATCCAGGAACCTAACTGGCATCTTCAGAACTATAATACCTCCCCTGTGCTAAATAGAATATGCTCACTAAGACCCAACACCCACGCAATACCTCCATAAGGGCTGAATAAGGCGAAATTCTGCGAAACAAACGACATTAAAATGTTGAAAGTCTATCCATAACGATGGTAATCTGTCAGCTAATTTCTAATAGAGATAACTTCTTTTAAATTTCTCATTAAATTGTCTTCACAAAAAATAATGAATAGTGACTTTCTTCGAAGATATTTTGTTTTTCATACGTCTGAACACAAGAAAAATGTTTGTCTTTATAACAAGATTTGTTATAAATTTATTTATAAATGAGATTTGCCTTTATAAAATAATATTATTGAACGATAATATTTAAAAACAAAAGCCGGAAAAATTTGGCATAGGATGTCTTCCCATTTTAAAAAATCTTTTTGACAGTATTTCTCTATGAGTCAGGGCATTACTCAACTCCTCCACAATACTAGACTTCGTGTGCCGAAAATCCTCCCATCTTCAGTTTCCTGAGACCCGCCAACGTGCTACCAAACACCAGGTGGGTGGATTCTGATGGATAATTTTTAAAGATAAAACCTACGCATTATCCAGAAGACAGAAAAAGTTCTTAAAAATCCCAGTGGTTTTGTTTTGTTGACATAGGATTAAATTGTATATCAATTTTCTAATCTACTTTTGTAGAAATAAAATCTTATTACAAAGGATTCATAAGCCTCATTTTTATTATATTATCATATTTCAATGAGGAGCCATGACTTATGTTTCTATTCCTTCCCTACTGTGTTGACGAATGTCTCTGAGCATAAGATACATCACGGCATGGGAGAAAAGCATGAGGGCTCTGGAATCAGACAAACACAACTTCAAATTTTGCCCACTTTTTTTAATAGACTTACAAATTGTTTTCTCATGATGAGAACTCTTAAGATTTATTCTCTTTGCAACTTTCAAACATACAATATAATGTCATTAACTATGGTCACCATGCTGTACATTACATCCCCAGGACTTATTTACTCTAGAACTGGAATTTTGTGCCTTTTGACTCCCTTCATCCGTTTGTCCCACCCTCTATCCCTCACCTCTGGCAACCATCAATCTATGGTCCATATCTGTGGGATTGGGGTTTTTGACTCCATGTATAAGTGAAATCATATGGTATTTGTTTTTCTCTGACTTACTTCACTTAGCATAACGCCGTCAAGGTCCATCCATGCTGTCATGAAGGGCAAGATTTCCTCTTTGTTTATGGCTAGTAATACTCCATTGCGTATATATACCACATCTTCTTTACCTATTCATCCATTGATGGACACTTGGGTTGTTTCCATACCTTGGCTATTGTAAATAATGCTGCAACGAGCATGAGGGTGCAGATATCTTTTTGAGTTATTTTTTCAGTTTTCTTCAGATAGATACCCAGAAGTGGAAGTGCTGGATCATATGGTATTTCTACTTTTAATTTTTTGAGGCACCTCCATTCTGTTTTCCGTGGTGGCTGCACCAATTTACATTCCCACCAACAGTGCACAAGGGTTCCCTTTTTGCCACGTCCTCGCCAACACCTGTCAACTCTTGTCTTTTTGATAATAGGCATTCTAACATGTGTGAAGTCATATCTCATTGTGACTTTGATTTTCATTTCCCTCATGATTAGTGATGGTAATGAAAGTCTTTGAACATAAGATACATCATGCATTCTAGAAAAAGCACAAGCTCTGGGATCAGACAAATACAATTTCAAGTTTTGTCCACTTGTGTGAAAAATTATGTGACCTAGGACAAGTTACTTTCACCTTTCACAATCAGGTCGCTCACACTTTGAATGAGTGCTATATCTACCTGGTCAGGCTGTTGTGTTAAGACAATATTTTCAGAACATCTAGAAAAATTCCTGATAGTTATTATTACATTAAATTATTTTATTTACTGCTATTATCATCTTCATTATCATAAAGACCTAAGACTGATTCTATATAGTCAACATCACTGGAGGATATTTTTAGTAATTGATCATTCATATCTGTCATGTCCTTGAAACCTTTTTTGTTAACTTGATCTGCAATGTGGACTTATCCTTATATTTCTAGCTGTTGTTGTTTTATATTTTTAACATAATTAATATAATATTTTAATATGTTGTTTGACACACTGAGGTTAATTTTTGTTAAACATTCGCAATGGATTATCAATTTGCAGTGAATATCCTATTTAAAGTTTTGTTCTTAGAAATGTGTTTGGTACACTTTCTATCTGTATTTGCTAAATATATCTTTACCTACCTCCTTGTTTACAATCGTATTGCACCATGTATCTTAATTATTCACAGCATATGGCTAAATTTTGTTCTTTAATTCATTTGAGTGTTGCTGTCTTTTAATGAATTTTATATTTAGTTCAATAACTTTTTATAGTATTTTGGCTCCCAGGAAGTATGTAGGAATACTGTTGTCGGGACCAACACATGGGTTAGAGGACTCTAGGAGTCAGGTTGCACAATACTGAGGCAGTATTGCTCTCATCAGGGTTGATGTCTCCAGGAGCCAAGACTGGTGCAAAAAAGACAGTAGTATGAAGCAGATATGAAGTGTGAAGTAGAGATGGATGGAGAAAATAAAGATCAGGACCAAACGAGGTATGAGGAGAGGAAAGTTTACATTTTATTTTAGGACTAAGTCTGAAAATATGTGATGAATAGGATTCCCTTTTATGCTGCTTTCATATACAATTTGGAAAATACTAAGGTTTAAATAGTTCAATTTACTTTGGACGTTATTATCTTTATGTGGTATATTTCTTGTTTAAAGAAATTTTCTTTTTCCTTTTTCCATTCTGTTTTTGGAGGGGCTATGTAAACTAAATCTACCTTGTCTATAACTTTTGCAGTAATTTAGATGATATGTATTCAATTTTTAATTTTATTAGTGTGTATCTTGTGTTTTTAAACTTTTAAAGTAATAATTTATCTAATTTTTGAAATGAAACACCAAGCAGATTTTTAAAAGTTTATAATTCTTTGAGGAGAATCTCAGAGCTTTCATTATCTTTCTATATTCATCTATCCACCAGTTCTCACTCCCTTGCAATTTTCCTAGTTTTCTATAACATAATTCAGGAGATAGAAACCTGTATTTTTTAACAGTCTTTCCAATATACAGGACTTTTTTCACATAATTTTTATGCTTTTAATTTTGAAACCAAATTCCATAATTATTCAAGGAATCCCATTGACCTTTTGGTTTTGATATTTATCATCAGTCTCTT
This sequence comes from Equus quagga, assembly GCF_021613505.1. Taxonomy (NCBI): domain Eukaryota; kingdom Metazoa; phylum Chordata; class Mammalia; order Perissodactyla; family Equidae; genus Equus; species Equus quagga. The sequence continues at coordinate 75,348,167 of NC_060282.1, forward strand.
TCATCTACAGCTTCCTATTCTTAGATTCGAAATTTTGATTTGATCACTGAAGAGCACCTATGCTGGAAGGATGACCTGATAGAAAATCTGCTTTTATTTCTGTAAACATTTAAAACATCTTGCTGTACATTTCATCCGTGAAAATTAATTTGGCTACACGAAGATACTGCAGGTGGTAAACTTTATTTTATTGTTTCCTGGAAGCTGACCCTGTAGAAAGAGATCTAAAGTCAATATAATTTGTACTCATTTTTAATTGACTTGGATGCTTATAAGGTATTTTGAAATGTTTTTGAATATAGCTGGGTAATACAGCTTTTCATACATGTACTGAACCGTGTCATTTTCAATTCAGAAACAATTTCTGCTCTTTTTTTCCTTATAAATTCTGGTCATGCATTCTATTATCTCATTAAAAGACATCTATTACCTTTATCTCATTTTCTATATATTTACTCTCATCCTTTTCATCTGTTTATACTTTTTGCCTGTGCTCCAGAGACGTATCTCCAGTTAGTCTTTTACATTGTGAGTTCAAATGTAATGTTTCTGACTGACTTCATCTGAATATGTTATTCATTCACAAACAAACATTGCTCATAGTGCCCTGTTCTAATGACCTGCTTATATGAATATAGTTGGTATTTATTTTCATCATGTTGTTTTGAATTTAAAATATTCTCTTTTTCTTGCAGTAAATTGATTTTAGAGAAGGATGGTCCTTTGATACCAGAACGGTGGATCGTGTGTCTTACGTTGCAGTCCGTACACGTTTATTTGCTGTCTACCATCCCCTCCCAGTTCCACACTTTATTTCTCTACTTAAAAGGAAGGTTCTGTTTAATTGAGGTGTTGGAATATGAGCAACATTAAAGGCTATCAAAATTGCCCTGGGTTCTACAAGAGTTTTATATGGGATGTTATGCAAATTCTTCCACTTAACAATTCAAACTAGTACGTTACAAGATCAGGGAAGAAGTATTAAGGGGGTGTTCTCAAATTGCATTCTCAAGTCATGTCTCATCACCAGTTCCCATTGGATGATCTAGATCAGGGGTGGACAAACTATAGCCTGCAAGCCAAATCTGGCCCACCATCTGTTTTTGTAAATAAAGTTTTATTGGAACACAGCCATCTCATTCATTCATTTATTGTCTATGGCAGCTTTCAAGCTGCAATAGCGGAGAGAAGTAGTTGCAACAGAGACTATAAGGTCTGCAAAACCTAAAATATTTGCTATCTGGCCCTTTACAGAAAAAAATTTGCTGACATATAATCTAAATTCCATACCCCCAGTATAAACTGGAGTGCTAAGGACATCTGACTCCTTTTTTATTTTTACTATCATCCATAAATAACATGGCCTCCTTTTCCAATAAACAACCAGAATAGCCTGGGGCACCAAAAATATCAACTTTTACCTTATCATAAAAGTATCCTTGTTAAGATTGCCAGATAAAATATGGATGCCCAGTTAAATTTAAATTTCAGTGTATGTCCCATGAAATATTTGTCTATCTGAAATTCAAATTTAACTGAGTATCCTGTGTTTTTATTTTCTAAATCTGGCAACCCTATCGCTGAGGTATATGCAGTGGATATTTGCAGATCAAATCAAATGTCGGGTCCCATTGTAGTAAGGGAACCAAAATAGCCCCGGGATAAAGAAACTATTTATGAGCTAGTGTTTTTTGACTCCAAATAACAGAAGACCCAACGCTAGTTGGATTAAACAATAATGAAATGTATCATTTCACAACATGAAGTTCATAGTCAAAGAGATGCTCTACATCAGGACTCCAAATTTACATTTCGACAGCTGATCTCCCTCCTCTTTGGGCTGGATTGATCCTCAGAGTGTAGCAAGATAGCTCCAGAAATCCCAAGTACTACAGCTGGACAACAACTTTCAGAGTCAACGATGAAACCATATCACTTTTGTGTATCTTTTGAAGAAGACAATCATTTTCCAGAAGTACGATAGCAGAATTCCATTTAAGTTTCGTCGCCTTGGATTGACAAAGGAAATGAGATTGTCACGATGGTCTTGTGCTAATCCTTTGGGGTGGGGTATTGAGAAGTTAAGGATGATGACTGCTATAGTCCACTTCTTTGGTTGCCCAATATCTACCTATACTTTTATAAATGCTAATACTTACATAAACATATTCATATCCTTCCTGGAGAAAGACAAAAATCTCTTCTGCATCCAGACACAAGTACAAAATCCCTGGTTTATATGCAGTTTATTGCTCCTAGCAACTAAGGCTAAAAGATAAGAGATCCAACCCTAAAATAACCAATACAAAAAGGGCAGAAAGGACAAGATAACAGCAATAAAATTCCCACCTGGATAAAGGGGAGAATGAGAAATTAGACATAAGAGGTATTGGTATTAGCACACCCTGTATATATTCTGTTGGAGAAAAAAGATAAGATTCCCTGCCCCGGGAAAAGAATATTTTCCTGATCAGCCATCCTGGCAAAGTTGTTCTGTTGTGTGTGTATAGAGCCTTGTATGTTTCCCTCTATGACCGTTCCTGAGGTAAGCGGCGTAAAGATACACCTCGCAGAGTATCCCAACACATTAGCAAACCATTTTGTGCAACTAAAATTTTAGTGGCCAGTATATTTCCATAGAAGAATACAGTTCTCCTAACAATTAAGCTTCAACTAGTTTTGCTTCCAGTCATAACTAAAGATCTTCATTTAGACATGATCTTGGATTATAAAAATGTCTGGTTTCTAGCTATAGATTTCTGTTCCTCCTTTCTCTCTTGGCCTCAAATCAACAGCCTGTGCCTTGAAGGAATATGAAGCAATTGCCTTTAGTTGGGAAACATCATGAAGGATCTGATCTTTTATCCAGGGTTGGTCTTTTTCCAGGCAGAGAATAACTAACAGGAGGCATTTTAATGAAACCCAAATATTGTGATCTGCTAAGTTTCTGCCTCTCTATTGCTATTTGGACTAACTTTAGCTGAGATAGAGTATGTGGCTATTCTAAACATTAGTGGACTTGGTTATAAATGAACGGCACAAATGACCTCTTTGCTGAAAAGCCACGTTTCTCTCCTATATGCGTTTGGTTAGACCACTTTCAGTCAAATCTAATCTTTTTCTTTTAGGAATTTACCAACAGCATTAGGAAGCATTAAATTATCTCAACATCCTGAACTTTCCCTGTGGTTTTCCTATCACTAGAACCTGTATGGGAATTGATCTAAGTCCCATTGTACATTAGGCAACAGTCTAAATGAATGTTGGCAACTGTTTAACTATGGTCATCCACTTCCTGGCTTAGAGTAGTAGAGTATTCCAGGCTAGAGTTGTCACTTCCCACCACTACTTTCTCCACTCAGCAAATACTCCTTTTAGCGTATGTTCTTTGTAGCACTCCACTTCATTTTGCCACTTTCTTTGTCATCCAGGAAGATGTCAACATCAAGTAACAGAAAATGCCAACTCAAATTGGCTTCAATAAGAAAACATATTCATTTCACACAACTGGAAGTCCAGAGGTAAGGCAGGGCCAACTGTAGGTATCCAAACACTAGAATGTTTTGCAAAGTAAGAAAATAGCTTGTATCTTCTATTTTTTTTAACAAGAGCAAGCAAGAACCCTAGAAACACTAGCAGTCTTCACTTCTTGTCTCACTGGCCAGAATTTGTCAGGCATCTATACCTGAACCAATCACTGGAAAGAGAATTGATAAGTATCACTGTTGATAGTCATCATTTGAGTGATTATCACAAACCCCAGTAGTGTATGTAAGGCAGAGACAGAGTCATCCTTTGTAGGTTGGAGCAGCGGGGTCGATGGTGCTTTTCTCCCCTGATTTCAGTAATGAAGAGCGTTAACCTCTTTTAAAACTGTAAAGTGTACTAATTTCCTTCTATCTTACTAATTGTAGAGAAACAAGTTATTATTTTTAGATGACTTTCTGGTCTTTTTAAGTAGAATCTGGGGATGGAGGCAGGAGTCAGTATGGGCACATATTGCTATCTTATATGCAAGTCACCTCAATTTAAAAAAAGATCTGTAAAATCTGTAATATTAAATCCAAATACAGAAGCACATTTTTTTTGGTGGTAAAATAACTCAAACAGTTGAAAAATATTTGTAAAATCTGTCTTTTGGGATTTAGGGAAAAGAAGGTGCCATTGAACTTCAGAAGTTATAGTTTCCACTGTAAAGAATAAATTAAGAGAGACACTTAAAAGACCTTCTAATTCATAAAGGTAATCCTTTGCCCTGGTAAGCAATATTCACTACTGTGAGGTACGTGAGATGCTTTCCTCAGATTTTCTTCTGACATCTTTCTATTCTGTTGCATGAATTCCACAAACCTCCACATACTACATATCAAGACATTGAAGCCTTGGGTACTTGATGTGGCAGAGTCACGTCTCCTGTCACACCGCAGAACCCTACTGGAGACCATGTCTGATGCCAGCTTATTTCAACAGCTTTGTAATTTCTCTCCATCTTATATTTCTTTTCTTTCTATTCCATCCTGAAACCAACCGCTATGTTTAAGGGCCTCCTTCTCTGGCCTTCATCTATTTGCCATTTACTTAAACAAAATAAAAATGCGTTCCTATGAAATAATTTTTTGCAAGTCAGATATCTTTTCCTCATATCAAAAGATACAGAGAAAGGTCTAGAAAAAATTGTCCTCCCTTCTTATCTTAATTATCTATTGCTAAGGAACACATTACCACAAACTTAGCAGCTTACAACAACACACATTAGATGTCTCACGGTTTCTGTGGCTCAGGAGTTTGGACACTGAGTTTTCTGTTTCGAGGTCTTACAGGTTGCAATCAAGGCATCAGCTGGGCTGGAATCTCATCTGAGGCTCAGGGTCTCTTCCAAGTTCCTAAGTTGTGGCTGTTGGCAGGACTCAGCTCCTTGGAGCTGGAGGACTGAAGCCCTCGGTTCCTAGATGCTGCCCACAGTTCCCTGCTGTGTGGCCCTCTCTGTGGGCAGTTTGCAACAGAGCAGCTTATTTCTTCCAGGCCAGCAGGAGAGGAGAGTGAGTCCACTGGAGTCGTACATGTCTATAGGTCATGTGTTATAACCATGGGAGTAACATCCTCACCTTTGCCATATAATACAATCACAAGAGTGACATCACCTCCCATTTTCTATATTGTATTGGTTCAAACAAGTCACAGGTCCTGCTCATAGCCAGGGGGAGAAGACTACACAAGGGCATGGTAATGAATAGTCTGACTCCATATTCGAATTTTGATGGCAGGCCATTTTTATGCCTCACCCCTCCTTTTTTCCCTTCTGCCCATATCCGAGCAAGCTGATAGCAGTCTGGCAAGCTTCCATTGGAGCCAGTGGGAAGTTTACCCCACACAATCCCTGGCTACATGTAGAACCCTGACCCTAGTCCCACCCCGTAACTAGCATAATAACCCCAAGCCGGTCTCCTTTCCCTGCTGTTAGGCCATTTTCAGACCAGCCTGAGAAGTTGGCTGTGCTTTCCCACAAAGCCTCATCACATGAGTAACACATCTTTTCATGCTCTCTTAGTGTATGTACAGCATCATTCTTGACTTCTGAACCAAATTTGGGGTGTGGGTCAGTCCTGCTTCTGCAGAGTGTTTACAACAGGCATAGATACCAGGAGGTGGGGATCATCGGAGTCACCCTAGGGTTTATTCACCACACCAGCTTTAATGTTGCCACAATTATGAAAAATGCATGGCCCCTCTACTTGAAGCCTTTTTAGCCCTTCTATTATGGGAGGCATAGAAACCCTGTTACCAGGAAATTCTGCCTTCCTGCTATGATAATATGTGGGATAACTATAGATACAAGAAAAACAACGTTTCTAAGATTCCGTATTTTCAGACATCAGTAGGCATATTCACAAACTCGATTATATGTGCCATTGACAAAGAATATTTTGAAAATAAAAAGATAATGAGAAAAGTTTAAATATTGAATTGATAAAAATATATATAAATGTATCATTGGGTGAAAAGAGGATATAGGCTCAACATAGCAAAATACTGTGGTCACATGTGCATTCCTGCTGTAAAAATTAAGTGTAGTGTGACTATGTCCGCAGCGGTACCTGGTCAGGGGCAAAGTCCAAATGGATTCTGAGCAGTCCCACTTTGGTCAGGAAGCGGGGTGCTTTTTATACTCCCATCTCTGCACAAGGCTTCCAAGATCTCCAATTTTCACTCAGTGAAGGTGCAGTATCTAGAATTGTAGAGCTGTGGTTTGTCCGTGGGCAATGGGTCATCAGGGACGAGGGGATACATACTGGAGAAGAGCCAGTAATGACCCCCTTCAACTTTGCTCCCCAGGCTTGTAGTAGAAACGTCCAACCCTCTCCTCCCCTTTGAGGAATCAGGCCCCTCTACTCCTCCTTTCTAGATGTAGTGCCACTTCCCCACCACCCTTGCCTTACTAATCAGATTACCAAAAGTATACCTCCACAAGTAATAGGTATGTCCTTCTCACTTGTATTTGCACATGTGTCTTTTTGTGTCTTCTTCCTATTTCATTGTAGGCTTAGGGAGGCAAAAACAGCCCTTACATACCAATAGAGAGTGAAAGAAAGCGGCAAAAACTCAGAAGCAGAGATTAATATTTTGAGCATAACCTTGCCTCCAAAAATAGATTTGTTTGTTTTAACTTACATGCTCTTCCTAAAATGATGATAAGATCTATGCTAACTAGTTAAAAATACATGAAGACAGTATTTTGAATATATCAGCTTCATGGAGAGCCTATTGTAGGTAGGGGCTACGTTCCTTTATTCTTTGTAATTATAGGGCTCATGATGGTGCCTGGCACTGAGGCACTTAAATGTGGATTTAATTAAATTCTATGTTATACTTAGCATCAAGTACTTAGTTTAATTAGAACAGAAGTTCCTGTTTATGCTAACATATTATTATTCTTTATCCTTTGAATTGTGAAATAGATTCATTATGCAAATCTTAAAACTGCATTATTTTCACAGAAAAAATAAAAATGATGTTCCTGTGGTGGGATATACCACTGCAATAGGTTAATATTTTTACCTTTCGGTTAGTAATTGATTCACATGGTATCCCGACTCTGTGACTCTGCCACCCAATATTCAGCCTTTCTTTGTTCCAAGGTTGTATCAGTTAGCAGTTACTGCATAACAAACCACCTCAAGACTTAGTTATATAAAATAACAATTATTTATTATTAAACATCGTGAGTCATAAGGCTGGGAATTGGTTGATGCTGACTGGGCTTGCTCATGTTTCTGCAGGTTAATTTTACTTTGTGTGTCTCTTATCCTCCTCCCAAGAACTGAGGGCCACTTGAGGAATGTCCTTCTTGCAATACGACAAAGCCTATAAGGAGCAAAGTTTCTCAACTTCAATATTATAGATATTTTAGATGGAATAATTTTTTCTCATGGGCAAGTGTTGTGTCCCTTATAGGATGTTCCATGAGCATCCCTGGCCTCTAGATGCCAGGAGAATTCCCCAAGTTGTGACAACCAATAATGTTTCCAAAATTGCCAAATTCGCTTGAGGGCAAAGTTGCCCCCAGTAGAGAATCACTTCTCTAGAGCACAAGCAGAAATGCACAAGGCTTCGTGAGTCCCAGGCCTGGAGGCAGCACACCATCACTTCTACTTCGTTCTATTGGCCGCAGTAAGTTACAGGGAGAACGCATAGTCAAGAGGAGGGGCAGGCCACCTGCCCATGGCAAAGTCACACGGGAAAGGATACGAATACAGGGAGGTAGGAAGAGCGGGGCTATTAAAACAATAAATCTGCCTCAACAGTTATGAGTTCAGGAACTTCTCTCTGGTACAGCTTCTTTCAAGGCTCTATAATGTTTTCCATTATTTGTAATCGTATTAGAACAAGCTTCCAGGACTTAGATCGTGTAGTATGATTACTTCCCTTTTGTCTGATTATTTGCAATACCTACTAGACGTAATAGGTATCACATAGTAATAAAAGAATATTGACACCTCCATCCATTAGGTTTTTCAATATAACACACAAAGCAATCCAATCTAAAAATCCTTTAGACTGTAATGTTAGCTTCTAAAAATGATAAATAGTTATTTCTTACCTAAAAAGCTATATCCACACATAACTGGGTACAAGTACAGAGCAACAGAGAATAGCCGGCTTGTTAATACGAATGCAAAACATGTGCTCTATGAATCACAATTGTGTGTGTGTGTGGCATACGGTAAATAACACGATTTAAGATCTAATTGTTTTCAATTTAGAAGAAAACAGGTTGCAGATGTTGGCTAATCTTTTTTTTTTTTTTTTTTTTTAAGAGAAACAACTATGTCTTAGGGGAAAGAGTACATTGAAATTAATTCTGTCTTTCACATTTAGGTAACCTTGAGCAAAGTCACTTAATCCGTCTGAGATTCAATTTTATTCAGCCATCAAGTACATTAGGCTGGATCATATGAAATTGCTAATATTCAACTATTTTTTACCTTCAAATATAGCAATTTCACTTGATTTAATAAAACAGATCACAGTGTCAGCCCCACAAGGTTTCTTAGAGGGTTAAAAGGGTCAGTACTAGTAGATTTTTGAATCAGACTAAGACATATACAATGGTAAATAATCAGAGAAATACAGAAATCCATGACACCAACACAGAACAGTCTCCAAAGCAAAATCAAAACAGCATTTTCCAGGGAGCATCTGCTGTTTTTTAATAGCTGTGATCAAATTCCAAATTATAAAAATGATAACACATAAAAATTAGAGTTGCTGAAAACGGTTGGAGGTGGTGATGGGAGAGAAAAGAAAATTTTCTTTAAAAATAGAACAAAGACTAGCACAAAGAGATTAAAAATAAAATCAGGGTCTGTTTTTCTGAATATTCCTGAGGGGGCAAATGAGTCTACTGTTTTTCAGTTCTCTGAAGCAATGACACTTGACGGTGGAAATGAAACACAGGATTAAAATGTTTTCTTTTGAAGCTGGATAAAAGATGAGTCATACTTTGAGGCAAGTTTCCTAAAAAGAGACTTTAAGAAGAATGAGGTAATAAAGAGACAGTATGAGCACAAGTTTTTATTAAATTCCTCTTAATTATAAGAGAGAATGGTTCAGTTGTCAGTTGGCCGCCCTGCATTATGTTATACTCATTTCAGCAAGAGTGTAAAATAAACAGTATCTTTCTTTAAAAAGCAGTAAAAAGTAAACACTGTAATACTTAGATTAGTGGTTTCAAAACCCAATTAATCATCAGAATTACTTGGGATGCTCTCTTAAAATAAAAAACAAATCACAGAGACCCCTCACTGCGGTTGACAAAATTAGAATTTCTGGGCTTGAGGTTCAAGAATTTGATTTTTTCAGAAGCTCCCCAATTCGTTGTAATCACTTGAGTTTGAAAAACTCAGTTAAAACTTAGGTCCCATTGTTCTTTTTCATGTATTTAAGCTGATCTTATACCCACACACCAGAGGCCAAGTCTTTTTTCAGATTCTTATGCCTATTCTCGGTTTGTTGTTCCACAAGTGAAACTTTGTCCTCTCCGTGCTCCGAGCTTCTGTCTGACATTAGGTTAATAACTATTAATCTGCTAAGGCTGCCATAACAAAATACAACACAGCGGGTGGCATAAACGACAGACGTTTATTTTCTCACAGTTCTGGAGGCTGGAAGTCTGAGATCACGGTGCCAGTAGGGTCAGTTTCTGGCGAGAACTGTCTTCCTGCCTCGTAGGCAGTCAGTTTCTCCCCATGTCCTCATGTGGCCTTTTAAGTCTGTGCACATGGAGAAAGAGAGAGAGGAGGAACGTGAGAGAGAGAGCTCTTTGGTGTTTGTTGTTAACCGAAATGAGCATCTTTACGAGGCAAAGATAAGTTTCAAAGGAAAGAGAGGCTTTATTAAAAGGTTTGCAAACCCGGGAAGTCCACCTCAACCCACAGGTTGATAGGTGACCCCCTCCTCAGTCTTGGTTGGCTGGTTTTTAAAAGCAAAAAGTGCAGAGTGTGCAGGGTTAAGGCTGAGTCCAGCTCTGACTGGTCGCCCTTTCCAGCTACAGTGTATCTTGTGTCCTGGGATTTCTAAAAGTTCTAACTGCGGGGAAAGACTACTGCATTGTTCTCCAGCCACCTGGTGACAGTCAAGGTTAAAATGTAATTTTTATGTCTGCCTATAGCTGAGCCTGGAGGTGGTCATGGTAACCATCACATCAACTCTGGCCTGGTTCTTATCTCTTTCTTGTATCACTTTTTATAAGGACACTCATCATACAAGATCAGAGTCTCACCCTTATGATCTCATTTAACTTAATTACTTCTTTAGAGGCCCAATCTCTAAATACAGCCAAACTGGGGGTTAAGACTTCAATATATGAATTTGCAGGGGGGACACAAAAATTCAAGCCATGACGATAACCAACTACTTCCCTCCAATGAATCAAACTGGTTGGTTTCAAGACGTGTTTAAGAGTACCACTTACGACGGAGAAAAAAAACTTAAACCAAAATGAGCTGTGTTTGCATCTTTTGTCTGAAATGTACAGATATCCAGAACAATGTACATGCCTAAAACATTCAGTAAGTGGTTGTGTATTAGTTAACTCTATTCTTTTAGAGGAATGCTTATGATGTCCCTCCCTGAAACATTGGCTCCATTCTCTGGCCTCGCCCACTTTAGAACCTAAACGTCCCTCACAGGCAAGGAGTGGGAGTGATGACGTTCCTTATGGAGGAATCTGAGGGAAGGGCAGGCGGAGATGCATATGTGTCTGGAGAAGGCTCCAGTTTCAAAGACGACGTTTTTACAGGTAATTTACAAAGAGGAGTTATTGAATTTTTTTTAGGAGAAAGAAAAGCTACAGTAAAAATATCTGCTGGATTTAAGCAGTTCATGTTTTTCTTCCTGATTAATCCCATATCAGACTGGATATGAGAGACTAGATCCTGGCTGAGGCAAAGACAAAAAACTCCAACTTTAGTTACAGCAATTTCTAGGACTTTATTTGAGGAAAATAATCACCTATGAGATCAATGATATAAGAAAATATGTTCATCAAAGATTTAAAAATCTAAAGATAAAATTGGAAATATCGGAAGTACCAATGAGAGAATAATGAGATGAATTATTGCATTTCCAGACAATGGGACACATTGCAGTCACTAAAAGTGGAAAGTACAAGAAATTTTAACGAAATAAAAACATTCCCTGTATAATATTAGCTGAAAAGAGCATAAAGGACTGTTCTTAGTATTATGATAACTTTATCTAAATATAAACAGATAAATAAATAAACATCCAAATGAGTAGATTAAATATATATATATATGCTTAGAAAAAAGATCAGAATGAAATATACTTTAAAAATTTAGCTGTTATTATTTCTTGATGGTAAACTTAGAAGCCATCTATATTTTCCTCATTATAGCGTTTTTTTTATTTTCTAATTCTTTGATAATAAACTTTTATTACATTTTTAATCAGGAAAAATGTTTTCAAGGAACAAAAGTGAAACAGAACATAAGTGAAAGAGTCACAGTGTTAACTCCTTCTAACATTAGGGCAGGTAGGATGAATTTTATACCTACATGCTTCTATTGACCTTTCCCTCAGACAAATTAACATTTAATTCTCAGAAATCTGAATTTCCTACATTCTAAATTCTTCATCTTTCTTAAAGATTTCTTCGTCTTGAGGCAAGAGAATTGGCCTAAAGCGTTAGTAATATCAAAATGACAGCTTTCCGTCTCCCATTTCTGTAGGTTCAGCTTTGAGCACCTTTAGTCTGAGGTGCCTGCAGGAGAGAGAAACGGCTCCGCTAAGGAAGCCATCTGCTCCAAGAGAGAAGTTGGGAGTGGAGACGCAGCTGTGGGAGCCATCAGCTAGACGCTGGAGTTGAGAACAAGGAGCAAGTATGATCAGCCAAAGAAAGCACCCCAGACAAGAGGAGAGAGCAAAGAAGTGAATCCTGAGAACTGCCAACACTCAGAAAGGGGCTGAGAAAGGAAAAGAAAACGACGAAGGAGATGGCAAATTTGATGGAGTACAAGGCAAAGCAGGCGAGACAGGTGCAATGGGAGCTGAAAAGAAGACAAAATGGCTTCCTTGAGGGGGGAAAAGCGAGCTGATGGGGACAGTGGTGAGAGAAGGGATGTGAGCTGAAGTAAGTGGTATAAGCAGGAATAGAGTGATGGAAGTCTGTTTGGCGACGGAGACTTCGAAGATGGAAAGATAGGTTGGAAATCAAATTGTGAAAGATGTTGAATTCCAGGTTAAAAAGATGGACTTTATTCTCCAAGCTGTAAGGGCAGTATTTAGTTACAGTGAGTCTTGAAGGCCTGAATTTGATGAAAGAGAGAAGAAAAAGTGTCCTAAATTCCACATCTTCCTTTCATGCTTTAAGAATAAAGCTTAGAGGTCTCAGAATACAGCTCGACTATAAGAAACACTCTGCAGAGACATTGAGAAATGCCCTCTGGTGTAGCAGGAGCTCAACAGACATTTTGAGGGGACGCATTCATGTGAAGATATTACCTAGGTTCCTGCCAAGGGGAGGAGGAAGCGTGATAGAAACACCGGCAGACAGGTCGGCAGGCGGGTAGAGATTAAGTTCACGCACTTGGCTTGCATGGCCGGGGGTTCGCTGGTTCCCATCCTGGACACAGACCTAGATTTGGCCCATCAAACCACACTGTGGTGGCATCCCACATACAAAATAAAGGGAGATTGGCCCAGATGTTAGCTCAGGACTTGGCTTCCTCACCCAAAATAAATAAATAAGTAATTTTTTGAAAAAAGAAGTACTGGCAGAACCTCCAAATAAGTTTCGAGAGAATCTAAGACCACCTGACAGGTCTTTTGCTTCCCTGTCTCTTCCAATATGGCACAAGAGGATAGTATCTAGGACAATCTGCTTGGGGCAGCACATCCTGGCCTGATGCCTGTGTGCAGGTGTCAGAATGGAGCCCCATGACACCAAGTGGAGCGCAGAGGAGTGTGGAGTCTGGCGAATGCCATGGGACCAGAGAGTGGGGACATCAAGTGGAAGGCTGAGGCAGGGACAACAAATTTCAGCAGCGGGTGTCAGCTAACTGTCAGGAATGACAAGATGATGGGGCCACATCTCAACAGACCCCAGCATAAGGTGCCCAGGGACAAGGGAGGGGAGGCATTCTGTCCCCCTGAGGTCAATCGAGACCCAAAGAACAGCAGGAGTACAAGAATCCTCGTTCTCCCCCACCGTAAGGACAGGTGAGCTTCTTCCAAAACCCAGCTGTAATCTTGGAAAGAAGGGAGAGATGAAACCCTGGGGGAAAAAAGTCTTGAGAGGGTGTTCAAATTGTCTAAATATTTATCATAAAGAGAAACGTTTAAGTGAGATCGCTTTCTTTTTAAATGGCACAGTTGAAATGTTCCTGCTTTGGGCAGGAAAGAAGGCCTGAGAATAAGGTGAGGTCAGTTACAGAAAATACAGAAAGTATCAGTTTCAATACCCTGATATGAAATGATCATGACATGGACCAAAGGAGAGTCAAAGGGAAGTATTTTTATAGAAAAAAAGAATGGTATTAAAGACCAAGGAAATGATACTTGGAAGTAGGGAGTGTAGTTTTAGAGGAATAACATTTTTCTACTAAATATTATACATAGTCTCAAACAACTCAGTCTCTTTCAGCCATGTGACCTTTCAAAAGTTCCTTGTAGATTTCTTGGAAGGATGAAATAACTTTATGTCAAGTATTTGGAATAATAACTAAAATATAGTCAGCACTCGATAAAAATAAGCTACCGTTAATATTAAATTGATATTAACTTGATTGCATGTTGATATGAATACAATTTAGTCAAAACACTGGGCTTGGAGGAAGGAAAACTGAAGCTATCCACGCAGGTGTGTAGCTTGATACAAGGCATTTAATTTCTCTGTTTCTCGGTTATAATGAGCAGAAAAGAGTAGATTAAACTCCATCACCAAGGAGCTGAAGTACCCATCATTATCCCTAGGGGAGTAACCTGAGCGATGAGGCCATTAAGTAAAACTGGGCAATCTTCACGCTTAAACACTGTGTATATGAAACATCCTAACCGCATCCATTTGCACATAACTGGGAGCAAAACAGAAAGCTTTTGAGGAGTTTACTTTGCCAACAAAAACCCAGGCCTGGTTGCCACAGCTTGTGATTTTTGAACCCAGAAATCCATCTCTAGGTTCCCCAAATTTTAATCCATGGAAGAGGTCTTAGAAAGCTGAGGAACCCCAGGAAAAGACATCCTCCCCTACGCTTGCCTCAGAAGAAGCAACAGAAGAAACGAGCGAGCAGGAACACCTCCCCTCCCCTCACACACACACACACACACACACACACACGCAGTGTAGACGAAGCCAAGGAAAACAAAGGCAGAGGTTCCATTGAGAGAAGAACCAGGAGTTGCCAGAGGAGCTATCTGATGATGCGTGGTACCCGCCCAGATCTTTAGCAGGCCCAGCTGCTGTGCTACTGGCTGCTACCGGCAGACAGCTGAGCTTTTCCCCAGAGACTTGCTCTTGGCCAGTCAGAGCCACCAGACTCAGAGATGTCTGGGCCGCTACACAAAACCCTGCAGCTGAGTGGGGCAGCAGCTGATGACGCACTAATACAAGTGTAAAAGCCCAACCCCTTGCTTCAAGGTGGGACGACTCTGCCATGCCCTTCAAACTCCCGAACTCCCTGTGGGATGACCTGGAGGCTAGAGTTCACGCGAACTCATGTCTTCTTCCCCTTCCCCAGCTGCCTCCCTCACTTCCTCGGAGGATTCTCTTGAGGATTCTCACTCAAAAAGTGACCTGCATAAGAATCACCTTCTCAGGCTCTGTTTCTGGTGAAACACACCTAAGATATCACCAAGGAGCTCACATCGCTGCTACAGCAGCAGGTCCTTCCTAGGCTGCCTGGAAGGGTTTGATATTTGCTATGAAAAGTAAGCCCTGTATGTTTTCCATTGTCGCTTATTCTGAATTGGGCTGATAACTGTAGTTATAAAAGAACCATAGGATTCTGACTTTATGGTGTATATTGGATATGTCAGAGGCAGATAACATGTCTTTTAGTTTAAAAGTCACCAAACCATGAGGAGCCTTACATGGAACACTTCCTTAGAATGACGGTAAATAGATTCTCTGAATGAGAAGATGCAGATCGGTGCTAGGGAGACAAACCGGTGGAGAGTGAAAGATTTTGCTGTTGCCCATCCAGTATCCATCTTTCCACATTTCCTTGTGAACACAACCTTGATTTTGTTTGAAGTCTCAATTACCCTGTCTACAGCCACACTCTCTGCTCCAGAGTAGCTAGGGGTCCCTCACTACATGACCTAGTTCTGGACAATAAGATAGAAGCAGAAGTTAGAAGACAAAGTTCTGGGAACACTTTTAAATTTGGAGAGACATAACTGGTATAAACCTTTACCCCATCTCCTTCCTGCTGTTGGATGTAGCACAGCCATTTTATATCAGAAGGTGACAATTACGGGAGGAAACTACATGCTAGGAATGTGATGAAAAAATTGTGGAGTCACGAAATCAACCCTTACCAATTTAAGTCACTCTATGCCGGATTTCTTATACATCAATTGCGATCTTAATTCACAAGACATGTCAAAAGATAAATGATCAAAAGATACAATAAGGCAATTCACAAAAAAATTTCCAATAGTCAATACAATTTTTTAAAGTTTTATTTTTGGATAAGAAATTGAATAGGTTAATACAGAAAAGTTTACAGTATGGCAAAGCAGCTATTCAGGCACTGTTAGGAAGGTACGCTGATGGAACATTTCAGCGAATTGTCTATACGGAAATGTTCTGGCCAGATTTCTGGTCAAGAAGTCAGTCTAAGCAAATGCATTTATATTCTCTCTCACCTAACAGTTTCATAAAGTAATCGTAAAAGTCATTATTCACAAACGAACCATGTAGGTAGAAAATTCAAAAGAATGTACAGCTACTAGAATTAATCAATGAATTATAGAGTCACCATTGATAAAAGCCGAAAACTGAAACAATGTACATTAACGCTAAAATGGATCAATTAAATGGTGGCATACAATGTAATAACAAGGTGAATAAATCAACAAATGTTACAGCATGATTGGGTCTCACAAACATAACATCAAGCAAAAAAGATCACACTCAGAGTACGTACTCCAGGATTCCATTAAAATGAATTTGAAAGCAAGCAAAACTGGGGGCCGGCCCAGTGGCATAGTGGTTAAGTCTGACTAGCTCCACTTCGGCAGACTGGGTTCACAGGTTCAGATCCCAGGCACAGAGCTACACCACTCATCAAGCCATGCTATGGCAGCAACCCACATACAAAATAGAGGAAGATTGGCACAGATGTTAACTCAGGACTAATCTTCCTCAAGCAAAAATAAGAGAAAGATTGGCAACAGATGTTAGCTCAGAGAGAATCTTCCTCACCAAAAAAAAAAAAAAGCGAGCAAAACTAATCTATGGTGTTTGAAGTCAGGATGGTGGAGGGGAGTTCTGGAGAAGATATAGGATTGGAGACTTGTGGTGTTGGTAATTTCTACATCTTGATCTCGGTACCAGTTCCATGGATGTGTTCACTTTATGAAAATTCATTGAGTTGAAAAATCTATGCAAATTTCTGTAACTATGTTATGCTTCCCTAAAATGTTTACTTTAAAAAACATAATAGCAAAGTGGATACAAGACCACCACACAATGAAGTTAAGGTCATCAGAAGCTTAGGGAATTCAACGAGCTTCTGAAGAAGAAAATCAAGTGGAGTCCAAGCCCCACAAAGTAGTCAAGGGCAGATGCTGCAAGGGACAGTTCCAGCTGAGCGGCCAGCTGACAGCCAGCATCAGTTACTACCTGTGAATGAGTTAGCATTTCGAATGTCCAGCCCGGCTAAGCCTTCAGACGACTACAATCCTGGCTGAAATCTGCCACAACTGCGTTAGAACCCCCAAGTGGGACCCACCTAACCAGTTCTTTCCAAGTGTCCCAATTTACAAAACCATGAGAAAAATTGAAAGGTTGTTTTAAGGGACTAAGTTTTGGGGTAATTTGTTACCTAATTATAGTAACCAAAAAAGAAGAGCATCTAAGTTCTTATTAATGAGCCCCATAAAAAGAGACTAGAAAAAACTGGAGATGAAATTATTTTTAAAATAAGGACCATAATATAATAAAACTCCCCAGGTTTCAAGGATTACAATAGTTGTTCAATTGAAAGGGCTCACTGGTTGCTAAGCAAGTTAAATGGAAGCAGATGTGAAATTTGTATGTATACACTTATGAAATTTCAGGATATCAATATTTCCACCCCTGGGTCAATCAGCTAAGCCAGGGACTAGAGGGCAGAGAAAGGTCAGGCGGGTGCCTCCGTGCTCCTCTGCTGACAAGGAACTGGTTAATTTTTAAAATAGTCTGTGGTCTAGATGCACACACTCACATAGCAGATTATTATACATTAGTTAAAAACGATGATTTGGCCTTATAGTTCTTAACATAGAAAAATGGCCACAAAATATTATAGTGAGAACAAAGCAGGTCACAGGAGAGGCTGCAAAAATGTTGTTGGAGAGTTTGCAAAAAAAGAAAAAAAATCAGCATTTGCTAGATAAGGCGATAAAATAAGGAGCAAATAGGTTTCATGGTGAAAGAAAACAGTTGTGTTAGGTATGCAACAATTTTCTAGACTAGAATTGACGAGAAAGTATAGTGAGAAGAGAACTGGACCAGACGGTTAAATCAGGCCACTCCCCAACAGTTTATTAGGAACAATTATTAATGGGCTTAATTCTTCCCTTTATTAAGCCATACATTGAGAATTCTAAATTTATTTTTGTAACATGCAAATTACGTATCATAACTTTTTACTACCTTGGGTCAGAAATTAAATTGTTAATAATGAAACCGTTTTCCTATTCTCTCACTTATGCTGTTGAGTCTTTCTCTTGATAAGAAGTTTCTAGTACACACTATAATTTAAGTGAAATGAAGGAAACTAGAACAGAAATTAAAGGTTAAAAAAGCAATTACAGATCATGTTGTAATTTAAAATACTGCACACTGTTTATATTTTGTGAATTGTATCAAAGTATGCGTCTTGGCTTCCAAACTTTATCTTTTCAACCAATTACTGCAGAAGCTTTCCTAACCAACCAGCATTTCATTAATTTGTCTTATTAACTGATACTTTCCATTTCTTATGTAAAACCTAAGTACAGATGCTCAAAACACACTAAACACTCTCCAATCCTAGGCTGCCCTTTTGTGAGCCTGAATACTTCCTCTTGCCATCTGTACAAGACTCCTCTCACTTCTAACACCAATTGAAATTCGGTAGAGGGGGAGTACCAAAGCCACCCTCAGGTTAAATTACTCACTAGAAAGACTCACAGAACTCACTGAACACT
The DNA here is from genome assembly GCF_021613505.1 of Equus quagga. Lineage (NCBI taxonomy): Eukaryota > Metazoa > Chordata > Mammalia > Perissodactyla > Equidae > Equus > Equus quagga. The sequence goes on from NC_060282.1 coordinate 75,366,584, forward strand.
GTTACATTCATGGTTATGGTTTATAACAGCAAAGGGTAAAGCCAAGGGAAGAAGCACAGGGAAGAGTCCAAGAAAGGGACCAAATGTGAAGTTTCTGTTGTCCTCTCCCAATGGAATCATGAACGTGGTACGTTCCCAGCATTGATGTGGGACCATATGCATAGAGTATTGCCCACCAGGGAAGCTGACCCAAGACTTTAGTGTCCAGAATTTTTATTGGGGCTCCATCACATCCTGCCCATGTGGTGTCCTTTAGTCTCCAGGCATTCCTAGAGGTTCAGGCTAATACCTTGAGTCTTCAGTCCCTTCCCTCCCCCCAAGCAAACAAAGACACTCTTATTAGGCAGGACAACCCAGGAGACTGGAGATCACCTCCCAGTAGCCAAAGGCAAAGGCCAGACCTCTTTGAGTTAACATAATTCTTCACTGCACAAACCATATTATTGTTTCACATTTGACCGACTTTTGGGTTAATTGACCAAATATATGACCCCATTTCCTTGGAGAACAGGACTCCTGCTAAAATTAATTCATCCTAATTAACCTTTTAGTATCAGTTGCATTCTAATTATCCCAAGCATTTATTGTGCACATAAAGTGCATACAAAACATACTTCTCCCCAGATGGTGTGGGTTGTTTGACAAATGTAGCTTCTGCACAGTCAAGGAAACATTCCCAGGTATTATCCAATCTGGCAGTTGTCTCAACACTAAAAGCTGTGATTATCTTTGTTATAACTCATACTTTTTGACTTCAATTCAGAGAGTACATTGCAGGGGAAGTAAAGCCATTGTGGAGTAAGAGGCATTTCAAAGATAATGCATTGAAAGAGAAGGAACCTTTTAAATTGAGCATTGCATGAATCTGTGAAGAAGGAAATTAAGGGCCATAAAAAATTATGGTCGATGAAAACTCAGCATTCAAAAGTGAGCAATTACAGAGAGAAAAACTGAGACCTCTTTGCAATTCAAATAAAAGCCTTGATAAAAAGTCAGGTTGTCCGCATGCCAATAGATATACAGCTATCATTTCTGTAGCCATTCACAGGAGTTAGGATTGGGGCATTTGGAGAAAGCTTCTTAAACCATGTGTGACATGAGCATAGATTTTGAAAAACATTTATAATTAGACATACAGAAAGAAGGGGAAAAGACATTCCAGACCAGAAGAGCGTTATGATCCAAGACAAAGAGGTAAGTTGTGTCCAGGTATTTGCGAGGAATCTAATAGATCTATTTGGGTAAAAGGGAGAGTCCTGCCTGGAGGTGGAGGGAGAAATAACAGTTAGGATTGGATAGAATTACACAGAAATCCAATTTTGGAAAGTTAGCATAAAGTCTGGATTTTATCTATAAACTCAGAGAAACCCTAAAGTTTTGGCAGATTAGGTGATGTGTGCAAAGAAATGTTTTTAAAATATTTTTTAGGCATTAGTATAAGGGATAGATCGAAGCAGAGAAAGACTGTGAGGCAGATCACATGTCCTTCTCTTGAAAATGTTAGTAGCTTCCACTCCTTTGCGTCTTACACAGACACATGTAGCATAATTGCATTTCAAAGGCATAAAACTCTGGAATTCAAAAATGTAAATTTATTTCCATTCACCAAACTATTTCTATCATAAGTCTCCATTAGACTGTTGGAGGAATGTTTAATCACAGTTAGTGTTTATTTAGTCAATTCAGTTGGAAGACTCTCACACTCGGGATTCTCCTGCTCCCTTCATCTCCACAGATGAAGGAGATGTAGACGGATCTCCAAGATCTATAGATCTCATAGATTTAGAGCCACATCTGTGTTCCATGTCATGGCCAGGAGAAGAGGAGGTGTGTGTTTCTCACTTACCAATGTCACATTTGGTCCTTGTAAGATGTAATCTTTGCTCACTGGTGGCTGTCCTCGCTGCCATCTACCTCTGTGTCCCAGCCTCTCTATGGAGGCTGCCCCTGGGGTCCATACACCACATTTATAGACGGCATCACCTCACTGTTACCATAATGTGTCTTCTAATTTGCAGAACTTTCTCAGATACTTTTATGGTCTTATTGCAATTGACAACTTCTATGTACTCTCCTATACCATTTTAAGACCAAGGTGACCCACTTTGGGGGGTAGAGGAATAGGGATGATAGCTGTCGTCTCAGCAACATCCCCTAACAAACATCTCCTGAGACAGGCAAAGTCTCAGCCTGGATTCTCCATCCTGATATGCCAAGCTGGTGTGTAAACTTCTGTGAGGCTCCTCCCTGGCGTGTGAAATACAGGTTCACTCTGTTCTCCGATCCTCTGCAAACCCACGCAGGGTTTCTATCTCCATTCCTCTCACCCAGACTTGTCTCTTTCCAGCTGTTTATTTTATTACTTTCCCTGGATCACAAAAAATGATCTCCTTTATGATTGGAAAATAACCTCTTACAATATCATCCAATCTTCCAAACCATTTTTTTGATGCTATAAATTTGATTTTCTGAGGACTTCAGGCCTTTTGCAAATTCCCTCCAAACAGTTTTCTCTATTGGTGAGACTCTGGCAACTGAAAGTCTTGGAAGCAGCCCAGGGTGGTCAGGTAAGTAAATTCTGGAATTGACCTCCAAAGTTGAAAACTGGCTCCACCTCTTACTATCAGCATGAAGTGACGCAAATTGGGGTGACTTGTCATTATAAAATGCAAATTATAATTACCTATATTCATTGAACTCTTCTGAAGATTAACTCAGATAGGGGTATAACAGTCTTAAACCAACACCTGGCACAGAATATGTACTCAGTAAAATGGAGCCATCATTTTTTTTTTCAGAGTATTGTGTCAACTGTGGGTTTCTCCAGAATCTCTAGATCAGAGTTTCTAACCTCAGCAGTACTGTCATTTGGGGATAGGTAACTCTTCATTGTGAGCTGTCCTATGCAGGTAGGGTGTTTAGCAGCCTACAGGCGCCAATAGCATCCTCCTCCCATCTGTGACCACGGAATAAATCATCTCCAGACCTCGCCATACATGCCCTGAGGCGGGCAAAATCGCCCCCAGGTGAGACTCTGCATTAAATAGAAGTTGAAAGTCAAGAATTTGAATTTTTTTTTTCTGCTTTTAGCCTTTCATTTAGGTAATAAACCTTAGACTTGCAATCTAATTTCAGCAGATGGCCTGAAGGGTATGATGGAATCATGGAAAAAATCAGTTAATATTTCGGTATTATGATCCTTCATTCAGTAAATTTTTAAATTATAATCACACTGAAAGGTAGCAAATAGACAAGACAACATCTTAATTTCTCCCAGTTTTGCTTTCCTTGGTTGACTCAAGATAAAATTAATTGCAATATTTCTGTGTGAAAGTGGGCTTTTTGAAAATGAGTAACCTCAATGCTGTCTAAGATATAGTATTATAAGGCATTAACCCATTTTTAAAAATTCGCTTCATTGTAATGCCCACCAGAATTAATTAGCAGTGTCATCTACATGCCCATTAAACAGCCCATCCACATTTCATGGCTGAATGAGACTCCCGCTTAATAATACAATTTGTACTGCAATAAAAGAAAATCAGTTTCTAAATTTCACTGGTGGTTTGTAACAATTTACTAGTAATGTTTTTCTTGATGTAATATAAGCTCTTCATTCATTGCTTGAAGTGTTTTAAATGCAAATTTCTTTCAATAATTGTTTTCATTGTATGGATCATTGGGGTTTGAATCCTGATTTTTTTTTTAAAGGCTTGTGGTTTAATGATTTATGTCAATGTGACTTTTTAATCTAGTTTTTGGTCATTTTCTATTCACTTTTCTCTTTGAAGTCTTCCATTTCTTTTAGCTCACTGTTGCATTATCGTCTGCAGAGTGTGGAATCCCCAAAATCATATACTCAGGGTTCAAAAGTTAGAATTAAGAATTGAGGGGTGAATAACTTGGTTTGTGTGATATTAGCCAAGTCCTTAAACTCTCCTTGTTTCAGCTTTCTCATCTATGAAATAGGGGAAATATCAGTACCTACCTCAGTATTGTTATGAGGATTGATTACATGAGCTAGTATATGGAAAGAGATTAGAGAAGCACCTGACGTGATATGGGTTAGTTATTAAAAGTAAAACAATCAAACTCCAACAGTTAACTGTATTAAGTTATAAAGCCTTTATAGCTAAACTACGACTAATCCAAACAATGATAGTCACCTCTGGCCACCCATTCGAATCAAGTTTGGGAAAGTTTAAAACATGCCAGCGCCCTAGCACTCCTCCTGACTAATTGAATCGCAATCTTTCTGGGTGGCCCCCCAGCACCGAGTTTTCGAGAACTCCAGATTATCCTAATGTGAAAACATTGATTGAAAACCAAGATGAGGGCAATAATTTCCAAACTCTTCTCTTAGGCAATCATTCCATGCATTTTCAAAGGTTGATTCCTACTTGAAGGTAGCACTAAGTGGTGCAAACATCAGTATTCCTACAAGAGGAAATTCTCCCACTCAAACTTCATGGACATTGCTTCCCCAGGGCAACTTCTTTCCTGCACTTTCAGAAGTGATGTAAAGAAAAAACATTTTCTACTAGTTTCATACAGCACCATCAAAACCAGGGACTGGAAATCGAAAGACAGTTTCTGTAAGACTCATTCCCATATGAGACCCTAAACAATATAATTAATTTTGTATATTTTATAATTTACTGTCACACAAAAAATAGTTTATTTAATCTTCAAAAGATCCCTTAAGGTAGAAATAATTCTTATCGTTCTCTCTCTTATATATGAGGCTCAGAGAGGATTAAAGAACAAATCTTTTAAATTGCTTTGCTTTTCGTCAAAGACTTAGGACTCAAATCCAGAGACTATGACACCTACTCCCATAGATTTCCCAACCCACACACAGCCCCATATGCCCTCCTAATCATGATGCTCTCTCTAAATAAAATGAAAGTCACCTCATGGGTGTTGAGTATAACCAAGGCCTAAATAATTAAAACGTAAAAATGTTAATTCCACTATTTAACATAATAGACAAAATTTTGTGGTTGAAGGGATTCAACATTTGTTTAAAAACATTCAGTCAAACTGATTTCTACGGTTTGTCTAGGTTAAAAGTTTTGGTATAATGTGGATGACCTGGAACTTTCCTGGGTTTTCCTTAAAATGCAGATGTGATCTAACTCATTGCATTATTTTTTCATTTCCACTAGTCTCACTTTAGCATCTGCAAGGAAATATCAGTGAAGAGTTCACCCAAGAGGGCAAACATCGGATTGAGGACAGAACTGGGTTAAGATTCTGTACATATTTCTGTGTCAATAAAAAAACAAAACTGACTTTTATCTTCCAGAGACTAAGAATTGAGAAAAAAAAAATTGTAATTCAACACAGTTAGTGAAATATTTACTGAGCACCTACCTGATGAAAGGCATTTATTTCCCTTAGGGGAAATAAATATGAATGAGGCGTATCAGACTTAAAATCCAGCAGGGCAAGATAAGGGGATAAGGTAAGCACACAGTGATAACTACAGTAAAAGACGGCATGTGAACCACGTCTTAAGAGTTTGTAAGTAGAAAAAATGTGTCAATTGACTTTAGAGATTAGAAAAAACTTTATGAATAAGATAACATCTGTCCACTCAGAGGCAGGATTTGGAAAGGAATGGAGGAAGTATGTGTCATATATAGGGAGCTTCCTGGAAGGACCAACGACGAAAGCAACAAGAGTTGAGCAGGCCAATGGCCCAGGATGAGAACTGGATTTCCTAAACGGGGCTTAGATGTAGGTTTTGGAAGTAGCTGGTATTCATATTCAAGAATAAGATTTTACAAGATACATAGAGCAAAGACAGAAACTAATCACCAGGGGTGATGGTAGCAAATGTACTGTACCATTATTGAAGTGAGAGAAAGAAAGATATTCTTAAGAAGGAGGCTTGTTAAAAACTGATGCCATTTAGCTGTGGCTCAGGGTTTTACTTGGTAGCTAACCATTGCGTGGTCTAACCTGGTCTTAAAAATGTAATGTTCTGGTTTTTCTGGGGTAGTGGCTTGTACTAATTGGTGAAAATTTCCCTCAAATCTCTGAGGATACAAAACTGTTTTCAAATGGTTAACAAATTTTGGGGAGAAATAAGTAGAAGCCAAACTCTACCAATGTGCTGGGTCCATTCTCTGCCATGAAGTCCCAGCCGAGGTCCCTATGGGGCATTTTTCTGGGGCCATGGACAGGAGCAACCCGAGCAAAAGACAGAAGGAAAACTTCAGGCAAGCTTAGGGAACAGCGTGTGGTTTTGTGTATTTGTAAAGAGGTTGAGGTCCAACTAGAGAAAAACTTGAACGTAGGCAAAGGGGTTTCAAATTGCGTTTGGTGGATAGCAGGTGGCAATTGGAGTTTTGCTTATTTTTTGTTTGTTTTGGTAGAGGAGTGGCATCAGAATCATCCATTCTCAAGAATTGAAATATTAAGTAAAATTTTCAGCTTTTATTTGGAGCTGTGACACATTGAATCATAACCTAAGAAACCATGAGGAATCTTATAAAGGTAATATTATTAAGTAATAGAAATATTTATAGAGGAAGAGATAATAATCATGACAACATTTCTAGGATAATAGAGACAATAACAAAATTTGAGCACTTACTCTATGCCAAAGGGTTTATTAAGTCCTTTGTATTCATAATCTCAGTCAATACTCAGGAGGAGTCTGAGAGTGGGTGTTAGTTGCATCTTCCAGATTGGAAAAATGAGACTCATAGGTTGAATAATTTGCTCCAGATGAGACAGACACGTGGCAGCTGGACTATACGAATTCTCAGTAGCATTCTATCTACCAAAATCTACGCATTCTAACCAAAGAGTAGACACTTTGCCCTTACAAAGCTTTCATATTTCTGCTTGACCAGTCCTCAGTTGTACTTTATAATTCCCCAAACTTAGAGATGTTTTTACACTTGATAACATATTGCTTTTTTAAGTTTGGTATGGTTTATAAGTTATTTATCTTCTAAGAATTAGAAATCTCATGAGTTTAATGGCCCCAAGGACAAAGATTCAAACAAAATCAATGACTGAACAATAGCAAATACAAGATGCAAGTGATCGCTTTCTCATAAAAATGGAGTCCAGGGAACAAGTTAGACATGTATATTCTGCATTGTATATATGTATATGTATGAGTGTGTGGGCACATGTGCACATGTGTGTGTGTATCACTTATGAGCTCAAGTCTTTTTTCTGCTAATAACTTCTGACTATGGTGTGTTTGAAATTTAAGTCTTCCCCATCTTATTATGTGTTTTAAGAATTTTTTAAGAATTATTTCTGAAAAAATAGCAAATAATATTTCTTCTTTCTAAGATCTTGAAAATTTCTGAAATCTCCTAGTCCAGGACTAGAATTTTTACTTCTCATCTTTAAAAATGGCCAAAAATGAACTACATTGTAAAAAGATTAAATTAAACTCTTTACAAATAGTATGTGAATAAACCTCTTTTAATATTATATAGTTTTCCTTACTGGAAGTAAAATATAAATCAGAAAATATATTAAAAATAATGTAAATGATCTAATTAACTGTATTCAAGATTGAAAGAAATGTGTGATGTATCCAATTCATATTCACAGAATACATCTCGTTCATATAATTACTTTGGAAGTAATTGCAGGTTTCAACATGTCAGTCAAACCTAAATTTACGGTTTAAAATATTTTAATGTCCTACCATATAAAAAATATTTTTTTGTCAATGAATGTGTAGGAGAAAAACTCTCAAATTTAATGTCTTAGTTTTCATTGCTTTTTTGGGTACATTTTTAAAACTCATTAGAGCAAAGAATTGTACAAAATCCACCTTCAAAATCTATCTTAATATTATATACTTTAAAGTCTTTAAAATTCTAATTTTTTTAACATTGTTTAAAAATTATACCTCCTTTCTCAAGGGTTTCCTTAACCTGATAAAGCCATTAATATAAACAAGACTTTTTACACATAGATTCTAATATATTGTGCAATTTCCAATTCTATTGTTATCTGTAGAATCCAAAATATCTGTTTTCATTATCGAATAAACCATGGGTCTGTACTGAAAACATTTGCAAAATGGAGATCATTTTCCAAATGGAAATTACCAGAAAATTGATCACATATAATTTATTACTTAATCAAATATAAATTTGAAATTAAATCCCCAAATATAGATTTATTCATAATAGCAACCAAAGAGAAATTGCTTTATCTGGTTATATAAAATAACCAATGTATATTAGAACTTTCTTGCATTCTACAAAGATTATTTATGAGTGTAAAACACTTAAATGATAAGCTTTATATATTTGGGGATGGTTCCTATTTTTCATTTGTGGAAAATTCATTGTTTAGTTTGTTTTCTTAAATTTAAAACAATCAAGCTGAATTTTTTTCAAATATTTATTAAAGACCAAATAGGAAATCATTTCTTAGCAAGGGAAATCAATCATATAAAGGTAAAATTATTTTGGGTGCATATTTCCTGATTTTTATTATAATAAGCATGCATTTAGGAATAGCTAGCATAAAAGAGCATAAATTTTCCAAAGAAAAGTCATGCTAGGTCATCTCTCAGGGACTGCTGTTCCCAGGCATCACCCACACTTTTTGTTATTAGTTTCTCCTGCTGCTTGTAATAAATTGACACAAACTTAATGGCATCCAAGAACACAAATTTATTATCTGACAGTTCTGGAAGTCAGAAGTCCTAAATGGGCTTCACTGGGCTGAAATCAAGGCATCAACAGGGCTTTATTACTTCTTCAGGCTCCAGGGGAAAGTTCATTTTCTTGCCTTTGCTAGCTTCTGGAGGCCACCTACGTTGCTTGGCTCATGGCCCCTTCCTCCATCTTCAAAGCCAGCATCTTCAGATCTCTTTCTGGTTCTGTTTCTCTCGTCACATCTCCTTCTCTCTTTCAGGGACCCTTGATTACATTGGGCCCACTCAGATCATCCAGGATGATATCCCCATATCAAGGTCCCTAATCACATCTTCAAGGTCCCTTTTACATATAAAGTAACATATTCATGGGGTCCAGGGATTAGCATACGAACACCTTTGGGAGGACCACTACTCTCTCTCTCACCCTGCCACACTACAGTTCCCATGCTTCCAAAAAATGTTACTTAAAGCTTTCAGGTTCAGGCATTTTTCCTGAGCAATATTTGAAGTTACTTTTGTTTTTGTTTTATTTTGTTCTATTTTACATTGTGATGTTAAAAGTTCAACAAAAAAAATTGGCTCAGCACCTAATGGAATGCAGTTTACAGAACACTTACATTAAACAAATTTTACGGGTGTGTGTGTGTTTGGGTGTGTGTGTGTTTATGTGTGTATCTCATTCAAGTGTTACTGACTATGAGTCTTTGAGCAAATTAATCTAGCGCTACCTTAGCTCTATATAGTCTGGTAGTTACCTTAGAGGTTATTGTGAGGGTTAAATGAAATAACTACTAGTCTTTAGCTAATGGTTAGCACTCTTTATTTGTTAGCTAATATTTATTTGCCTATATGCTACCACCTAGATTCATGTAAATGTAAATGCTTGGGTAAGTGCCACAAGAGATACAATGCACCTTTATAAACATAAGTTTCGGAGTTCAGCAAAGAAGTCAGAGGCTCTAAAGACTAAAAGATGATGCTTATATATTTCTTATGACGTGTCCCCAGCAGATTAAGTTCATACTTGAAAACTTGGATGTGCAATTTGTCACCTTGACATTTCTTATTACAATTTTATGATTCATTTAAGCCAAGAATATTGTAATCACACAGGTGAACAAAATAACTAGGTTATACTATCTCCTAATTCCAAGGTGTAGTTAAAAAGATGGTCCAACCAGAATTGGAGGAGTAGCCTGGTCACAGTGAGGAATTAATCATGCATTACAAACAAACCACATCTATGGACCACAACCGTAAATTAGAAAGTAACCAAAACCCAGCCCTGGAGTATCACCGTACAGTGTCAAGTTTCTAGTCTCCTTGAGTCCTAATCATCGTTAAACCAAGCTATATATGTAGCTTTTGAGTACAGATTCTGTGAGGAAGTCAATTCCAGGAGGCTAAACAGATGTGAGCTGATTTCAACAAATAGGCATACTTTTCAAAACCAGATGCCCCTTTCTATCAAATTGGTAGACAAAAGGCAAATAAAGAGGAGTAAGAGCATGTCCTTATTTGCTAAGGAGGTGGAGAAAGAAGTCAAAGAGGAATCTTCCTCCTCAGTCCACCTAAAAAGAGATTAATTAGGAAAATAAAGAAAGAGAATTTTTGCTTTTTTGTTTTACCTGAAGATGTAGTTAAAAAGATGGTCCAACCAGAATTGGAGAAGTGGCATGGTTATACTGAAGAATTAAAGTCAGAGACTTTTTTCAGTTGTTTTACAGTGAATCTAGAAAGAAATGTGGAGAAGAGTTGGATCCAGAAGTAACCTCTATACTGGAGAAAGTTCAAACACATCCCTGCTGTCATCAGGCGTGTGCTATAGACGAGTGAAAGTGCTGGGTGGAAGAGACTACAAGGAGTGAGGAGACTGCGGCAAACTGAAGAGCGCACGCTCCATCTAAGGGAAGCGACCACTACTCAACTCCAACTCTTTGTTGCTTTGTCTCTAGATGTGCAAAACGTGTCCTAAGAGAAGCTGGAAATCCAGATTTCCACTTAAATTCTCCAACATTTTTTAATGATAACAACCTTTGTATCTTTTTAGGATATCGTGAGAGCCAAGACAGTAGGGAGCAAATAAAACAAGCCATATTGGCCTTATGTAGTGTATAGGTCGATCTTGCTTTTGTATTCAATCTGACAAGCATTACCTTTCAACTGAGACATTTAGATTATTTACCTTTAACGTGACTATGGACAGGTCTTGAATTCCTATGGCACCTAGTTTCATCTCTTCAGCTCTCAGAATTTCTTGGACTTTGCCTGGCTTCCCCAGTCCTGTGGCCTGGAAGCTGTCTTCAGGCAGCAGAGCTCACCCCGTTTTTTTCTGTCTCTCCGAGATCACTGTTCTTCGTTGCCTGCTGTCCGATGTCTTGAAAACCATTGTCTCACATGCTTTGTCTGTTTTTTAAGTTTTTTCAGGTAAGATGGAAAATCCTGTCCCTGTTACTCCATCTTGGCCAGAAGGAGAAATTCTCATGTCAACTATATTTTGGTTGTTTAGTTATTATTATTCGCAGCTAAAAGCAATCTTATTTATGGTGACTTGAAGAAATGCATGCAACTTTTGAAAATTATTTGGCAAGAAAATCTTTTCAGTTATTTATTTAAATAACTTTTTTGCATAACTTTTCCTCACTCATAATTGAAACATAGGAGCACATCCCAGTTTATTAGTAAAAATTGTTATATTTAAACATATCTAGAAAGTTTTCTGTGTTACTTTTCAAAGAGGAAGAGGAAGTAGTATTTTGTAACTGATTCTTTGTAAGTAAATGTCAGTTAACTTTGAAGTTATTTAGCACATGCAGCAGAGCTTGTAAACTCATGATTCATTGGCCACAAACAGGTACCTAAGAAAACTTTTGGGGGAGTAGATATGTTCATTATATTGATTGCGTGATTTCATAGGTATGTACAGATATTAAAACATCAAACTGTACAAGTTTACTGTATGTCAATTTTACCTCAGTAAAACTGTTTTGAAACTTTTACATAATAAGGTAAATTTATTATCTCATGTAACAAGAAGTCCCAAAGTAGAGCATCAGTTAAATCAGCATTTTGGTATCAATATTGCTCTGTTTTGACAACTGTAGGCTCCGCCTCTCATTGTATTAGGATAACTACAGAATCTGCAGCCATTCTGTCCCCATATAAAGTCCAAATGCAAAAAAAAAAGGACACATGCTTTCCTAATTATCTTCTTAAGAGTGAAGATAACTTTTCTAAGAAACTTCCCCTTACCCATGATGGGTCAGAATTTCATGACAGGCCGAACCTAGCAAGGACAATGGAAATATATATTGACTTAAAGTATTTATTTCACCCCCCAATATCTGAATAAAATCAGAGTTCTGATAACAAGGAAGACCACTGTAAATGTTTTTCGGAGAGCTATCCCATGAGTGACTAACACAATCATTAAGTGGCTATTTATTTAGGATTATTGCATCAGACCCTTGGTGTGGCCCAAAGAATTCTTTATTACTAACAAAAGATAGATGCATTTCTGAAACTCTGGGGGAAAATGTTGGGCTGGAACAGCTTTTGAAATTCTTAATTTATTCAAAATTATTTTTAGTGGGGCATAATGAATTTTAAATAGCTTTTTTCACGCTGAGATGAATCAGTGCTTATACTGTTTGTATATCCTCCTCATGTTTAATATTAATTGGAATTATGTGATGTTTCAAAATATAAACATGCATTAACCTGAGGTCGATGAAAATGGAACCAATGAAAATTCACTTTTGGAATGTTCTTTTCTGCATCAAATGCATCTATCAGGCCAAAGGTCATAGTCAGGACAGTTACGAAGAGGTTCAAGCGAATCTGATGAGTATGTTTAGAGGGTATACATAAAACTACAAAAGTTCCCAACTAAGAAAACTTGAAGAAAAAGACAAGGAGATTTGTCAAATTTTTGGAAAGCAAATAAATTCCAAAAATGGAAGTTCTGAGAACGACTAACAACAATGATGCATGTACTGTCAAACCAGGGACTGCTTCCAGGTGTCAGCACAAATCCGAGATTAGAAACCGGCAGATCTAATCCAGCTCCCGTCTCTGACATCAACAGAGAAAAAAAAAATAAGGGTATGAAGTTTCCATGCTAAACCAGGTGGGCAGAGTCAGGCAGTGGATATCTCACCAGCTTCTAGAGACGAGGGTCACTCCTATCACATCTCTTCTATTTCCTCTATGGGACAAATAACTTGTAAGATCCAGAAACCATTAAGTGTCAGGAGGATCACTGGGACCTGCCCAGTGACATAGTGGTTAAGTTTGGCACGCTCCACTTCAGTGGCCTGGGTTCATGAGTTCAGATCTGCACCACTTATCGCGCCATGGTGTGGCAGCAACCCACAAACAAAATAGAGGAAGATGAGCACAGATATTAGCTCAGGGCCAATCTTCCTCACCAAAAAAAATAAATAAATAAAGTAAAAAAATAAACAGACCAGTGTCAACACCTCTTCCTGCATTAACAGGTATGAAAACCTGAACAGGCCCCCCTGACTCCTTCTCCCCAAAGTAATAAATACTGAGACACAGGGCTGGAGAACAGGAGGACATACTATGTGTCTTGTTTTGACAACAGCAACCCAAACAAGCGGGTTTCTCTTCTTTGGTACTCTTTTACTTCTTAAAATATAAACTGCTCTTTTAATTCCAAAAGGGAAGCTGTTGATTTGGAATGGATACGTCTGGCTGACTGCTCTGCTTCTGCACTTCTCTTCGCGCTGCATTCTTCGAGCTATTTGGTTGAGTGCCTGTCTGAGCAGAGTCCTGTTGATTGGCACGACAGACCAGGCAGCAGGTGGAGGTGGGCAGGTGACACACGGTGTCTGTCTTCAGGTAGCTTTAAATAATGAAAAGTGCTTTAGGTTCCTGCTAACAGAAAGCATTGCACGGACAGGACAACACCTGAATATCTCTGGTTTAACTTCAGGTCGACCTTGAGTATGAGTGTGACGACAGGTTCCGCGGCTTCCTTTGTCCATATCCACATGTTACTCCTGGATTTGGCATGGCAGAGATTTCGTTTTCATATTTATTGCTACTTTATCCACTTTTTTAAAAAGGATCTTCAAAGAACCATATCTCCAAGTGTTAAGAAGTTTGCCCTCAGATCCATTGTCTTCAAAGGTATAAGAACTTTAATTTGCTTTGTAGTCATCATACAGCACTCTGAAATCACCATGAAGACAGGAACCAGCAGCTCTTGGCTGATTAGAGCTTAAAACCGTTTGCCTCCACAGCTTTCCCGTGTTACGATCCTCAGGACACTGTCTAGTTTCCTGGTCAGTGGGGACAAATTCTTCTTTATACTCCAATATTCCCCCTACACTGTCTACGTGTTTTCAAAATGACTTCTGTCAAATGCTGACCCTGTTGAAATGACTTATCAAACAGGGTGGGAAAGGGAAGCCAACATCCCAACTCTCGGGCCTGGCTAATGGCAGCGTGCACATCAATTCTACCCACTGCTTTAATAATGGACTTTGTGCGACCCTCGCCATGCTTTATTCCCTGCTCTCTTTCTTGAGCTCACTCTTTCAGAAGAGAAGTCTATTTATCTTTTACCCACTCAGCCTTCCTCCTATTCAAATACCATCCCTCCTTTACATATATGTGTTTGTAACAATATGTCCTCAATTGATTCCTTGGCTCTCATTCATGTTTTAAAGGACATGCCATATACTATAATGCATAGGTATTTATTACTAAACAATAAACACTTAAGAAATTCTAAGTATTCTACAAGACTAAATGTAACTGTCTGTAATAAAAATTTAACTTGTGGCCCCAGCCCCGTGGTGCAGTGGTTAAGTTCACATGTTCCACTTTGGCAGCCCAGGATGCACTGGTTCGGATCCCGGGTGGGACCTATGCACCACTTGTCAAGCCATGCTGTGGCAGGAGTCCTACATATAAAATAGAGGAAGATGGGCATGGATATTAGCTCAGGGCCAGTCTTCTTCAGCAAAAAGAAGAGGAGGATTGGTGGCAGATGTTAGCTCAGGGCTGATCTTACTCAAAAAAGAAAATTTAACTCGTAACTTGTTTGAGAATTCACTGTTTAATTAGCTGGGACTGACATTGATTCTCCAGATGTCCTCATCTCCATTGGTCACAACCTATTAAAGTGACCTTCAATAGAACTTTCAGTGGAGTAATCATCAAGCCAGCTCTGTTCCATCTATGTTAAAAATTTAAATAAATAAATAAATAAATGCAAATCATGCTCTCTCTTCTTAGAAATTTTAAAGAACAGAATGCTTCAGATGCACATATCTTCAGCATTAGATTCATCCTGAAGAAAAATGTGATGCTATATACAAATCCACGGTAGTAAGTAAGCTCTGACTACTCATGGAAACTAAAAAATTCCAATTTTTTTACATTTATTCTACCAAGAGAGCAAGAGTAGGTGTGAACCCACCATTAATTTGTGCATTAGACAATTTCTATAAAGTTGTATAAGATGTTGTTAGTTACTGTTTTAATCAAAGTGTAGGAAAATGAAAAAGAAGAGCCTATCCTGAAGATAGTATCCATTTGAGAGTCTACTCTGTACCATGGACATGTTTGACATATATTATCCATGTTATACAGATATGCTACCTTGCATATATTTTACTTACAGTAATCATATTTAATCTTCATAAGAAGCCTGAGAGGTAGGTAATATGCACATTTTATGGATAGGAACCTGAAGCTCAGAAGTGTTGCTTAAGAATCGAAGACAATGGAAGCAAAGGGGAGAAAACATTCTTTCGATGACACACTTCTATTGTTGACTTTAAAACAACAGATCATTAGAGCAATCTGAACCACTGCAATTTTTCCCAAATGCATAAAAACATCAGAGCTAATCAACTGTCACACAGCCAGAGCTAATCAAGGGCACACAGCCAGGAGTGGTAGAACGATGCTTTCTGACCCTGTTCTATCTATTCCAGAGCCCACGTGGGTCCCACTATGTCATGGAAGAAGATATAATCCCCAGTGAAATTTATCTCGTGAAGATCGGTTAAACATGTGCTCTACCAAAGTCGTTTCACTAGAATGTCGGCCAAAGCCTGAGGTGACTCAGACTCTGGGGACGTTCAAAAGACTTTAGCTCTCTGAGTTAGAAACAGACAAACGAAGGAGGGAAAATCCTCAAGTAGAGGGAGTTAATTAGCATCTAACAGCTTTAAGAATGGGTTGACATAATCACACATCAGGCTGTATGATACAAGATAATTATAAAAAGAAGGAAGTAAAGCAAAAAGTAAAAGGAGGAACATTGCCATTACAGGATACACTTAGATATGATCCAAAATGGTGTTTTCCCTTGCAAAAGAGAAGCTTGGCGACTTCCACAGTATCCTGGGTGCTATCCACAATTTGTTGGGGGAAGTAGGAGTTTAACTAAACATAAAGATCTACAAATCATCTTCCTCAAATGACAAGCAGGAAAGCTAATTTACTCTATTTTTCTGCTGAAATAGAATAGCCGTCAACAACAAAACATCAAGCAGTACAGAAAAACTCTAAAAAAAAAGCTATGGTACAACATAGTTACTGCTAAAGCCATAAGAAAAGGAACCACAATCCATGCAAAGAGATAATTAAAGCATTCTTTCAGATCATCCTTAATGACAACAAACACAGCCTAGCCTCATTAGTAAACCACAAGGTGCAGTCCAACTAATGGAACCCACTGGCAGCCTCAATAAATATTCCATCTCTGAGAGCCTTTGTAGAGAAAGCAGCTTTAGGGGAGAGGAAGAGGAGAAATGCTTAATCAATTTCCCTTGAAGACCCTTGCTGCTTAGAAAATTATAAATCAGTCTTTCAAGTGTTGCTTAAGAATCGAAGACAATGGAAGAAAAGGGGAGAAAACATTCTTTCAATGACACACTTCTATTGTTGACTTTAAAACAGCAGATCATTAGAGCAATCTGAACCACTGCAATTTTTCCCAAATGCATAAAAACATCAGAGCTAATCAACGGTCATGTTGTCAAGCTCAATCATATACAATCCTATCCTCACTGCTTTAGCAATTTTCCTTCTCTCCTGTTATTTCAAACATTTACTTTGAAGTTAAAAAAGGGGTAAAATCATTTTGAAGGGTGCTGATTGTATGGGCCTTTTAACAGAAGGACATTTGAAAAAAAGGAAAAAAGCATGTGGCTTGATGAAGGTGAAATAACTGACTCACAATCTCTTCCAAGTTAGTTTTTAGAATAATAAAAGTTTGAAGTTCAAGTCACAGTAACGTCTTTTAGATGACAAGAGCCTTCGTTACATTTCCAGTACGTTTCCCTTCTGACTCATCCAAAAAGATTTAAACCTAGTATAAATCCATCTTCTGTTATGGTCTTCTTCTGAAAAAGATATGAAACAAAGCACTGCAATTAGTTTGAAAAAATATGACAGCCTCAATATCATGAAATATAAACAAGAACTAACAACAGGCAGCATATGACAAAACGAAAATCTTCAAAGACAAAAAGTCAACAGAAGGACAGGAATTTGTCTTCTTACATGGTCAGTCATTAATTAGTTTTACTGATTTCAAACGCCCCTCCAAAAATATCTATGATACAGGTTGAAATGGCTCTGTGCTATTCACCCATCAAAAGAAATGTACATCTCGTTCTTTGCAGCCTTCCATTGAGTGTGATTTACACAGGCTTAATGAATAAAAGGTGTTGCAAAATGATTTTTTCTAACATATAAAATGTTCTGAAATGCCCAATATCTAGCAAGCTGGATAGCTCAGAAATATGCTCCACTATTTAGCAAATATAAAACATATGGTTTATGAAGTGTATTCCACACATTCTGGAAGAAAAGCTTTTAAAGAAAGCAGCTTAAATAAATTCTCTAAAATCACTTTCTAAATGATTCAGAAATTTGTGAAAAATAACCCAAATGTAGCTGGCCTCAGATTTCAGAATTCATTTTAAATTGAAAAGTTAGATCAGATATGGAATAATCTCTCATTAAATTTTCAATCTTGATCAAAGTTGGCCAAATCTATGGACAGGAAACCAAGAATTTACATTCCATTTCAAGCTGGCTTCAAATCTTGTTAGATTTAAAATTCATAGTAAAACTTGTGTAGTAGATGTGTTAGTTTTCTGTTGCTGAGCTTATAACAACATCCATTTATTATCTTACAATGTCAGAAGACTAAAAATGGTCATAATTGGGTTTTCTGCTCAGGGTCTCCCCAGGTTGAAATCCAGGTGATGAATGGAGTTGTGGACTCATCTAGAGCTCAGGATCCTCTTCCAAACTTATTCAAGTTTTGACCAGCATTCAGGGCCTTGTGGCTGTGGGACTGAGGTTCCTGTTTCCCTGCTGGCTATCAATTTATACTGTTCCCAATTCCTGGAAGCTACCCTCTGTTCCTGACCATGTGGCCCTCTCCACAATGTGGTAATTTGCTCCTTCAAAACCAGCATAAGAATCTCCCTCACTTTGAATCTCTTTATATCTTTTAAGGGTTCACCTGGTTGATCGGGTCCACCCAAATAATCTCCCTTTTGGTTAACTCAAAGTTAACTGATTAGGGACCTTAATTATATCTGCAAAACCGCTTCTGCCATATAACATAACACAATCATGGGAGTGATATTCCCTCACATCCTTAAGTCCCACTCATCGTCAAGGGGAGAGAATTTTGCAGAATATATACACAGGGAATGGGAACATTAGAATTCTGACATAGATACTTATAAAAACAACACTACCAAAAATTGCTGCGATATTTTATGAAAAGTTATGCTATTTTTGTTTCTTGAAACAACAGGTTATTTCAATAGGATTTACTTATACACACAATCAGTGTAAAATGTTGCAGTCCATTACCACAAGCCTTTGGATGTCATATAACTTGGTGAAGCTCTGAAGCATTTCTACTATGAAAATGGTTTTACCTTCCAAATGTAAAGTACACTAGTCAACCAGGAAAAGAGAAATCAGCTTTGGTTAGCTTAGCTTCTCTCTCTTCAGGCCAGCTCAACCACAGGTTCTAAGGCTGTGCCCTCAAAGCATCCAGATCCTGTGTTGGTCTGGAACAGATCAGAGAAACCATTGGGAGACTTGGTCCATTAGAAGGTAGAAAGTGGAGTTCGTAATGCTCCTGTAGGTATCATATCTGGTGTGCAGGCCACTGCATCCTGCTGCATCTTGAGCTCTGCAGCAACTAGTCTCTTCCACAGCTCCTTTACACTTGCCTAGTCCATATAACTGGACTCCTGACATACTTCTTGAGTACGACCTATGTCCCACCTCGGACCAAGCTCATTGGTATGAGTCTCTGACTGCCTGTCTCAGATTCTGCCAGGCTCTCCCGTGGGGTACTGGACCTTCTAGTCCATGTCCTTGGCTGCTCGCCACATGCTGTTCCCTAGGGGGAAAATAACTAGAACCTCACTTCAAATAGCACCTCTTATCTGGATTTCTGTTATCTTGTCCTTCTCTTGTAATTGAACCTTCTTAGATGAAAATACCAGAGAGAATAGCAAAAGTAGCTGTGATCTATTTAGTGTCTAGTATATGCCAAGCACTCAGATGAATATTTTACATTTATATAAGCCTTTCAACAACTCTTGAAGGAATCATTATCTCCATTTTACTGGACTGTAGTTCAAAGAGGATATGTAACTTAGACGAAGTCACCTAGTTGGTAGACATCAAAGCTGGGACTAAAACCAAGGTCTAGCTAGTCCCAAACCCCACGTTCTTCCCTCTTTAATTAGAGAAGAATATTATTTGTTGCCCAAACTAGGTCACTTTTGAGACTAAAAGAGAGTCTTAAATAGTTACAATTAGTAAAAATTATTGCAGTTGATAATTATTATTACAATTGTAGTAAGAATAATTCAAATTTATAAAAATATGTGTAAGCCAAGCATGTGCCAGTTGCATCAAAAGATACAATTTCTCTAACTTTAGCTATAACACCCTGTACATCCTAGGGCCCTGGTTCTACAGCAAGTTGCCTCTTCGTGGCCAATCCAACAACTGGAACCACTTCCCCAAATGGATTTCAGCTTTCTCTCCTTTCCCATTGATAAGTGATGCACAGGTCAGAACATGACTTGAGGACACGAGTTTGAACTTCCTGGTTGTAGAGACTGGCAAGTCAGTTTCACATTCTTCAATTTGTTGACATGTAGCTCCGCTTCTCCATTTATTAGCAAGATTTCTCAGTTGCATCTTAGAGACCAAAGAAGCATCAGAGTAACTGAGATTTTCTCAATTCCTCTACATGCCCAGTTCCTAGCACAGTGACAAACACAAAAGAGGTTCTCAAAATGTTTATTGATTCTGATAAACATGGACACATAGACAAATATAATATTTTTGAACATTCAGATGAAGGCACACACATGTAGACGGTTTTTATACAGGTTCTCTCATGTCTAAATCCATAAGTAGTGTATATCTTTCTGTGTTTCATTTTACAAATCCTCCATTTTTTAATAGAATCTTCATGAGCAGAGGCTATGGGACAATGTTACACAAGGCTCAGTATGCAGGGAGAACACAATAAAGAATACAAATAAACTGATTTCAACTCAAATGGCATCGCAAAGTCTACAGCTTTCTCCAAAGCCCAGAATCATATCCACAATTGATTTTAACTTTCTTTTTCATTAAATAATTTTCCAGAGATATTCTATAGATCCCTAGTTTTTTGAGATTCTCTTCAGGAAAAAGTGCTATGCAGCCTTTTAACTTAGGGAACTCTCATTCAATTCTTTGTACTTTTCAGACTCTTGTAAGAACAAATACAAATGACCCTGAAATATTTCTTATTGATCTGGCTTTGCCTTCCAGAGAAGGAAAGAGCAAGATGATCGAATTGTCTTTATAAACTCTGGCATGAAAACATAAATGTTCCGCATGATTTCCCACCACATTTTTATAGTTAAAAGTTGTTTAAAATTCTCCCATGAAAAGATAATCTCTATTCAAATAAATTTGGGAGACACTTATATTCTGCACTTTCCATCTTCTCTGTCAATACCCATTAGCATCTTAAAGGTTGTAGTGGGTAGCTGTGTGTCCCACTGTGAACAAAGAAAAGCTAAAGAGAAGGAAATGTACAGATACGTGTAAAACAGAAAGTTCTCCTCCCAGCTAACCCCTAAAGAGGGAGTCTCTTTGGACCATAGACTGTAGATTGACTGAGGAGCAAGTTCCTATACTGAAGCCTCTCTTCTACTGAAGCCTCCTCTATGGTGAGGCATGGGTAATTCCATAAATTAGAAATATTTCCCAGCTCCCCTAAGGACTGACATCCTCAAGTAGAACATTTTTATATCAATTCTCATTCTCTGGGAGGAGAAATAGAACCGGAAGCCCTGCATGTACTTTCCCAGTTCTCTAAAAGGATATCAGGAACAATCTAGCAAAGTGGCCATGGTAAGATTAATAGTCAACATCAGAGATGGGACAATGTGGACAAGTTAGATTTTTAGCCTAATGCTGAAAGAGAAATTTGTGTCAATCAGTAGTGATAGTGATGAAGCAAGCATAGGTTGATGAAGGACAAACTGACTCCACCAGAGCTTAGGTGTTCAAGGACACGCACCTTGCAGAAGCTCAGGAAGTACCTCAGCCAGCAAACCAAGCAGCCAAGAGGTGAGAATTCCCAAGGCAGCATGGAAATGAGAAGTCATCAGAAAAGTAGGTAAGAAGCTCACACAGGAAACTTCTAGGCTTAACCACAACTTGTCATTCAGAAAAAATAAATGTCTATGGTACTGAGTCTATTTAGAACAGAAAAAAATCAATTTTCTCCTCTCTTTTTTTCCAGAGTCCACCTAGAGGAAGGACTTATCAAAAATACAGACAATAGGATGTACTTAGGATGCCTGGCACTTGGAGCCATTTGTATAAAACATCATTGGCTTTCCAAAAGTGGTACCACTGCTTATTTAAAAGGGAAAGGCCTAGAACTGGATTTCTGAGCCTCAGCACCTTTGTCATTTGGGGCCAGATAATACTTTGCCTTGGATGCTTACTCTGTGCATTCAGAAAAAATATTTCCAGACATTGCCGAATGTCCCTAAAATGTTCTAGTCACCAATCCTGATATGTGGGTGAAGTGAAGGGTTTCTCCACACAAACAAGCAATTGGACACCCACAGCAGCAGGGAGTACAAGAATTCAGCTCAATTCTGACACTGTCTACCTGGGAGATAGCATCAGATTCCAGAAGTTAAGGGTTAAGTCCTACAAGATTGCCCCTCCCCACCTCACTTCAGACGTCAGTTGCAACCCCAGGTTGTTACCTGTACTGCTGACCCACTGGCTATAAATTAGAGGTTCTCATGACCCTCTCTGTGGGTTCAATTAATTTACTAGAATGGCTCATAGAGCTCAGAAAAAGTTTTTACTTATTAGATCACCAGCTTATACTAAAAGGATATAACTCAGGAACAGCCAGATGGAAGAGATGCACAGAGCTAGGTATGGAGAAAGGATGCAGAGCTTCCATGGCCTCTCCAGGCCATTCGCTCAGCACCTCCACATGTACGCCGACCCGGAAACTCTCTGAACCCAGTCCTTTTGGATTATAATGGAGGCTTCATTTCACATGCATGATTGATTAAATCATTGACCATTGGCAATTGATTCAAGCTTCAGACCCTCTCCCCTTCCTGGAGGCCAGGGTTGGGGGCGGGGGGGGGGGGGCAAGGTGGGGATGGACAGAGGGGAGAGGACAACTCAAAGTTCCAACCTTCTAATCACATGCTTGGTTCCCCTGGCAACCAGCCCCCATCCTAGGTGCTTTCCAAAAGTCACGTCACCAGCACAACAAAAGATACCTTCATCATTCTCAACACTTGTGAAATTCCAAGGATTTGGGGAGCTGTGAGCTAGGAACTGTGCACAAAGACCAAGCATATATTTTTCTTATAAATCACAATATCACAGTCTCATAGAGTGGAAATTCACCCCCGGTTGAGACTAGAGAAAGAAACTGAAACAAAATTCTCGGTCTCTACATGAAAGTAAAAAGTGGACTGTATTTATATCAGGACACATTAACAGGAGGTTCCAGATTGTGGTTAACGGAGAGGGGAGGAGATTTTGAAATCCTCTTCCATATTCATCAGCTGTATCCCAAAACTTGACTACATTTGGGGGAGTTTATCCAAATGCTTGTTATGTTTGATACTACTCATTGTGCGTTGTTCTTTTCCACATCTCAGCTATTTGTCGTGGCTATTTCTTTTTCCTTGCTGAGGTTTCCAAATTCTACATGAGTGGTGCTAGCAAGGTAAGTTGTCCTATCACAGATTAGATTAGTCTGAATCATATCAGTTCAATGGGAAAAAGGACTTTTCGTATACTACTATGCTAGAGCCCATCAATGGCCACAGTTGAGGTAGGGATCGGGGGCATATACATTGCTCATGGTCATCCATTCTGGAGAATAAACCTATGGTGATAGGTGTGAACTAACAAAAACTATACAGTGTAATAAGGTTTTTTTAGTAAATGTATAGGGAGGGAGAATTCTGGAGGTTACTCTTTCAGATGGAATCAGGAGACCCAAATTGTTGAAGTTGGAAGGCAGGCTTTATATCTGCTACTGCAGAGAACACAGATTTAGGGCGGGATCAAAAAGAAGGCCAGAAACTACCGCATGGACAGGAACTCGACGAGGACTTAGGCCATCCCAAGGTGGAGGCTGCATATATAAGAGCCAGGCATTCATTTCACCTTTCCTCGTTATTTGTTCTGATATATATATATATATATATATATATATATACATAAAATCTGCAAGAAACCTGACTCACAGCAATAAAAAAAAGATCTGAGATTTATAGTCTTTTACTCTTGAAATTCTGACCTCCTGAATGTCAAGAATCATTGGCGCTAGGAGATGCCTATATGGGGGCTCATTATACCCTTCTACAAACTTTTCTATTACTTCAAAATTTTCCAAACTATCAAAATATTTTTTAAGAAAAGCAATGAATACTTTTCTATAAGACTAAGTATTTTACTTTGGTAGCACCTAATACTTACACTGTTTAAGCAGAAACGGAATGATCACTTATAAAGTCAGATTTCTAGCTGGACATTTTAAAAACAGTAAGTTCCTATAATGTTCCAACTATCTAGTTATTCAGCCATATTTTGATCAGAGTCATGAACTTTCTGATAAAATTTTACTTCTCTTGCATGCAATACATTAGAGAGTTGAACTCTTTCATTTTATTAAAATGAAAAGTAACTATGCCATCTCGCTCTTTTAGAAAATTCAATTACATTCAAAACCAACTAGAGAATATTGCCCCTGAGTTAAGGTGATTCAGTGAGCATGAATGTATGCAGATTATCATGGAAGAAAATAGACAAAATAATAATGGCAGCTGCAATTTGTTCATCACTTTAGGATTCACAAATCACTTTCATGAACATAGTTGTATTTTTTTCATCCAGTGCTCTATATCCACCCCCCCCACCCCTGACCTCCAAACTTCCAAATAAGAGGATTTCACCAGTCTATTACTAGAATGAGGAAACACTATTTAAGTGTTGTTTATTGGCAAAGCACATGTTTTATCCCTATCTACGTAATTCATAAGAAGAATGTATGCGTGTGACTTAGATTATCTGACCCTGAAACACTCCTACCCCACCATTCAAGCAATCAAGTCATAGTTCACAGCCCAGAAGACTGGTGTTTGGGTTCCATATAATGGCCGAGGCAGTTCCATCTTATGGGACAAGCAATTCGGGACACGCACATTGCTTGACTGTAGGATGACACAGACCGCAGTAGGCAGGTGACATGCCACACATTTGTACACTCCTGTCAGGCTACTCACTTTGAAAGGCATTTGGAGGAGCTATAATGAGTCAAATTGTAGTGAGCAAACGTGTCTGCAGGGTGTGAATTCCATTATCACACCCTTTCCTCTCTTTCCTAAGACCCTTCAAGGTTCCTAGTGCTCTTTCTTGGCCTGTGAGTTGTAATGAGTTATCAGGCATTTTAATATGGCAAAAAAGAATTTAAAACAAAGGGAAAACTTCATGTATTTCACTGATTGACTGAACGACTAAATCTGCTAAATGACGTTTTATCAGATTAATTTTGAGAGACAACAATTTATTGATATGTAAAAAAAATCTTCGGTCCCTAATGTTCTACTTAATTATTGACTAAATTAAATTCAAGATGATTAGGAACAAAAAATAGATTTGCAAATATTGGCATCTTTTCCACACAGTTAAAAAGCGTGCTTAGTGGTACCATGAAGAGTCACCTCCATGAGACAATTGGCCACATGACATGTATTAGGTGACATTTCAGAGGTTTAACAATTGATTTTCCCTACAAATCGTGCAGTTGAGTGCAACACCAAAAGCAACTAGTATTTTAACATAAAGATCATAATTAATGAAACAAGCTTATGAAAAAAATAAAGATGAAAATGAATCCAGTTCGCCTTGAGAAAAGACCCTGAGTAACAAGTTATCTTAATACAGTTGCTAAGGAAACATCAATTGCTTACAAAAGAGGATTAATGGTAAGAAAGAACTAAACTCAAATGACAGACTGATCTCATGTTTTCATCGTACAGGCAGGATAACAAATCGATGGGGGCCTGTCAGTTGAATCTGCAATATCCAAGTGATGCTGTACATAATTATAGAACACATATAACAGATATGGCTTCCCGCTAGGAAAGCAAAAAAGCACCAAATAAGGCAAAGAAATGTACTGGCTTAAATGTACACAAAATGCTTACTAAAATGATCTTGAAAATAAGGCCACATACCCAATATATACGAAATGAAGATAAGTCTAAAGTAAATAGAAGTTTGCCTAGTGAAATTCTAGCAGCTTACAGAAATAGTTTTTTATTTTTCTAATTTGATCTTCTTATATTTTGGGATATTTGAAATTCTCATTTAAGAATGTCATCTACAGGTTTAATTTAGATGGAAAAAGAAAAGCTGATGCTTATTTCAAGTTTTGGCTGATTTAAAACAACAAGATGTAAAAATTCTGAGATGTAGGATCACAGTGGCCCATGAAACACCTTAGGCTTTGGCAAAGAGGGTGGAGGATGAGCTTCCACGTACTAGAATGTGCAGGGAACGGCCATTTTATCTTGAAGGGTGGATCAACGCACATCGTCAGCCTGTCTTAGGAGAGGAAGATTATGGAATGGGTTTTGCCGTCTCTCTGGGGTTGTTTGCTGGTCGGCATCCTCTGTCTGGTAACCCTGAGGAGGTGAGAGGGACAAGGGGCCACTGACCTTGAGCTCCCACAGCGATTTGAATAATGTTTTACAGAAATATAAAGTAAGCATACAGAGTACAAAATGGGACCAGGAGGGATAACCTTATTTAATTAACTCATTTCCTTGAACCCACCCAAAAGCATCAGAAAATATAGCTTCTCCATCCAAGCCCTTAGAGAAACCCCCCATGTGGAAATTCTCTTGTGCCCCAACCCTGTTTCCCCAGCAGCCCAGTTTCCTTCCCAGAGTGACACTTTGATCATCTCCTCCCTTAGAAAGCTCACCTTTCCCCAGAACCCGCCCCCCCCCCCCCACCCCAACGTCCAGGAAAATTCTACCTCTCCCACATGAGAAAGAAGTCTGTTAATGTCTTTATCTCCTCTTGCATATCACAAACTCTGCCACCTCAGACTTCAGCAAAATGTTAATTTCAGTTTTCTTTTTCCCAGGTTTCCACCAGTCCTGGGGGCAAGTCGTGGGCTGTGCACCTGTGAATCGAAGAAGCCAGTAGAAGCTCTTCGCCAGTAACGGCTGCAGCCATGTTCCTCTAGAATCACCTAAGAAAAGGGAGTTTAACCTCATGAGAGGAAAGCACATTCTTCCCCTGCACAGGGTTCCCCAAATAGTCTTTGAGAAAGAAGATCTGGGCATTATTGTGCTCAAGGCTTACTGCTTCCTTCCTGCCCTTCCTGCAAAGCACTCTCCTTCCCATAAAGGGATAACGGCTCTGCTGAGCCGTCAGACCATAGATGGTGCACTCACCGAATGGATTCCCTCAGACTCCAGACGCTTCCCCAACGCAGGGGCGGGAGGGCAGGTTAATCTTGCCATGCACAGAGTCCCTTTTCTGGGGCCTAAGATGGTGTTCTTAGAAATACTAAAACACATCCATAGAGTTGCTTGACCTACAATTATTTTTATCAACTACCTTTCGTGTGACCATCAAGTTATTAGTAAAATTGTTAGACCATTTGGTCTTAAGAATAACGGAATTGCAGATGACCAAAAACAAAAATAGACCAAATGCTGATAATGCTGTTATTGACAAGAACTTACTTATGAAAGTAGCTGTAGTCTAACCATTTCACCCCAAGATATTCGTTCATTCATTCAACAAACATTTAATGGACACTAATTCCATATTAAGGGCCGGGTAGCAGGGAAGAAAAGCAAGCAGATGAGACAGAACAGCCTATCCCTGGCAGGTCGATGGAGCCTTTCCTCTTCTCTCCCCCACCTCCCAAGCTCTCTGCTCCTGCCTTGTCGATTTTATTGCTCCCTAATGTGAGGAACTCATCACAGGAGCTGGAGGAGCGCAGTGCCGATAGTGCTGAGCTGGCTCCTTCACGCAGACTGAAGCTGCAGCCAGAGATCAGGCGAAACACCCACCTCTCCCCTTGCCCCGCAGTCTCCCCAGGGTTCGCCATCCACCACTCTATATTGTTCTAAGTACTGCTGTGGTTTTGGTTTCTAGACAAGCATCGACCTTAGATACAAATAAACCGAGGATGACTTCCTCTGTGAATGTGAGTGGAGTGGAAGGTTGTCCACAGCTTCTCTCCGTGACAACGTGGCCACAGCACACCAGGTGCCCATAAAATTCACTGGGAGAGTGGCAGCTGGTTCCCACGGTGAGCACGCACAGCAAAGTTCACTGCAGGAGAAACAAGGGGTTTCCCCCAGAGGGCTTTCTTCAACAGTAAAACGTAACAGCGACTTGGAGCAGGGAGGATGGGGCATCAAGGACGACACAATGTTTCTCACTGTCGCCACAATAATTACTTCTGTTGCTCTGAGAATAGAAATGATGCCCCTGTGTTGCTCTCTGGCTACGTTTGACAAAGAGTGGTTAAGCAGCCGGCAATGCAGGAGCAGAGCAGCAAAAGCAAGTGTTCCAGGCGACAGCATCTACCTCAACAAAGGAGAAAAGCTTGAAAAAGGTAAATATAATTCTCAGCTCTCTGGAGAATTAGACATTGCTTCCAAGTGCTCCTGCGTCCACACCAAAGCATCTGCATAAAGCATATGCTTGACTCAGCACAATCATGAAAAGATATATTCTTCCTGGCACCGGAAATGACTGCTAAGCAAAGTGGTATACATTTGCAACAAGAAAATCTGCAGTCACACTCCTGCTCTGTCCCATCTCTCCAGCTACATTCTTAAATCCTTTTCCTTTTTGCCTATATTTTCTCCGTCCCTTCTCTCCCTATGCCTACTTCGTATTTGTTCGCTAAGCTATGAAGATCTTGCATCCTCACCTCCAGAACAATTCGGGCCTCAGAAAGGGAAGTGAGTGGGCTCTGAAGCTGATAGAACCTCTGATACCTGCAGAATTCTGTAGAAATGGGTGTTATCTGAGGGTGAAGGTGTCCTCAGACATATTTCTGGCTTGATTATTGTCTTCTTTGTCTCTGCTTCCAGTGGCAAGTAACTGACAAAAGAGATATGGATGGACAAATCTGGAAAGATGGCAGAATACTGTACTGAAGGAGCAGAAATGCTTCTGTCATAGATAACCCACAGCCCTAAGTTAAGAAGGAAAGAGAAGGAAGACAACCTCCTTCTCCCCTAAATACGCCTCATGCCCAAATTTCAATCCCACACAAATGTTGAGAAAGTTACTGTGATGAACACCAACCTTAGGCAAAAATTTGATCACAAAGAAATTTAACTGTATTTTTTAACTCAATTTATACTTTGTCTTCATTCTACTGAGCGAAGAAAATTAAATTGTAATCAGCTTAGTCCCCTCCTTATTTTGAGGTTGCACACAAATTCTAGAGGGTTTACACCATGGCAAGCTTGGACATATGTATGGCCTGAGAGAACACGCATCTGGCATCAGTGAGAGTCTATTCCCATTGTTTCACCGGCCATCAGTCCACCTGATAGGTAGGTGTCATCTGTGCTTCCCAATGGCAGGTACCCTCAGGTCCAGCTCATCCTCAGCTCTCTGTGAGTTCTTGTGGCTTCATCCGCGCATCCTGTAGCTTCTGTATCAGTTTGGGCCATAGAAACTGAGCTACCTGCTGTACCATCTCACTTCTGTGCCACTTTGCGCAACCAGAATCATTCTTTGTACCACATCCCACTGGGGAAGTGAAACCCTCCCTAGCTCACCAAAGCTCCTCTGCCTGAACCCCTCATGAGGCGTCCCCCTCTGGGTTTCTGCTGCTTCCCCAGCACTGCCCAAGCTTCAGGGCCCAGGCTCTCTCTGCTCTCGGTCCCCAAACACACCTGGGATTCTTACTATCCTCACAAGGCGTGGCCTTGTAGGAGGCACAGGAACTAGCCCCTCACCCTCCACCGTGTCAAGGCCCAACGCTCTTCTCGCTTCCCTTCTGACACTCTGTCCCAGTTTTCTTTATTATGGTCTCCCAAACTTAATGTTCATGCCTTTTCTGAAGGTTGGGCTAGACTTTTGAAATTCAAAACCCAGAGGAAAACCCGGAGTTAACTCTTTTTGTCTTTCTGCTGTCTTATTCCTTCCCCAAGGAGGTAATAAACTTGGAATGGCAGAAGGATGATTGACTAGAAGGAAATACCAGGGGAACACACACACACGTTGTATATACATATATGTATATCCATGATATATGTGCCTTCTGTAATATGCAGCAATATTATGTAGTAGGTTATGTACAGTAATATACAATATTTTCCTGAAGCCCTACTTTTCTGATCTGACACCATCACATTCTTAATCAAAACCTAACTTACCAGATAGGGCAGGCTATGTGGTTCCTTTGTCCCTTGTCTCTCTGCCACAGTGGCAGTCGGGGCGAATAGCAATAGTAGGTAGCAGAGAATACACTTTTTAAAAAAACTACCTTATGTGTCTTCATTTCTTCAAACAAAAAGAAATTTGGGAATTCCCTGAGAGACCCTTGAGAGGAAGAGGGCCGGTTCCAGGTTCACCAGGTTCAATTTATAACTAAACTAGAACCGCATCTGAAGGGCTCAGAAAGGAAGTCTTAGGAAATCTGGATAATATTTGAACCAAAATTTCCAAATTTCAATTCACAAATAACCTACTGCTCTTCCAGATTTTTATGTCTACCTAATTGTAATAAATAACAATTTTTTTAAATGTAGTATGTCCGGTCATCTTATTTAAAGCCAACGCCCCAAGTGTTGTTGCTTGTTTCTCTTTGCATCTTCATGTTCTAAGGATTTCACATATTCTGTTAAAAATCAAACATTTCTCTTCTTTCTAACCTTTCCAATGCTTCTGATGTCTAGACATTTGGCACACAGACCCCAACTATCTATCATCTATCAACTGTCTATCTAACTATCTATCTAGCTACCTAGCTAACTATCTTCATGAGATTCATTCCTCTCTTCTGGTAAGATTCATTGGACAAGCATACTTATTAAATATCTGCCTCCCCCAAGAAACTGTGAGTCCCATTATGGCAGGACTGTGTCAGTGATGTTCACTCCTGTTCTCTGGGGTCTAGCAGAACAGGGGGCATGTGTAAGGGATGAGTAAATATTTGTTCGATGAGTGAATGGTCCTCTCTGAGAGCCGATGCTCATTATCACTGGCTCATCTATTCCCTGAGATGATAACTCTGATAGTTACCAACTTACCCTCCAAGAGCCACGAAGCACATGGTTCTCCCCACAGCATCCCAACACGATCACTCAAATATTTGCACTGTGGTGATGCGCATGTCTCTCTCTAGAGCCCCATCTCCATGCTTAGTCTCCCACTCAGGAAATGCACATGAGGTTGAGGGATGGTATATGTAAAGTACTTCAAATTTGCTCTATTTTTTAAATCATTCAAAAAAGTGTATATTTGATTTATGTTAGTAACAGTGTGTTTGTATTCACCTCACAGCTCATGATGACTCATCAGCCTGCTGAGACACAGAAATTCAGGACAGCTGCTCTAGACCCGTGCTTCCAAGCTTTCACATGCATACAAATCACCCAAATCCTAATCCAGTAGACCTGGAGTGGGGCCTGAGACTCAGCAACACACACTCCCAGGAGATGTCCTTGCTCTGGTCCGTGGACCACGCTTTGAGTAGGAAGGGTATGATTACTGCTCATCAAACCGATTGGAATAAGGCCTAAAAAATGCAGAGCCTAAAAAAATTTTTACATCTATCTTAAAGATACTATTTTTCTTTTCCACACTTTTTCATTTTTTACTTTTTTCTCTACTTTCATTTCACACAAATCTCACAATGGAAAGTCAATCTGCCACAAATTATATATATATATATATATATTTCTTTTTTTTTTTTTGAGGAAGATCAGCCCTTAGCTAACATCTGCTGCCAATCCTCCTCTTTTTGCTGAGGAAGACTGGCCCTGAGCTAACATCCGTGCCCATCTTCCTCTACTTCCTATGTGGGATGCCTATCACAGCATGGCTTGCCAAGTGGTGCCATGTCTGCACCCGGGATCCCAACTGGCGAACCCCAGGCCGCCGAAGCGGAACGTGTGCACTTAACCACTGCACCACCAGGCCAGCCCCCACCAGAAATATTTTTAACAGTAAAAATCATCTAAAGCTAAGATCATTTTTCTTACTTGCAACAGTGCTGCATACCATGTACGTGTCTCCCGGTATGCATCAGCAAGATTTTCTCTGGTCCTACACTCTGAAGTCCCTCCCTCATAGGACAGCTACATCTCCAACTTTATGCTCCATGGCCAACTTGCTCTACGTGATAGCCTACCAATTTGTAAACCCGATGAGGGCACGTGTAGGATTTTCTTTGCTCATAAAGTTCCTGCGTGGAAACTTTAAACATAAAATTTAGGAGAATTGGCTTTATTTTGGGGGAGAGGGGAAATAGGATCACAGAAGGGCAGCCAGGAGTCTTAAATTTCTCTGAAATATATGATTTCATTAAAAGAAAATATGACAAAATGTTAATATCTGAAAATACTGGTTGGTGGCCAAATGTGAGTTTGTTATAACATTATTTTCTGTACTATTCTGTATTTTCAAGCATTTAATAATTTCCAACAGCTTTATTAAGGTATAATTGATATACAAAACACTATACATATTAATATGTACAATTTGATGAGTTTGGATGTATGCAAACATCCATGATACCATCACCACAATCAAAGTAATATCCATCAGCTCCAAAAGTTTCCTATGTCCTTTTATTTTTGTGGGTTATTTTCTTTTCTTTGTGTGGTAAGAACATTTAACATGAGATCTATCCATTTAAAAAATTTCAAAGTACGTAATGCCATATTGTTACCTGTAGGCACCACGTTGTATAGCAGATCTCTAGAACGTATTTGTCTTGCATTACTGAAACTTTATACCCATTGAACAACAACTCCCCGTTTCTCCCACCCTCCAGCCCCCGGCAAGCACTCTTGTATTCTCTGCTTCTGTGGGTTTGACTACTTTAGATACCTCATCTAAGTAGAATTATTCAGTATTTGTCCTTCTATGGCTGGCTTATTTCACTTAGCATAATGTCCTCCAGGGTCATCCATGTTGTCACAAATGGCAAGATTTCCTTCTTTTTTAAGGCTGAAGAGTATCCCATTGTAACCATATACCACATTATCTTTATCCATTCATCTGTCAATAAACACTCGGGTTGTTTCCCTATCTTGGCTATTGTGAATAATGCTGCATTGAATATGAGAATACAGATATTTCTTCAAGATCCTAAAGTCAATTCTTTTGGATATATACCCAAAAGTTGGATTGTTGGATCACATGGTAGCTCTATTTTTAATTTTTTAAGGAACTGCCATACTATTTTCCATAGCTGCTGTACCATTTTTCTTAAATACGACACTAAAAGCACGGGTAACAGAAGCAAAAACAGACAAGTAAGACTACATCAAATAAAAAGCTTCTGCACAGAAAAGAAAACCATCAACAGACTGAAAAGGCAACACATAGAATGGAAGAAAATATTTGCACATCATATATCTGATAAGGGATTAATTTCCAAAATACGCAAGAAACTCTGGCAACAACAAAAAACAAATAACCAGATCAAATACACCATAATTTTTTTAAAAAAGACTAACATTATTACTATACTGTAAATGAGGGCTTTTGTTCTCTTTTTTTTTCATTTTTCTTATTGAATGTCCTTGGTGGAATAAGAAACAAAGGAAGGAAGAAGTCACAGAAAAAGAGGAAATTTTATAAGCAAAAGAGGTTCCATTATCTTTCAGATTCTTCCGTTTGCATTCCATATTTTTAGGGAGAAATTATCTCACATATTTTAGCTTTTCTCTTGCCTCAGAACCTACAAGTTCCCCACCCTAGAATGAGAGAAAAAAATCAAGAGTGGATTCTTTCACAAAGTACCTTATTCTGGCTATTTTTCCAGAAGGAAATAAGATTGAGTTCAAGAGAAAATGGTGTCTCCTGGCAAACACCAAATTTAGAGCCCGTTCTTATTGCTAAGTTCTAATTATGTTGTCGCTGTCCTGCCCTTGGTACTTCAGGGAGAACTGATCTGATTCTAAGAGGCTCCCGGAAGCTCGCTACCAACTGACTCATCGTTCTTAATTCCTCCTTCATGTCTCTCCCCTTTTATTTCCTATCCTTATATTTAGAAAATGCTGTTTGTTTTACCCATTTTAAAGACATTAGAGAACAATCTGTTCTAGAATAAATTGTTCCAAAGAATAGAACATCTAGAAGTCACACTCTATATTCTTGCCTTGTGCTAAAAGATCTACAAATAAAATGGAGTTGAAATAGCACCTATTTAGAGGCAATGAGTCACTTTTCCAGCTTTCACGGCTTCATCCAGTATGATACCCTCCCTTCTGTATCTGCTGCTTTCCAGTAATCTGTCAACAGAGTTTATTTAGCAGAGTTGTAGCTGGGGAACACATGGAGAGTCTTTCTGCTGAATCCACAGTATGCCACTTCATCTTTACCACATTTCTCCTTAACTTAAAAATTTGAAACCAAGTTTCCAAGTATTAGGGATCCAGTTATGCCTCCGTTTAAACTTTGGGAAATTGCTGCCTTGAAATTTTGTAATTCGAAATGGGCTGAAGAGTCAGAGGTCATCAGTGAGTATAAGAGGAAATTATTAAACCATAAATAAATATTGTAATACAAAAATAATTTTAGTAATCACTTATGAGAATCAACTTAAATGTTTACTTTCCATTTAATCCCAAACTTTCAGTAATCTATCCAATTTCACATAGTTTTGCTTATACAATAAGTTAAACTTATTGGAGGTGCTAGTTTTCCTTGCTTTTCATGTGGTTTATCGTTTATATCCATTTTCCTTTTCCTACCTACTCATTTATCCATGTGAAAAATGTCTTGACGTAAAATATTTTATTACAGAAGAAAGATCTTTATATGACACTATTCTCCAGCAGCAATGAAAGGTAACTGTTCTGTTGTTACGTTGCATTCCTATTTTCACTCACTGCCTAGGAAACTCCCAAATTATATTTCTTAATTCTAACATATCAAAACCTCTGTTTCCATGAAAAATTCATAAATGCAGACTGAGTTATAGCATTAATATAGTAGACTTGGGAAAATTAATAAATTAGATCATGGAGTCATAAGTTGCCCTAAAAACAGCTGAAACTTGCCACTCCCTTTTCTTTTTCAACTTCTTTTGGCAGCTATTTAATGTCCTCTCCTCTGTGCAGACTTCTTCCAACCATTGCCAGCATTCTGGTTGGACCCCTGGAGGCTGAACTGCTTTCTTTGCTAGTATGAGAAACACCTCTCAGTTCCCAATGGCTGTCATTGTCTTCCACATGATCTGAAATCTCTATACCTCATACCCTGTTCATTGCTAAATAAAATCTGTGATTTTCTTCCCCATGTTCTTGGCCCATGAACACTATATCTAAAAATATGCCATTCATTGGGCCTCCAGAGTAAGATAACATTGCTAATGCTGCAGCCCTCCAAGTATGCTTAGGGTCACCCTTCTATTCATGACTTTCGCTCTTTCTGAAGGGGAGAATGTAGTGCGGCAATGAGAGTGTAACTGGTGGACTAAGAAGCATCTAGGTTCACACCCAGCCTACACCTAGGTGTGTGACTTTGAGCAAGTTATTTACCTTTCTGAGTCTCCTCTGTGTACTGAGGATGATTAAATGAGATAGCATAGGAAAAACACCCAGGATGCACTGGATACATAAGCCACATTCTGGCGTTTTGATGCCTTCACAATGTACTTTAGAAGAATGTTTAAATAGTGTTTACATCCTTTCTTCTCTTTACCCACAACCCTTATTTCCTCAGTTGCCAATTTCCCTGAAGGCCCTCCCTTCGCTGTGCAAGTACGACTTTAACCCTCTGACATACCTTCTAGCCTGAGTTCTAAACTTACCTTCTGACAAGAATGTGTGTCCAAATAATAGGTATAAAATAACTGACACAGAGAAGCAGACATGTGTGTCATTTGTACTCTTGGGATTTTAATTTATAGAGGTGACTGAGTGACAGCAGAGAGGTCAATGCTGTTGAAAGAATTGATTACTTACCATGTCTTGAGAGATGGGGTCACGCCATGCCATGCAGGGCCACATGGGAAGTACCAGGTTTGGTCAGAGGCAGAAGCAGGAGAGAGGGAAAGCCTAGGCTGGAGCCTTAATTGGGGTTTCCATGGGAAAGGCAAGGCAGGGCAAGGGAAACAATGTAGGGTTGGTTGGTTTGGATAGTTCTGGCAGGTTTGGGGCTGTAGGAGTAGTCTCTAGCTGCCTCATATCTAACCCTGGGATGATTTGTGGCAGGGGAAATATTTGCTTCATGTTAATAAAGGGGATTTTGAGGAGTATAAACTCAGGGTTCATTGAATTGCATGTGACAGGCATGCTCCCTGCCAAGCCCCTTGCTGTCCTGGGAGGGGCAGTCTCTCCCCAGCCAGCAAGATTTTTAAGATGTCAAAACATCATAATGAAAATAAAAAGCATGATTAATACAACAAGGAAAAGAGGAAAGAAACCAAGTGTATGATATTAAAGGGGAACACCTCAAAAATGGGAAAGAATTAATGTCATTTTTAATAGAGAAATACAGTTCAGCTATAAGCCTTTTTTCAGCATAGTGAAAACACCTTTTTTACTGAATCTCTCATCAGTAGCTCCAAACAACGTCATCCATACTAATTCCTCGTCTGTGAGTACCTCCTACAAATATGAGGATGAAAGGAACACCCCTCACTTTTCTTAGTCACATTTGCCTTGATGGGGGGAGTGGGGGAAACTTATAGTGTTCTGAGTCGGGACTGAGAGAGGCTAAGAAGTATAAATCTTCCCTTTTCTCCCCCATCCACATTCAAATGGAAGGTCAGGCCCCAAATCAGCGTTCTCTGCTTCACCTGTATAACGATCTCTCTTTGAGGGCTCAACTTCTGTTAGAAAGTCTGCTATGCCTTAGAGCTTTCAACTCAGCAAAACCAGACCATCCTCCTAGGAGCTCAAAGTCTCTGAAACAAGTTAATATGATACAACGGGATAAGTAGATTAGTAAAGTTTATCTAAGTAGATAGTAGATTAGCAAAGTAGATTAGTAATAAGTAGATAAGTAAAAGTTTATTCAAATCTGTGCTGTTCAATAGAGTAGCCACTAGCTAGCATATGTCCTTACTGAGCGCTTGAAACACCACCAGTCCAAACCGAGATGTGCTGTTAAATGTAAAGTACACATTGGATTCCGTAGACTTGGTATGAAAAAAAAGTAATGAAAATATCTCATCATGATTATTATTAAATGATAATATTGTTGATATGTCGGTTTAAAATTATTAAAATTAAATTTGCATTTTTTTCCTTCTTTCAATGTGGTTATTAAGAATTTTTTATTATATATACACTTTGCATTTATGACTTTATTTCTGTTGAACGGTAATGCTCTAACATCCTACCAGGGCCCTTTTAGACACCAATCATCAAAAAAAACAAAAAGAAAAACACACCTGAGAACTCCAATCATCCCCAAAAGTCTCCAGTGCTGACCTCACCTTTCCACTTTCACAACCATTGCCCTAGAGAAAGCCTCTGAAGCATCCAACACAAATAAGACAGCACCTCTCGAATGAACTCTCTTTCTCCATCCACACAGTTCATGCCCTCCACTGCTTCCTCGGCTGGTTTCCCTAACAACAAACTTATGGCCACATCCCCTGTATAAGGACACTTGATTGGCCACACAATAATATCCGAATTCATTATTTCTAGATGCTACTCAAATATTAATGCCCAGTGTCCTTCTATAGCCATGCAAATTCAGCCAATTCAGACTACTCATCATCTTCCAGAAACTTCTTTCTTACTGCTGTGATTTTACTCTCTATTTTCTTTGTTTGGAAAGCTGTCCCCGCAAAATTTACCTGTGACCATTCTACTCAGACTACAATGTATCACTCCAATTTTACTATCTCCTCCAGGATCTCCAGGTCAGAATTAATCTCTCCCACCTCTAGGTCCCTAGAGGTCTGTGTTGGCACTCTGATGGCACTAACTGCATGACACCTTGTGATACAGCTTATTGTGTATATTTTCTGTCCCTTCCACAAACTATAAGTACCTTGAAAGCAGGATACATTTATATAGCCCTCAGGACTGTCAACCTAAATAAAGAGGTAAACTGAGGCAAGCTTGAATTACCAGAAATTGAGTTTACTCAGGAATAGCAGAGGAATTGCAATTTGGGAAATGCATGCTATAGCAAGCTACAGGTGAGTTCACTGAGGGTCTGGGGCAGGCTGTATTTATGGGCAAGGAGTGCAAAGAGGAGGAAGTCCAGCCAGAGTGCCAGCAGTAAATTCATTGACTTGAGGATGCAGAGGGGTTCTTGACAGATGTTCACTGGTCAGGAGATAAGTGTCAGTCTTCTGTAAATTGGGCATTTAAAGGAAATCAGTCTCTGGTCTTAAGTTCTGTTCTTCTGAAGGTACATGCATGAGGTTCTCCATTTCATATTTTTCGGTTCCATTTTAGATTGAAATCCTTTCACAGGAGAAAATCTTACATTCAGTAAATGTTTGAAAGTAGAACATAATGGGAAGTTTGCAGGGCTATCAAAAGAGAGCCGGTTCTGTGACACTGACAGTTTGGCTCAGAGCTTATAGCAATTGAAAACGATTTCTAGGTAACCAGCATGTCAGGAGCCAACCCACTTGCAGACGGCGTGTGGTAACACGGCGTTAGGGAACTCCACAGAGCAATCATTTTTCACCTTGGCTTTTCAGTTAAAAGGATTCACAGGCTGATCCTGAGTGACACAGAAGCCAATACAGAGATCATGACTGGCAGGGCAATCTCAACATCTCTCAACACCTGCCTGCTTATTAGACCGGACTATATCACACTTGAGGAAGTGACTCATTTGGTACATACAACAGAGCAAAGTGGAGCCAAAAAATAAATAAATAACAAGTTAGAAAACGAACCCAGAAGAAACATTCTAGAAAAGCTTACTCTTAAGAAGGCATCTTAAGGTCATGAATGACAACTAATTTTATCATAGAGCCAAGAGGAATTGTTTGTGCACGCTGTATCCTCAATCAGATTATGCTCTCCAAGAGGCCTGAAACCATGTCTTACACATCTCTTTGCTTAAGTACCTATCACACTGACGCATACGTAGTAGCATATGTAATACTTTTTGTACAAGGATATCGTATTTCCATCCAGCTGGTAGGCATCTGAAATTAACCTGAGATGTTACATGCAGGAGGGCTAAATAAATTTAGTTTAAATAAATTTTGGTTGGTTTAAAAAGAATTTTCCCTTAATAGAATGTGGAGAATGAACCACCATAATCCCA
Source organism: Equus quagga (assembly GCF_021613505.1). Classification (NCBI taxonomy): domain Eukaryota; kingdom Metazoa; phylum Chordata; class Mammalia; order Perissodactyla; family Equidae; genus Equus; species Equus quagga. The sequence continues at coordinate 75,405,309 of NC_060282.1, forward strand.
GCAATTTCAAAAAAAAAGGGAAAGATATTGTTTCCTTTGTTGTTCATTTGTTACATAGAGTGAGATGTCAAAGGCAAGCTACAGAGAAGTAGAAAATATGCAAATATCAAGACAGATTGATTTCTGTAAAGAGAGTCAACTGGTTCCAATTACAGTCTCCAATAAGTTGATATGGGTTAGTTCCTCTTTCCAATCTTACGGTGGAGGCATTGCCTCAGGAGTCTGATGGGGTGATAGGCAGAGGAGAATAATGGTCTGGGTTTTACAGCCGTCATTTTTGTCTGTCTTTCATGATACAAGCCAGTTGCTTCATACACAGATTGATGAAGGGATGGGAATAAAAAGGGCTCACCAGGGTTTGTGGGCTCCCCCAAGGAGTATGGGATTTGGGGCAGGCTCCTGTCTCAGCAGAAGTTTGGAAATATCCCAGGAATGACACAGAACACTTTCTTATGGCCTCAATAAAATAAGTGAGGGTTAGGGAAGAAGAATCCACGTGAGCAGGCAGAGAGATAAACAGAGGAAGGATATGACACAATGCTCTCCAAAGGCTATATGTTTTTATGGGAACTCACAAAAGATGGGATAATTATGAATGGTAGGATCTGAGAAAGGTTCATAGAGGAAACACAGCATGTATTCAGTACAGCAAATCAGTCTTAATCCTAGCCCTGGACACTGATCCGAGGGAGCCTTGCACTCAGCCAAGGACTAATCCAGGACTCGGGTAAAGACTTCAGAGCCTGCAGCCAGGGTAGGCCAGTACTCTTGTTGGGATTCCTTTTTGAAGGAGTAAGAAATCTGCCTTCACAAATATGTGAGAAGAAGCAAATGACATTTGTCCTTTAATTCAAGCTGTTCATGGAAATTGCTTTTTCTCCTAAAGCAGTGAAAAAAAAGAAGTTGAAGTTCTTCCCAGTCAACTAGGCAACACTCATAACGTCTGTCAACCAGAGCAGTTCTTATGAGAATGTCCCTGAGGGACTGTTATGCCCTATGGAGCAAAAATACTCTCCCAAATGAAAGGCACACGTATTGGAAAAGAAAAAATACAGCTATTTCTATTTGCAGATGACAAGATTGTCTGTGTAGAAAAGAGCAAGGAATCTACAAAAAAAGGAAAACAATCTCCTAAAACTAGGTAAGTTTGTCAAGATCACAGCACATAAGATCAACACACACATATCAATCATATTTCTATATACAAGCAACAATATGTTGAGACCGAGATTTTAAACACAATACCATTGACATTCACTCTCCCAAAATGAAATACTTAAGTAGAGCCTAAAGAAAAGAAAAGAAGTGGAAAAACATGTAGAAGTTCTGCATGCTCAATTTGCAATGCACCAAGGAAAGAAATCAAAGATCTAAATAAATGGACATATTGTGTTCATAGATTGGAAGATTCAACATAGTAAAGATATAAATGCTCCCCAAATTGATATATAGATTTAATGCAAGTTCTGAAACCAGGGGCCAACTTGCTTTAACTATACTCAGTTAGTTGTCTGTTTGCAAAAGGAGTTAGATAAACGCATTACTAAAACACACCCTATAGATAACATCTCTGATGCTTGGGTCACCATGGTAACAGGTACTTAAGTTTTTCAGGAACCCAGAGTCCAGTCCTTGTCCAGTTCAGGCTGGTTAAAACCACCAACTCACCAACTGGGCCTGCGTGGATGACCCATAGGAGACCCTTTGACATAAAGGAGCTGAAAACTCCACCCTCAGATCACGATAAGGCCGCCATTTTGTGCACATGCGTCCTATGAAGAACCATGAAGCTTGACTACGCTTGCACAGATGGTCAGTTACCTCACTTCTCCTCTCTTCCAATCATCTATTCCCACACTTCAGACTGCCCTGCCCCCTAATCCCATAAATATCCCGAATCGCCATCTTTCAGGGGCAGATTTAAGGTTGGTTCTCCTCTCCTTGTTCGGCTGCCTTGTGAATTAAACTCTTTCTCTGCTGCAAACTCGTGTCTCGGTGATTGGCATAATCATGCAGTGGGCAAAACGAACCTGGCTCAGTAACAATTCTGCAGATCCCAGCAAGATCTTTGTATGTATAGAAAATCTTGCTTTAAAATGTATATGGAAAAGCAAACCAACTAGAATAATTAAAAGAATTTTCAAAAAGAGGAATTAAGTTGAAGATATCATTCTACCAGATGACATTATATAGCTACAATAGCCAAGACAGTATGGAGGGACGTGAATCCATGGAACAGAGTAGAGAACCCAGAAATAGACCCACAGGAATATGCACAACTGAATTTGGACACAGTTGCAAGGAAATTCAGGGGAGGAAGGACACACTTTTCAGCAAATAGATGTCAAGAGGCTAAAATAAATGACAGACTGAGAGAAAATATTTGCAATCCACATATCTGGAAAAAACGTATCTAGAATACATAAAGAACTCTCAAAACTCACGTTAGAAAAAAATTTCATTTAGAAAATGGGCAAAAGACATGAACAGATGTTTCACCAAAAAGAAGAGAGGAATGGCAGATACATGTATAAAAAGATGCTCATCATCATTAGCCCTCTGGGAAATGCAAAAATTAAAACCATGAGAAGTGACTGCACACAGATTATAATGACTGAAATAAAAAATAGTAGGAGTGGGGGTGACATCAGCAAGATGGCAGTATAGGGATTTTTGGCACTGTCTCCTCCCAGAAGCATCAATTTGAACAACTATCCTCTACATGAAAATAACTTTACAAGAGCAAAAGATTCCAGGTGAAAGATTACAGCAACTGGTTGAAGCACAGAAATAAGAAAAGACACATTGAGTTGGGTAGGAAAGGCAGTTTCACATTACCCCCGTCACTCCTCCCCCACTGCTCGCCCCAGATGCTTCCTGTGGGCCCAGGCTGGCAGGGAGCTCCCACAAACCCAGGCTCCCAACCCTCTCGGCACCACCTGGCCCCAGACAGCCTCCTGAGAACCAAGGCTCCCGGCTGCCACTGCACCAGGCTGGCCCCCACAGCCACAGCCTCCAGGCCAGCACCCACCAACTCAGATGCCAGCCCCACCCCAGTGATCCCTGGTGCCTGGCCAACTCCCGTGGACCCAGGATCCAGACTTGCCATGCCAACCATTTGGATTTTCAGGTAAATGTTCCACCTAAACAATTTAGCATTATGCTGACTTTCTTTGCCAAATATTCTCTTGGAGACCTTACAGAGAGGCACTGCTATGTCCTGGGACCAAATTCATGTATTTTGGGCTTCCCAGGTCATAATACCACCATAATTGCTTTGTAATCTCATCTCAATTCTAACACAATTACATATATTGTTTAAACAAACCTGTGCTGAATTGTTCAAAAGAACAATTGTCAGGTGGAAATTTTACGTTAAATCCAAGAGAAGGAAACTCTGGCAAACCGGGTTGGGCCATGGGGAGCGGCCCATTATCCTCAACCATTTGTGTTTTACTTCAGTGATTCCATCTCCTAAGGATAATTCAAACAATTTCCTGAATATGACTATCCCATTGGCATTTCTCCTTGAAAAGGAGCAAGGAAATAGAATAGAATGAGGAGTTTGATAGTATTTCTTCACTCAAGACCTTCAGAATTTTCTGAGATTTTCTTTTTAGAAGAAAGGAAAATAATTATCTTAGAAGAACTTAATTTGCGTTGTGGGTTGAACTGTTTTCATTTATTCTCTATTCATCAATTGCAGCCAGTATCCATTCTGCACTAAATTTAAGCCTAGCTGTGGTCTCGTTCCTTCTCCTCATTCTTCTTCTGAGTCATTGTTTTGATCTGCTTCCTTGTCTCATGCTGATCTGAGTCCTGAGCTGATCTGTGTCCCCAGCTGACCCATGCTGGTCCATTTAATTGAATCAGAGCTGTTGAGCTTATTGCAAATGATTTTGATTTCTCCTTTTCTGTTTGCTCAATGTGCAATCTTTAAATTGTTGTGTCTCGATCTTCATTATTCTAGCTATGTCTTATGACGTGTGCAATTCTCAAGTGACGGAAGCACGTCTACATCACCGCCCATCCCTCTGGGGTAATGTCGGCTACCCGAGGGTGGAGGGTGGTTACGAGCTCCTGGATATGGGGGAAGGAAAGTTTCTTTGGATGCTACTTAGAAAACTTTGCAAAGTCTTTCAAGGCAGCTCCCCTCTTCCACCTGAACCATTCCCAGGATAGAGGCAAGGGAAGAAAATGAACCAAGGTAACTGATACCCATTTTTTTATATTTGGGACCCTCTTTCTTCTGTGCACTTCTTATGTTACTAAAGACTGACTCTACCTTTTCTCCTTGACACCTCAGAAACTCTGGAGAAATATGTGCTTCCCTTCGGGCATCAGGTAACTCTGTGCATGTCCTCTGTTTCCTCTGGCCCTTGTTGTTGCCTTATGGTTGATATTTACTATTCACCTAAGGATATTATTAGGGATTTGAGGAAAAAATGAGGTCCTGAATCTAACAAATATAGAGGTCAAATGAAAGACAAACACATACTACATACAAGTCAGAGACGAATGACAACTATAGTCTTAATCAGAGTTTCAGAAAAGATTTTGTGTGACTCCTGACTCCATGAGTGAAGGGAAAGCCATTTACATTTCACATCTGAGACAGAACAATCTGTCACTTAGAAATATTTGGGTCAGTGAGATTAGCTGAGAATAAAATCATGATGAGAATGTGAGAGTGATCCTAAATAGACTAGATAACCAGAAGGATTCTAAGAGCAGAAACTTCCTTCTTTTTCCTTCATATTTATATATAAATGTCCTGCCACTATGAGACTGGCAGATGATATGTAGTTTACAAATTTCTTCTGGATTAGAAAATAATTAGATTCTCTGCATCTTTTGCAAAATGCTGAATTTTACTTTCAAACATTTAGAACTTAGCAAAAACAAAAAAACGATCTCTTAGGGAAACGTATTGATATGGAGAAAAAATGATTAGGGCATTCATAGGTATGAGGAAGAAGAGAGTAAACTGAAATAGTTCATTTTTCAACAAAATGCCTAAGGATGTGGGTTTCAATCGATTTTCTATTTAAACATCATTTTAGAAATAACACACTTTATAGGTCTTAGGGCTCAAAAAGACTGGTTGTTGCTGTGTACAAACATTTTGTGATAAAAAAATAAAATCACATATATGTAAATATTTCAGGCTGACGCCATTGGTGGCAGAGCTGTCTCTGCCATAAATTGTAGACTCGAATTTTTCCAGATTCATTTGTTCTAAAAAGGACGTCACACTTTGGTTTACTGCATACTCACAATGTGGCTAACAGATTTTTGCCCACGCCCAAAACTCTGCTGCATTGTCTGGGCAATGCTTCAGTGTAACCGGAAGGAACCCTTCTGCAGAAAAAACTGAGCTGCCTCGTTGTGGCTCCTCTTGAAACTGCTTAGCTGTCCTGCAGTTTTCTGCTTGCACTCTTCAGCCCGGCAGGTTGCTAAGCAGCAAGCAGTGCTCAGAGACCTGCCATGTTTCAAGAGCTCGTAGCTCTGGATTTTCTGTTTAATGATAAAGAGATTTGATAAAGCAGCACCGGTCAAGCTTTGACTGTAAATCTGTCCAATGTCCTTGGTGTAGCGACCTTTTTCGTAACAGCGCTTCATTTGTGTTAGGATCATAACATATGTGAGATTTCCAGCGTTATTCAATAATCACCCAGTCCAACACCGTCAGTGTACAGATGAAGAAACTGAGGCTCAGAGAACTGAAGTGAAATATCTAATTTCTGGGAAAATAAATTTCTTATTGTTGATTCACAAACTGACCCCTGTACATTGAGGGCAAGGGGACACCGAAAAAAGAGGCAGTCACTCCAGACTGGTAGATGGCAGGTTTAATGAGCGAGGGAACTTACAGACGAAGCTTGCCTTGGGGTGGCCACAAGTTGAGTAGATCTCTACACTTGCCTGCCAGAATCTTAAAAGTTTATATAGGGGCCTTGACAGGGTTCAGTCATGTATACCATCCGGTTGGTCTCAACAACACCTTACTCTCTCAAGGCTGTGTCCTTGGAATAGCTCCCACTGTGGGAACGGAGGGTGGAACGTACATTCCAAGGATATGAGAGTAGATGAGGAGTCTCTGATTGCCCGGGTCCAGCTTTCAGGTCAACTGGTGGTCACACCCTCTCAATTACCTCCTCCAATGCTCCATTCCTCGTGACGAACTCTTACAACCTTACCTCCCCCTCCTCTTCTGCAATGAGCCCTGAGCATCAGCAAGGAGTTTCATTAGCATGAAGGCAGCACATTCGGTGGCTATCTGGCAGACGCCACAGCAAGAGCATAGGCACATGCAAGAAAAAACACAGATTAAGAAAATGATCCCCAAAATAAGTAACAATTTTTCCCACCAAGAGCCCGAGGATCCAAACCACTGATTGATTAAGTCCCCTAGGCTGGGGGCCGGATCACTCAGGGCATCCACCTGTGTCCTCATGTGATTTAATAAAGATGATACATTAGCAGACCCATCAGGCACGAACATATAACATTCTGTTTGGATAATGGCACAGGTGCCTCCTTGCAAGGCAGTAATAATGCCCGAGGCCATCCTATTCTGGAGGACAGCATTCTCAGTAGAGACATTTCCGTGTTCAGTAAGGACAGGCTTTGTTGATTATCACTGATGGCTTGCTGGGTGAATTTAGTAAGGGCTTCCATGTGTGCTATGATGTCCTCCAGGCCAACGGAGGGAACAAAGATGGTAGCCAAATGATTGTACCAGTGAAAAACAAAACCTCCCCACCTGGCCTCAAGGAGAGGGAGGTTGGCAGCTTTAGGAACTCGACCTGGTTGTGCATACCATATGTGTTGGCCAGAGGGCAGTACTGTCAGGCATGAGGAGATGGACTGGGGGCAGGATTTGCCAGACCAGAACCCTCACATTCTCCCCTCTTTCAATGGTGCACGTTCCATTCCAAGTATAGCGCATTTATACAGGTTGAGCTTGGAGCAAGACAACAGAATCTCAGTAGAGACTGAGTCGTTCCCCCTCACTCAGGAGTGTGAAGTAACTCACCCAACATGGTGGGATGTCCCATTGCAAATTCCAATAGCTAAGACCTCTCCCGAGTGTGACGGGGTATGGTGTTCTCAGCAGAACAGCATGTTGATGCCTGGTGAGGATCGGAACAGCGGCTATCTCCTGCAACTTCTATACCTTTATAGTGTTGGGTGTCTCTACAGAGGTCCCCAGTCTGGCATATGGGAAAACAGGCCCTACAGGTTGATCATTCAAATGTATTCAAGCCTGGAACAGTACTTTAGTCCATTTGGCCAAGGTGGCTTTACCTGCTAGTAATTCATTCTACTGCTTTAATATTCCATTCTTCCTTTCTACCCACCCTCCTGCTTGTGGGTTACAGGACAGATGGAACCTCTACTCAATGTCATATTCTTTGCCCAGTCTTGCACATCATGACCCTTGAAATGTGATTTCCCTATCACTATCTATTCGACGAGGGTATCCATACATGGTACTCAGCTTCTCTAATGGTGGCAGCCTGGTTTGTGTGGTAACAGGGAAAAGCTTGGGCCAGACATGGTGTCCACACAAACCAAGGCGTATTTAGAACCTCACTCAGAGGGAGGGGGCGAATATAATCAATTTGCCAGTCCCTCACCAGTTGAGAATGCCAATGGATGGCCCCAGACTCTCTTGGCAGTTGCCTTGGGCATTGTTTAGAACACAGAGGACAAGCTATTGCTGCATTAACCAAGTCACTGTATTTCAAGGGCGATCTGGCATCCTTGGCAATATGCCATTCCACACAGGCACTACGGCAACTGTTCTTTCTATGTACCCAATCCGTTGTATCTGCTGAAGGGCCAGTTGCTAGGGCTCACACCCAGGCTAAGGCATCAGGTTCCTGATTGCCAGGGAGTGTCAGTACCTTGTAAGCCAGGACATGGAAAACAGTAAGGCCTGCTTCAGGCTCTTGCAGGTGAACTCAAATATCTTTCCACTTATCATGACCCCACAGGTCTCATTCATGATCATCCACCTCCTTGGTTTCCCATTTTCCATGCCATAGGGTTAATCCCTTTAGAATTGCCCAACTGTCAGTGTAAAACGTTACTGGCCGGGGCTCATGAGTGATGACCAGCCAAACTCCTCTGAGTTCAGCCTACTGGCTGCTGTGGTTCATTCCTGTTTACAGGCATCTGTATAGCAAGCATCAGCAGGAATTTCCCCCGCTCCCTCCCTGTGGGCTGCAGGGGCCCCACAGGAATAGGGGCAAGGGCATTTGGAGGGTCTACATACTCTACAAGGTCTAGCAGCACCCACAATTCTAGAGACAGTGGGCTGGCAGACAGGGTGTTCCTCTGCTGCAAATCGGCATGGCACTTGGTCGAAGTGGGAGTTGAGCCGTGGCAGAGGTGGGTCGCTGGAACATACTCTCAACCCACCCCTCGATAGGAAGGGATGTTCTTACCATGATACGTTGTTCCTTCGCGAGAGGCTCTACATGGAGAAGCATCGGCTACACTGCTCAGAGCTGTTGCTCTGTGAAAGTATATCGGCTTTCTGCCCTCTTCCAGAGCTAGGACCAAAATCCTAGGGGTCCTCTCTCCTTCTGGTGTTTCTACCACAGTGTCCAACCCACACCTCCTGGAGTCACAGACACATCTAATGCAAATGGCAGTCCTGCTTGGGAGATGCCCAGAGCTCTAATCTGCTTCATTAGTATCTTCACCTCCTCAAAGGCAGCTTGCTGCTCTGATCCCCAGTCCCACACATTCCCTTTCTTCACCAGGTGGTATAACGGACAGAGACACTGTGCCGGGTGGGGAATAAAAATCCTCCAAAACCGCAAAATCCTTACAGAGGCTTGCTCCTCTTTCACATTTTTAGGGTCAGATAGGCTTGTACCTTATCAGCCACAGCTTCTGGGACAACGTGCATCTTACCTGAACAAATGACTCCCAAAAACTTTATGGTGGTGCCTGTGCCTTGAATTTTCTGTGACTTTACCATCCATGCTCACCCTCACCAATGTTCCAGCAAAGGTTGCAGAACGTCCCACAGCAGAGGCGGGTCTTCACATGTTAACATTATGCGATCAATGTAGCGGGCCCATTTTACTGATGTGGGGAGGAAGAACAAGGGCAGTTTCCAGGCTACCATCCCATGACATATTGTGAGGCTGTATGGGTAGCCATGAGGAAGCGTGTGAAAGGTCCCTTGTTGCCCCTCCTATGTGAAGGCAAGTTGGTCTTAGTTATCAGAAACCTGTTCTTATCCGTGAATCTCCTTGAAGATGAAGCACTTTTGCAGAAACACTTTTATTAACAGCATATATTTATATAAATGTAACCTAAAGAAAGTTTAGCATCACTTCTTAATTGACAATGCTTCTCATGAAATTTAACACATCAAATAAGAATAATTAGCTTAATAAGACTAATTAGTTTATAAGGAGAGAATACAGAGGAGGCGCCCCCTAGAAAATCCCAAAGTTAGTTCAAGGTCAACGAGACTTCACTTAAAATTTGATTTTTGGGAATTTTGTCAAAAATAGCAAAAGGTTTTAAAACATACAATTAAACAAGACCATAGTCACTGTGAAACAATAGTTAGTTATCCATTTAACAGAAGTGATAATTAAAGATTTCAAAGGCAAATACAGAAAGTTACGTAGTCGTAAAAAAAACTTAGCTCTTTTAATAGAGAAGACAGTTTTATTAAGTAATCAAAGACCTGCTAAAGACAATATGAAGCACAGGAAATTATTTTCATAAAACACGCAGTCTTTGTTTTCTAGGCAGATTACTTAAAAGGTAAAGAAAAACTTTTCACAATCTTATCAAGAACAGACCAATAGTCCAAGAAAACTTTGTCCTTCTACCAGATGAAAGAAAATTAAGTTTTAGTTTTATATAAGTGCGTTATTGGTATTAAAGTTTATTTTTCTTTAATCCAATTAAATAGAACTCTTTTACAAATTAATTTTTGCAATACTCTCTGGAGGTAGAAAAACATCACATATACATAACATTTATCCATAGGCAAATATAAACATACAGGCAGACAAAAACAGAGACCTCATAACTTTCATTCCAAAACTTTAACCATATGTCAGATACAACAGTATGAAACTCACTACTTTATACACAACAGTTGAATCCAAATATTGCCTCTGGCAAACAGAACAAATTAAAGCTAAAGGTTGTTACTGTTTGTGGAGAAGACTTTTAAGATGTGTTTTTGCCCTTGATGAGTAATTTTATGGAGGCTGCGGACTAGATTTGGGGCAAGGGACCTTCTATAGCAGTCTGTATCTTAAAAGGCCTATTTCCCTCTTTTTTTCCTTTCAGTGTCTGTGAGCAGTGTTTTAGTTATCTCCTGGGGTATTTACGTTTCAAAGACATAATAAGATTTATAACTTCAAGGGACAGAGAAAGAATGCACATTTTCTCCTAGGAGTTTTGGGATATATTTCTCTATTATCAGAAGTCTAGGGCAATTACCATTTAAAATTTTCCTTTGTATTGGGGGTTGGACAGCATGGGGCCCTCTGTTTCATCACCACAACACTCTCCCACTTTGTTCTCCTCACTTTCCCAAGGATTCTACTTCTCAGTGTCCTAATCAAGATTTGATACATCACTCAGATCTTAATCCCAGGCAGTTTGTAACTTCCTAGCTTTGCAAAATGGCACACTGAGGTCTCCAGCTTCTTATTCTGTTCTCCCACCTTGTCTGCCAGTCCTGAAGCTAGCAGAATAGTGGAAAACCACAAGTTCTTCTCTAACCTCAGCTCCTCTTCCAACTTTTTAACTTGAGCTTCAGCCTCTGTCTGGGCATCAATGGCCCGCTGAACTGCCCACAGTAGCAGTCAGCCCACTGTGGCAGCCATGTATTTCCCTTCTTCACTGCAGTGTGCTATGTGCAGTTTCTCAAACAAATGCATTAAGGCAGCCAGCATTTTGAGGGCATCTGCATACTCATGCAGGAGTCCACAGGCATCTAACACATGGGCCACCTGTCCCCACATAGAGGTCAATAGCTAACTCAGGATTTTCCCCTTGAATGTCTCTCACCCAAGGCTCATTTCTTCAGTCTCCTGGCTGGTTCACCAATTATTGATTCACAAAGTGGCCCCCATACACAAGGGCAAAGACAGACTGAAGAAAGAATCAGACCCTTCTGCATTGGTAGGTGGCATATTTAATAAGCAAAGGAACTTACATATGAGGCTTGTCTTGGGTGGCTGCAAGATGAGTAGACCTCTACACCCACCTGCCAGAATATTAAAAGTTTATACAGAGGCCTTAACTGGATTCAGTCATGTATACCATCCAGGTGGTCTCAACAACACCTTACTCTCTCAAGGCTGTGTCCTTGGAATAGCTCCCACTGTGGGAATGGTGGGCACAACATACATTCCAAGGACGGAGGAGCAGGTGAGGAACCTCTGATTGCCCGGGTCCAGCTTGTAGATCAACTGGCCATCATGTCTCTCAGTTACCTCCTCCAAGACTTATATTCCTTAGAATGCAAACTCCAAATATATACCCCACTGTCAGAAAAGTTATCAGGGAGAGAGAGTCACTGAGAGCAAGTCACCATTGGGTAAAGGGCTTTCTTGGGTACAAAAGCCCTTCTAAAAAGCTCTTCCTTTTTTTTTCTCGGTCTCACATCAAGGAATGGATGAATGTCAGAAATTCAGAAAAATGCACATAACACATATGCATTTAAATTTCTTTGAATTCAGAATATATGGGTTCTCTAGCATTCATCTATAAAATCTCTAGACTAACAATCCTTATTCTAAATGGTCTGGATGTCAAGAGCATTTCAATATATTCTGAACAAATTATTGCTTAATTCTCGTTAATATTCATTTTATGTTCCAGGTGCTGTTCTAGGAGCTTTACATGTATTTAGATATTCAATCCTCTTAAGCACCCTATAAACAATTACTATTATAATCCTCATTTTATAGATGAGGAAATTGAAACACAGAGACAATAAGAGTTACTAAGGTCACAGAGCCTTAAGTGGCAGTATCAAGATATAAAGATTCTAATTTAGGTGGTCTGGCTCCAGAGCTGGAGTATGATTTTAACCAGTAAGTAATATGACTTATCAAGCATCTTTAATATGCCAGTCACTGTCACTACTAATTCAAGTTTTCCAAAATCCTCTGAGGAGGTTACCATTAGTATTTCCATTTTTAAGACAAGGAAACTGAGGTTTATAGATTTAAAGCCCAATGTTGATAAATCTAGTAAGGTATAGAACTGAGAATTGGGCCCAGAGCTTCTAATATATTGTGCAGCATTATTTTCTCTATAGCAGCACTGTCCAGTAGAACTTTCTACATTGACAGAAATGTCCGGTATGGTAGACTACTCACATGTGGCTATTGAGCACTTGCACTGTGGCTAGTGTTAACTGAAGGATTTATTTTAGTTTAGTTTAGTTTAAATAGTCATATGCGGCCAGGGGCTACCATAGTGGACAGCCAGGCTCTAGAGCCTTACTCCTCAAGGTGTTGTCCTTGGGCCGGGACCATCAGCACCACCCGAGGGCTGTTAGAAATGCAGAACTCCAGGCCTCATCCCAGGCCTATGGAATCAGAATCTGAACTTTAATAAGACCTCCAGATATTTGATATGCACATTAAGGTTTAAGAAGTGTGGCTCGAGATCACTCAACTCATTTGTCAAGACCAAGAGAATAAGGCGTTTAGCCTCAAGGGCCTTTACTCTTCAATTCTTTGTCACCTTCCCATCTGGAGGGTTTTCTGGTACATCTGGCAACAGAATAGTAACTTTACAAGGCTGGAAGTAATTGTCAAGGCATTAATTATATTGATTAGGGATTTGAAAAAGGAGGAAAGAAAATGGAAGGAAGAAAATGCTACTACTTTAAATTTGTGTGTAAATGAAGACTAAGCAATGTGTGCCCTTACTCTCAAACTTTAATAATCAGAAACATAGAAATTACATATTTGTCTTCAATTATAACACTGAAATATCTAAATAAGTATCAAGAGGCAGCAAGAACTTAGACTTCAAATGATATTAGGTGTCCATTTCCTCAAAAGGTTTTCTTAAAACAAATTCCAAAATTGACAAATAGGTGTTGGTGAAAGGAAGACAGAGAGAGAGAGAGAGAGAGAAAGAAAGAAAGATAGAAAGGAAGGAAGAAAGAAAGAAAGAGAAGGAAGGAAGGAAGGAAGAAAGAAAGGAAGAAAGGAAGCAAGAAAGCATCTTTATTATAATTGTCCATACTAATAATAAAACTGAAAACATATGAACAGTAAAAGTCAAAGAACATGAGTTTATATAAGAAACTGAAGCATGGATTCCAATCATTAAGATAACGTCTACTGAGCTGGTTAGCATGAACAACTTCATGCTAAATAAATCAAAGACAAAATAATTGCTTAAGTTACAAAAGGATCAGACATACTGCTGCACTTTCCCAACCATAAGAGAAACAGAGTGATGTTCTTTCTTGATTTTATGTGCTCTACATTTTTTCCTGGAATCATTTTTTCTAAGTTAGATTGCAGGACATCCTAGTTAGCACTTTCTTTTCAATCCATCGCTCAGGTCTGCTTTCTCAGCAGCAAAACTACTGATTTTGTACTTAATTCAGGTCTAGTCACATATTAAAGAACTTGGACTGATCTGCTTGACTGGTACAGTAGGTATAGTACAGAGTAAATGTGAGGAGGTTCTCACGCCAGTCACTAAAGAGATGCACCTTTCAATTTCCACACCTAAAAAGCGGTATATAAGCCAGCTCAGTAATAGTTAACTAAAAGTTGGAACAGAAATATAACTTCATGTATGTTGTGAATCCAAATTATACCTTTCTCCCTCCTATCCAACTCCCATTAAGAGTTGTAAGTTCGTGGCTCACCACATTCCGTGCTCCGGGCCTGGTTTTCCTCCAGCTCTGTCTCCAGTCCTCACCTTTGGCAGCATTCACAGGTCAGCACTCATGGCAGCTCAGGTCTATGACTACCATTCCATAGAGTTTTGAAAATTGGTAATGTCATGGACCGAAAATTTGTGTCCCCCCAAAAAAGTCATATGTTGAAGCTGTAACCATCAATATGGCTGTATTTTACGATGGGGCCTCTAAGGAAGTAACTATGGTTAAATGAAGTCATAAGGGTGGGGCCCTGACCCAATAGAATTAGTGTCCTTATAAGAAGAGATAGCAGAGAGCTTGTTCTCTCTCTCTCTCTCCACACAAGATTAGAGAAAAGATCACATGAGGATAAAACAGCCATCTCTAAGCCAGAGAGAGAATCCTCCCCAGAAAAAAATCCTGATGAAACTTTCATCTAGGACTTTCTGGCCTCCAGAACGATGAGAAAATGAATTTCTTTTGTTTAAGTCAAGCAGTCTGTGGTATTTAGTTATAGCAGCCCAAGCAGACTAGTATAGGTCCCTTTCTGGCATAAGCAGGAAGTGTTTCCCATGAACTCTCAAGGAACAGAGATCAAGGACCAGCCCTCTTCAGGAAAAGGAAGATCAGGAAAAGTGGAAGAAATAGCTGTATTATCAACCAAACCATGGTACAGCTCTCAACCACAACTGTGGATCCCAGAAGTAGGTGACCAGGAATGAGCACTGACCTTGCTGCAGCCAAAGTTAATAAGGCCCCATAAAAGGCCCCATGAGGACCAAGGCCTGGCAGAGGAGCAAGAGGCTCTGAGAAAGGTCCAGGTCATTGGGGTGGACATGGCACACCTAGAATGGAAGAGGCTCATCACCACATGTTGACATTTGAACCCAGTTTTATCCACACACAGGCTACCAATATCCCCAAGAGAAATTGAGGAGAATAAGCAATACTAACTCAGTTAAACACATATTTATTAATACTTAGCCTGTACCAGGACAGCTCACAGCTACTGTGATAACACATATATGTGTAGAGTATTATTGGACCACGGAAGAGAAACAACTATCTTAGAGGAAGAAGATGAGTATAGAGATTTTCTGAATGAGGTGATTTTAGAGCTCAAAATGTAAAGGTAGGGCCAGCCCAGTGGCATCATGGTTAAGTATGTGTGCTCTGCTTCAGTGGCCCGGGGTTCATGGGTTCAGATCCTGGGCACAGACCCACACCACTCATCAAACTACGCTGTGATGGCATCCCACACACAAAATGGAGGAAAATTAGTGCAGATGTTAGCTCAGGGATGATCTTCCTCAAGCAAAAAGAGGAAGATTAGCAACAAATGTTAGCTCAGCGGCAATCTTCCTCATCATTAAAAAAAAAGAAGCAAGGATATATAAGAGTTAGCCAGAAAACAAAGGGAAAATGGCAGACAGAGGTGGCAACATGAATATAAGCTTGAAAAGGAGAAAGAACATAGCAGATTGGGAAATCTCAGGCAAATTCTTGTCACTAAAGAGTAAATAATAACATGGAGATTAGTGTAAATATTTTTACACACATGCATGGATGCCTGAATGAAAGAAATTAAAAAGTGAGTCCAGTTTCTTGCTGCTCACTGAGAAAGCCTTGCACCTCAAGAGCCACCTATGCAGTTCATGGCCCATGGGTCCATCTTGACTAAAGAATTAATGGTCACCATGGAGACCTGTATAAAGATAATGTGATGGAGTTCAAAGGAAAAAGAGATGGGTGATAGGCAAAGTTGGAACCAGGAGTTGAAGTAGATATAAATGTGCTCTTGGGTCTCTTCCTATAGGGGAGATGGTCACAGCAAGAGTGTCCACAGGCATGGATGCCACCACCCAGTGATCTTAAAGCTGACACAAAGACTTAGCCTAGGCCAGAGATTTAAATTCTCTTTTGCTTCATGAAGAATATGCATTTGTATCTCTTTCCATAATCAAGAGATCAGTAATGTGATCCTTACTTGGTTAATGCTCAGTGATCCCCATACTTTCTGCAGAGACATCTGTGCCTTAAAAGGTCTTCAAAGAAGAATCTATAAACTATATGGAGGGGTGAAAGTGCAAGAAAGTTTTAGATTCTGTCCATTATTGATCACAATATCATGGAAGGAGGATTCATGTTTCATGGCCTTAGGCAAGTCAGTTAAGGACTCTTTAGCTTGGTTTCTTTAATTACTACTAATTGTAGTAACAATACCTGCCCTGGGTAACTGTTGCCATAGGGTTATTGTAAAGTTAAAAGAGGACCTTACTTAACTTCTCTGTGCCTCAGCTTCTTTTTATCAAAAAACATGAATAATAACAGCACTTATCTCACAGAGTTGTGGTAAAAATTACTTGAGTGTATAAAACACTGAAGGGGCCAGTCCCGTGGCCGAGTGGTTAAGTTGGCGCGCTCTGCTTTGGTGGCCCAGGGTTCCACCGGTTCAGATCCTGAGCATTGACATGGCACTGCTCAGCAGGCCACATTGTGGCAGAGTCCCATACAGCACAACCAAAGGGACCTACAACTAGAATATACAACTATGTACTGGGGGTGCCTCGAGGAGAAGGAGGAGGAGGGGGAGGAGGAGGAGGAGGAGGAGGAGAAGAAGAAGAAGAGGAAGAAGAAGAAGAAAAAAGAGGATTGGCAACATATGTTAGCTCAGGTGCCAATCTTTAAAAAAAAATAAAATAAAATACTGAAATACTTTTCATATGAAGGTATTTCTCCAAAGAAGATATCCAACTAGCCATCAAGCATATGAAAATATGCTCAACATCACTAATCATCAGGGAAATGTAAATCAAAACCACAATGAGATATCAGCTCCTATTCATCAGGATGGCTATTGGTGAGGTTCCGAAGAAATCGGAACCCTGGTGCATTGTTGGCAGGAATATAAAATGGTGCACCCACTATGGAAAACAGTGTGAAGGTTCCTCAAAAAATTAAAAATAGAATTACTATATGATCCAGCAATCTCATTTTTGGGTATAGAGCCAAAAGAGTTGAAAACAGGATCTCAAAGAGATATTTGCACACTTGTGTTCACGGCAGCATTCATTATTCACCATAGGAAAGAAGTGCAAGAAGCTAAATGTCCACTGACAAAATGAATAGAAAAAGAAGATGTGGTCTACACATACAATGGGATATTATTCAGCCTTAAAAAAGGAGGAAATCCTGTCATATGCTACAAGATGGATGACCCTGGAGGACATTATACTAAGTGAAATAAGCCAGTCACAGAAGGACAAATGCTGCGTGATTCCACTTATACGAGGTATCTCAGACACTCAAACTCATAGAAACAGAAGGTCGAATGGTGGGGCTGGGGCTGGGGGTGAGGGCAGATGGGGAGCTGTCGTTTGGCAGATGAAGAGTTTTAGTCACACAGGATGGTGGTGGGTCAGGCAGGTCCTGGGGATCTGGCTGACGATATTGTACTGTACTCTTGGAAGTTGCCGGGAGGCTGAATTTTATGTTATGTGTTTTTTTGCCACACTAAAAAAGAAAAATATTGAGAGAAACCAACTCTGTGGCATAGATTGACACTTGATTGTATCTAAACCCCCCAAGCCTAGCCTGAGATTTGGCAAAGAGCAGGGGTTTAAAAAAATGTTTCTTAAAGGAGGAAAACCTGAACGAATATAAGAACGAACTTGAGACTATAATCTAAAGTGTGTTCAGCTACCGTTTATTTGCTGGAGCCCTTTGCCTCTCTCACTCTGGGGCTTGATGTCCACGGTGGCGGTTGGAAGATTCATGGTCAGTAAGGGATATCTTGGTGATCATGAAGAAGATTCAAAAGCACCATTTTCAGATAAGAAGCTCTGTGGAGAAGGTAGAAAATTCCAGAGTCACTGAATGCCCTTTTCCTCCAAGAAACTTTGTCTCAACTGTTCTACTTTCTGAGCTGTTGTGGTCAACAGTTCTTGTCTCTTCAATTCTTCATTTTTATTATGTTGGATTTCCAAAAACTGATGTTTCCCCATACTGAGACAAGTTCTCCTCCTATTACACGTTTGAGCTTAATTCTTGACTTACAAAGTGATTCTGAATGTAGGTCGCTCCTCTCGTGTACTGCAGAAGCTACAAGGACCTGAAGCAAAAGAAGTCAGAGGCTGCATCATGCAAAGGTGGCCTCTTCGATACAGGTAGATCTCCCCGGCAAGTCCACCCAGTGTTCCTGGACCAAGGGTTCAGGGGTGGTCCTCTTCTAAATCCAATCTGGGCAATAGCAAGCTGCCAAAATATATTCATTCATTCAAAAAAATGCTAAGCATTGCATCAGCATCAGGCAGTCAAGTACTAGGACAGGATTCCTGCCTTAAAGCTGCCTAGAGTCCAGTCAAAGAGACAGACAGGAAAATCAGTGATTAATCCCAGAGGGATAAACATAGGGGTGTGGATACAGGCCATGGCAGAACAGAAGATTTGCCACTATCTTAGCTAAGGATACATAGCCCAATAAATGCTTTCAATGAGAGAGCTAATCTATAAAAGATGAACAGGAGTTAGCCAGGCTGAAAGCGCAGGGGGTGGGGACCAGGGAAGGAGACAAGCATATTATGGGGAAGGCAGCAGCTTGCTCATATCCTTTGTGCTCCAGGAAAATTGCTCTGGCTGGAGAAAGGAGCTACAGTGCAGATGATGAAAAAGATAGGACGCAAGGGATTAAAGTAAAAGTGAGACCGGGAAGGTGCTCGTGTGCTTTCTGATGAGCTTGAACTTTATCTTGATTATTGGAAGTGGAGTGACATGAAGAGACTGGCTCTTCAGAAAGACCACTCAGCACCAGTGTTCAGGGTGGATTCGAAAGAACGAGACAGAAATGGGGCAGCTACTTACATGGCTATTGTGACTCTTCAGAAGAGACATTATTAAAGTCTGAACGAGGAAAAAGGTGGTGGGAAGGAAGAAGGTAGAAAAGATTCAAAAGGCTTTCCTTAAGGAGATGGTAAAAGGCAGCGTTTAAGATTATACACTTTGAAGTCACAGTCCCTGGATTTACTAGCTATGTATTTTCTGGGAACATAACTTAATGACTATTTTTTCTAATTTTAGTTAATTTTGTGATTATTATTATTCAAACCATAAAGGGAAAAAAATACCTTCCTGTAATCCCACAACCTAAAAATAACCACCACTAACGTATCACTGTGTGTTCTGTGTACTTCATCTGTGTTTTCTACAAAATCAAGATCATACCCTATACATTTTACATTTCTTCTGCAACCTACTGAACCAAACAAAACTAATTATAATTTTTTCTCTTAAGAAATTTGAAAACTGCAACGAATATATTGAAAAATTAAGCACCAGGTACAACTGATAATTGTTCTGTTACATGGGTTCAAATTCTTTTTTTATAGAACAAAACAACAAACATATTCAAAGCAACACTTATTCTGTGATGCTACATATCACTTAGATTCATAATCAACCGCAATCAAAAATTTTGTATATATATTTCCATGTTCCATACATCTAGAAACAACTATTTTAACTGTGAGCAATATATAATAATGCTTTATGTGTGTATCTTTAATTGTCTAACAGGCTTCACACAATGTGAACTCCGAGAAGGCAGCATAGAGTAATGGCTAAAGCTTGGACTCCACTCAGCCTGCCTGGGGTGAAGTCGTAGGTCTCTGTGACTCACCAAGTGCATAACCTTGGGGAGATTCATCTCCTTCTGGCCTATGCCCTTATCTACAAAGCATGTTGCCGATTTATTATGCTGATTAAATGAGTTAATACCTTTGAAAAGATTAGAATAACATCTGACACACAGCAGGCCTTCAAATGATGTTAATTTACTTCCTACAAGTTCTGATCACAAGGAGAAATTTTTTTTCCTTTCTTCTTTTCTGCTTTCTTTTCTTTCTGTTGCATCTATATGAGAAGATGGAGGTTAGCTGAACCTATTGTGGGAATCATTTCACAATATGTGTAAATCAAACCATCACGCCGTATGCCTTAAACTTCCAGTGATATATGTCAATTATTTCTTTAAAAAACTGAGAAAAAAGAGATAATTTTCTAATCACTTCTTTTAATCATTCTATAGCTGGCTTTTTAAATTTTCCATTATGTTATTATAGAATAATTATGATATATATGTGTATATATCTTCTATATATATTTTTCCATGTATTATCCAATTGATAAACATTTAGATTGTTTCCAGTTTCTTGCTGCTCCAGATAAGGCTGCAATAAACATTCTTATACTTGTCTTTCTGTGCGCAGTGTCTGGAAGTATCTCTAGGGCAGATTCCAGCAGCAGACTTCTGAGTCATTGTGTATGCATTCACCATTTTATGAGCTCTTGCTACATTGCTTTCTAATCTAGTTTTACTGACTCATACGTCTACCTTTCCACTTCTACTTTTCGATTAGTGCTTATCTTTATCAACACTTGGTATTGTCCCACTATCTCATTTTTGACAATCTGATTATGAGAAATGGCATCCATTTTTATTTTAATTTATCCTTCACCCGTAATCAGCAAGGTTGAGCATCTCATGATTAATTACTCATACTGCCTCTTCTGTGATACGCTTCTTCATTTTCTTTGCTCATTTTCTATTGATTGTCTTCTTCTTCTTAATTGGTTGGATTTTTTTTTAATATATTCTGGATTCTTCTTATTTAATTGTATATAAATTGCAGATATAGTCTCCTGGTCCATTGTAAGACTTTTAAATTTGTTTAGTTTTTTTTTTTTTTTTGGAGGAAGATTAGCCTTGAGCTAACTACTGCCAATCTTCCTCTTTTTGCTGAGGAAGACTGGCCCTGAGCTAGCATCCATGCCCATCTTCCTCTACTTTATATGTGGGACGCCTCCCACAGCATGGTGTGCCAAGTGGTGTGATGTCCACACCTGGGATCCGAACCAGCAACCCCGGGCTGCCGAATGGGGATGTGTGCGCTTAATCACTGTGCTACCAGGCCAGCCCATAAATTTGTTTAGCTTTTAAATTTATTTGTTGTACAAAAGATTTTAATGCTGATGCAAATTAATCATTTGCTCCCTTTAGGGTTTGAGAAATCCTTCCCCAGGTGCTGCCCCCTGGTGTAATGATTAAGATCGTGCCCCTGCTTCTCAGGAGGGACCTAACACCACTCGTGAAGCCACACTGTGGAGGCAGCCCACATAAAGTGGAGGAAGATTGGCACAGATGTTAGCTCACTGACAATCTTCCTCAAGCAAAAAAGAGGAAGTTTGGCAACAGATGTTAGCTCAGGGCCAATCTTCCTCCCAAAAACAAAGTCGTCCTTCCCTAATCCACTCATATCCTTTTCTATTTTAATCTGAATGTTACGGTTTATTTTATGCATTTGGGATTTTAATCTATCTGGAATTGTTTGTGAGTATAGTGTAAAACAGAGAATGCCATGTCTCTATACTATTTATTTATAAATCCACCCCTGTCGGGTACCAGGATCCCATTTAGGTCTGATTCTGGGTTTCTCAATCTATTCCATTTGTCCTTGCTGCACTGTTCTAATTATAACTTTATCATGTAATAGAGGACATTTGTATCATTCTGGAAGTTCCTTTTTTAGTCAATCTCTTCTCTTGCAAATAAGCGATGAGCAGAGCTCCATGAAAGGGGATCAAGAGGGAGGAATTGACATTCAATCTGGGAAATATTAAAAGGGATGGATAAGAGGAAACAGAGTCGCAAAATATTTAGGAGTTAAATTCAATAGGGCTTGACATTATATGTTGAAGAACTGGAGAAGTGAAAAACATAGGAAATTAGGGGTGCCTTGTCAACATGCTTATAGCATAGATCACTATGTGGTTGCAAGATTGCCAAATGAGGTAAAACTGTTGTAGAAAAATGGTTAGCTTCAGAGAGGAGAATGCTGAGTTTGGTTGTAATTATTACATTACAGGCATCCATGTGGCATACCAGTGGCATTGACCAACGGGAAACTGGATACACAAGTCTGAAGGTCTTAAGAAACCTCTGGGCCCAAGAGACCAAGCTGAAAGTTATCAGTAGGTAAATGGCAGTTACATCTCCACACCAGAGGTGATCACCCAAGAGAGCGCATAGATAGTCAGGAGAGCCTTCTTGATATATAAGGAGAAAAGTGGAGGAAGGAAAATTTACAGAAGAAGAAGGAAGGTAAGGAAATGATAATGTCAACTGAAGCAGAATGTCCAGGAAAATGTCTCTTGGATTTGACAATTTGTAAGCCGATGGTTACTTACTGGGTAAAGTCTGAACCTAGTTGCTAGGATAGAAGCCAGATGTGATGAGTTACCAAGTGAATGCAAGGGAATTGAGACAATGAGTGTAGACTATCTCATTGGGAAAATAATATTTAAATGCCACTCAAAAACTATGAAGACAAAAGTGAGCAGTTGGTTGTCAAGGTTTAAGCCTTGTGTGGCTCACACGAGCTTGGATCTGTCAGTGTCGTAGCTTCATGCAAAGCCTCGCAAGGACTGTGTAAACTTGTTCCCCTAGATGACCTCAAATGCCCACAAGCTCTTCATCTTTTTTCCACAGAGCACAGAGTAGCTGCCAGAGACTGCTTGGAGACTCAGCTCCCTCCAACCCCCACAAAGAAGGAATCCGAGCACCCCCAGAGGCTTGGTCCTGTCTCCAGTCCTGTGACCCATTTTGTTGTTTGTCAGGAGGAGCAAAAGTTGTTCTAAATTGATAGCCACCTGTTTCCACTGGTGGGTCTACTAGGATTGCTCAAATTCCATGCTCATCGTAGCAACGGTCTCTTTCCATGTTCCTATTACGGAGCCTTTTCCAAGAGCCAGACCCAGCCTTGTTTCCCTGAGGTCCATGCCTGTCCATCTCGTGTTAGTCACTTTTCCAGGATCAGGAGTTATGCTCACCAGCCTTCCCTGGGCTTGCCTCCAATCCCTTGAACAATTCTTGTAGGAAGTAAGACTTTAAAATGTACCTTCTGACCTCTAATCTGAAAAACTGCATGGACATCTGTTGTCTGCCGTATCCCATCTTCCCAGAGCTCTACTTTCTGTCCCCGTACTTCTTCATTTCTACCTTGTGGTCTTTCAGGGATCCCCTGACTTGCCCTGACCAGTCTATGAAGACTAGAGTCTGGTCTACTCTGGCTCAGGCGTATGACACGTCCACTGAGTTCCTATTATTAAAGTATCTTCTTAATTCTCTGAGTTTTCAGTTTTGTTTTTGTTTTTCCCTGGTCACCAAGTCCCAAAGACTATGCTTGTCTATTGATGTGGCCACTATCAATTATTTTAAAGGGTAATTAACAAATCAAGATGTATACTGATGCACACTATATGTTTGTATCATGCTGCCTATTATGGGAGTTACAGAGATAAGACATCAAGAGAAAAAAGGCATGAAAATACAATGTGGTAAAAATCAATAAAAGATGTAAGGTTTCATAGCAACAGTAGACACAGACTCACCTGGCCAGCATATTTCCCAATGAGTGGTACAAACAATAACAACAATTTTTGGCTGTAAACTCTACAAGAAAAGTTCATGTCATTTGTCTGAGCTTTTATACCATTTTGTCTGAGACTACCAGGTGAAAATCAAGAATTACCATCAAGGGAATTTTACAAATAAAGAAATCTAAGTTTATAAAGTTCAACTGAATTGCAAAACTGCAGTTGAACCCTAGCATTCTGCTTCTAGAGCCTGAATGTGATTCCAGTCTGGGTAAAGTCTACACTGCTAACCTGACATCAAGGCCCCACACATCTGTTGGCTGCCCCAAATGCAAGCCATTGACTTGCTCTGCTTTTTCACTTGCCTTTGAGCCTTTGCAAACTTTGTTCTTTCCTTCTGCAATGTCCTTCCCACCTTCCTCTCCCAATTAAATGCAAGAAGTGTGAACCGCTCTCTGACGCTTTCATCAAAATTACTTCTGAGCTCAGGCAGCGTTTTTGTAATACCTTTATTAAACCACAAAATTCTCAAATCATGTTTATTCTTTTTTTGCATCTTATATGTACAGTTCCCATTTAAGACCTTTTTCTCCTCAAAGGAGATTAATACAGGACTTGACAAAGAGGTGGGCTCAAAGCAATATTTGTTGAATGAATTAATGTATAAAAGCAAGTCATGAGTGAAGTTTGTTCAGCTACTGGATATTTTCTGGGAAAGCCTTGCACTTCACAATCAATCTCTGTATTCCGCAGAGCTTGGGCCCAGTGTCTACGGTGAATAAAAGACTAGTGGCTAAGAAGGAATACTTTAGAAGCATGTGTACCCAAAACTCTGGGGGAAAAAAGAGGTAAATTGCAAATGATACATTTACCTTTAAGGATCTTCCATGCTCTTTTCCCTTTCCAGATGTCTCAAATGGAGCAACTCTCCAGGTGACATTGGGAGCCATGCATTGGCTGGTAGAGTCACAAGATGGAAGGAGCCTGGATTCCTGAGTCTTTGCTTGAGGGTGAAACACGCAACCAGCGACACCTCCATTATTATACTGTTGTGTGAACAAGAAATTTGATTGTGCTCAGTCACTAAAATTTGGGGGTTATTTGTCATTGCAGCTAAATTACTTTAACCTAGCACAAAAATAAAATAATACTACTCACATACATTAAAAACACATGCACAGGGGCTGGCCCCGTGGCCAAGTGGTTAAGTTTGTTCACTCCACTTCCCGGGTTCAGATCCTGGACACCGACGTGGCACCGTTCATTAGGTCATGTTGAGGCGGCATCCCACATGCCACAACCAGAAGGACCCACAACTAAAAGATATATATATATACAACTATATACTGGGAGGATTTAGGGGAAAAAAGCAGAAAAAAAAAGAAGATGAAGATTGGCAACAGTTGTTAGCTCAGGTGCCAGTCTTTAGAAGAAAAAAACAAAAACACATGCACAAAACAGTACTCATTTTGTAGAACACATACAAACAATAAATAAATAGATGCATACCTAATAGAATAGTTGCCTAGGAGAAGAGATGAAGGGATGAAAATAGACATGGACTTGCAGGGAGCAGCAATGATGAAGTACCCTCTAAGGTACCAACTGAGGAGTATAACTCTGCTCCTGAAGCCCAAAGAAAAGGAAAAACTTGTAACTGTGCAAGAAAACTAAGGGAATATGAATATTGAATCTATGATTAAGCAGCTGCCCAGTGGAGGTAAAGTAGCCAGGCTTGGAGCTTGCCCTTAGATAGAGTGAGAGGGAGCCATTGCTGAAACGCCCTCTCCTCAGAGGTTCCAATGGTGAGAAATCGTGGTGTCATCTAGGACCAAGTTGGCTGGGCCATAGGGCCAAATCACAGCCAGCAATACTGATGAAAAAGGTGATTATTCTGAGATGCCAGGAAGCTGAGTCTTAATTTTAGTCATCACAAATTGCGGTGCATTTTTGGGAAATTCATTGTATGATCAGTACTTCAGTTTTCTGAGCTATAACGTGAGCATAGTTACTACCTTATCTATTTTAGCAGCATAAGGAGTCTAAATTATCTCTACTCAAATAAGGGCACCTCAGAACATAGTGATGGTGGTATGTGTACATCTGTGTACGGGGACAGAGAGCCGCCGACAATTCGACCAAGATCTGGAGTGCTCCACAGCTGCAAGAATCTGTCCACGTTCTGGTTTAATTATCTCACCTGTGTAAGATCAGTCTCCTGAAGGCAGATCTAATGCCCTTCTGAAGAGCTAACCTAATGAGGAAGCCTCAGGTAAGCGTGGTCTAAATAACTCACGATGTCTCTGCTATAGTTTGTCGAGAGGAGGTGCTCTCTAGGCGACCACAGAGATAAGAGATATAAGCATATTCAGTGAAGGAAAGCAAGACCAGAATGGAAATTTTCAGAACAACAAGAACCAGCCTGGAGAATGTTCCATTAATAGACTCCCTTTATGGGCCAGTTATTTAGAGTAATTAATATCTCTAACTCATGGCTTCTAAATATTGAGTCTTTGGGTAAATAAAGTCTATGAAACAATGTACGAAACTGTCCATATATGTATTTATGTGCATTTTTTTCTGGGGAAAATAAATGGCTTTCCTTGGATTTTCAAAACAATTGCCGACTTCAAAATGGCTTAGATTAATGGAGTTCAGTTTCAGTTTAGCAATTGAAACACGTATTTGGTGTGCCAAACACCAAATGGGAAAACCAAGTCCTCCTAAATCAAGGGCAATCCTGGGCAGGAAAGGATGTCAGGGCCAAGCTGGAAGAGTAATTAAGTTAACCTCTGAGGGCATTTATCATCATGGATTTGTCTACAAGACAACTTTTCTGTTTAAGAAATACATTACTGCCCTGATTCTTCTTGAACTTTGTCCTGTTTAGACAAAAACGTTCTTTGAAATCTAGAAATTATTTTATTTAACGCTAAGTCCATCCCTTTGTCCTTCAAAAACTCATTGCCAAAATCTACACTATGAACCCAGCTAAGCAGCCCCTCTGGAAATGGTCACACTCCACGTGGAATTGTAGGCTTGGCCATTAATTCACTCATTTCCACCTTAACTCATTCACTCACTCAGGAACAGACTGAGGCCGGGATTTGGGGGAGAGTCAGGAGTAAGGACAGGAATGAGGTTGGGCCATGAATGATATTAGAATTTAAGAGAAGTAATAAGCCTCAGAGAGGTGGATTATGTGTGAGGATGGGGTAAGTTTCAGTGTTCGGTGAAACTCAGATATGTGTCACTGGGGATGTGTGTCTGTTGCAATGCACTACTTAGTAATACATAAAAACAGAAGTTTATTGGTTAATTTAGATCAAGAAAAACGATGGGACTGTCCAAATGTTCTGGGTATCAAATTTTCACTCCAATTAAATTGCCAGATACCCTATTTGAGGCAGAAGGGGTAGGCAACACAAATACACAAACGCTGAGTGACGTGAAACAATTGGCCTTATTTTGAGAAACATATTACAGCTGGAAAATAAGAGAAACATGGAGGTGGCTGGGGAGGTAGAACAGGGGATGGATCACAAAGGCTCCGATATTATGAAGATCTGTATCTGGATGGTGAAGGCAGTGAGGGTTACTGAAAGGAGTTCGCCATCTTCCAACTCTAAGAGTCTGCAGCCCCATGGAAATCAAAGGCGGCAATGGAGGTGATTGATCTCTAATCCTCCAGGTACCTGAAGAGACTTGTCAACATCACGGAGACTCTGTGGTACCCAACCTTCCTGTCTGCCCCACAGCTGTCTTCAGGAGCCTCATCCTGACTGACAGGAGACAGGCACTCTGCTCAATCTGCTATGTGAGCTCCTGCAACACTGTACCTTCAGAGACAGCTCCTGTCCTAGGTCCCTTTCCAGACTTTGGTACCATGGGACTGTCCCTCCGCAGGCTTCTGCAGATAATCCTGAAAAATCCAATTCCCATATTCATTCCTTACGATATCCAAGGGGAAGACAGTCACACAAACCCCAACAAGTAAAGTTGCCTTCTTCCTGTTGCCTTCAAAGATTTCATTTAATGCAATCAATTCCGATTGTGCAAATGTTAAAAAACCTGAATCTGCCTGAATTAGGCAGTTGTGCTCAACGGAGCTAAAAGAACCAGGAATGTGAGTGTAGAGGAGGAGTGTGCCATTACAAAAACACTATGTCCTTGGAAGGTAGAGCAGCAAAGTCTTGTGGAGCAACTGCAGCTATGTTGGGCCAAGGAAACAGGAGGAGAAATAAATAGCTGGTAGGGAGTATGAAGTGATGTGGAGGGTGACCATCAGGTATTTGTAGACTATGTTTCAGCTCCATTTACTCAACAAGTATTTACAGACAATATACTGTGTCCCAGGAGCTTTCTAGAGCTGGGGATACATCAGTAAACAAAATAGGCAAAATCTCTGCCCTCACAGAATTCCAGGTTGTCTTAGCAGCAGTGGCAAGTACTTCAAGGGGCTACCTAGAGAGAGAAATGGCTCTTCAAGTGCTAAGATGCTCAAAGTTCACACTTCTACAAGGAAAGAAATTGCCTGAAGATTTTTCATGAATGATGCCCCACCATGACGCAATTACTGAGTGCTGAGTATCTTCCATTTGCCCCTCCAGACCCACTCTCCACGCTTCTCTCCCCCGCTGTCTTCTGTGAGAGTTTACCCTGCGTGGACTCAGTTAAGGGTATTTGTGCTCACTGGTTTCTGCTTGGGTTCAGCTGATAGGAAACCAGATTGGAGAGACAGAAGAGAGTGGGGTGAGGGTACTTATTCTCCTGACTCCTTCCCCTCAAATTTTCCTCAAGCTGGTGGCATTCCTTGAAAAAAAGGGCACTCCGTTTCTCTCAAGGAGCCTTCTCTTCACGACCCTCTCCCTCCAGGTCCCGTAACCACAACTCCACTTGTCCCTTTAGGCCCAAGGGTTGAAGCAGAGCCTCTACTCCTGACCAATGGTGTCTTCACTATGCCACATGGATCTCCTCCTAGACCTCGCCAATTTTGTAAATAGTTCCTCGGTGTAGTAGACTGAATAATGGCTGCCCAAAGATATTACTGGAACCTGCAAATGTTACCTTATAAGGAAAAAGTGTCTGCAGATGTGAATAAGTTAAGGGTCATGAGATGGGAAGACTGTCCTGGATTATCCAGGTGGGCCCTAAATGCAATCACAAATGTCCTTTGAACAGACAAAACAAGAGGAGGCAGCGTGACCATGGAGGCAGAGATAGGAGCAATACAGCTGCAAGTCAAGGAATGCCAGCAGGTGGAAAAGGCAAGGAACAGATTCTCCCCCGGAGATCCCAGAGGAAGATGAGTCCTGCTGACACATTGATTGAAGTCCAGGGATGTTAATTTTGGACTTCTGACCTCTAAAATTATGAGAATAAGTCTCTCTTGTGTTGAGCCACCAAGTTTGTGGTAATTTGCTATATTAGTCACTGGAATATAATACACTTTGTTAATAAATTCTCCTAAATTTCTCTGATTATCCTGATGAGACGTTATCCTGGTACTACGTGGTGCAGGGTGATTATCATGATGGTTTATAGAAGAGCAAAGTCCTTGATACGACATATAAAATTGTGGGTGCACCTAGGTAAATCTTTTGCTAAAAAAAAGGCTCTAATTATCATCAGATTCTCAAAACAGGCTGTGTCTCAAAAGGTTAAAAGTCAAATTATTAAGCTCAATGTTGGCAGTTCCCCACTGCACCAATGGAAAAGAACAAGAGCTCTTATCCACAGGATGTGTAGACAAGTCACAGCCCACGGGGCCAGCCTGGAAGAACAAGTTGGCTTTTTAATGACATTTTCCATCTTGGATTTTATGCAAGCCTACTCTCATGTTTCAGTATTTTTTATTACTCTGACCTCAGGATTTTGTACTGTATCAAGGAAACAATCTCTTATATTCTAGAAAATCTTTTCTTTAAAGTTAAATTTATGACGTTCCTGCAAAATTTGAGTTAAATTTAGTCCATCCATGCAGCCCAGGAGGGGCAGCTCAGTTACACATAGCCACACATCCGCCTATAGAACATTTGGGCTATCTTTTCTATAAGCGTTCACACATCTATCTATTTATCCTTGTAGCTGAAGAAATGGAATCAAAGATGAATAAGATTTAGTCTTTGTTACAAAATTATCAATTTTGTAGCTCAATTTAATAAATGGACTCTATAATAGTGGCCCAAAGCAGGCAAAAATAATCTTCATTATGAGGTCAAGGAGTGGGAACATTGCCAAAGGGAGATGTCAAAGCAGCATCTCAAACATAGTGTAAGAGTTTGCCAGGCTGCAGGAGCACACCAGACCAGCTGCGGGAGAAATATCCCAAACTGAAACTTGTCATCTTTGCCTTTGTTTTGACCAAGTCACATAAGTCTGTATTTTTTAAATTGTAGGTCATGAAACCACTTTAGTGAGAAATGTATGGATATACCACAATATCTTTATCTCTTCACAGATGGATGGGCATGAAGGTTGTTTCCACTTTTTGTCTATTACAAATAAACCTGCTATGAATAGTCTTGTACAAGTCTTTGAATGGGTATATGACTTTCTTTTGCGTAAATACATGGGGCTGGAATGGCTGGGTGTATGCTTCACTTTTCAAGAAACTGTCAACCTGTTTCCCAAAGTTGTTGCATCATTTTACTTTGCCACCAACAATGTATGAGAGTTCAAGTTGTTCCACAGCCTCTTCAACACTTGATATTGTCAATCTTTTTAATTTTAGATATTTTAATCACTGTGTACTGGTATCTCCCTATGGTTTTAATTTTCATTTCCCTAATGACTAAAGATGTTGGCCATTTTTAAGTATTATAGCATAGAATTTATACACACACATATATATCTATATCATAGACTATGTGTGTATACTATGCATACCATATTTATCCTATATATTATATGTACATGTATTCTATAGTAAAGTGACTGTTCAAATATATGTCTTTTTGGTTATTAAATCCTTGTGTTTATTGCGATGTTTGTACTCATTAATGAGCACTCAAGTGTTCTTTGCATATTCTAGATATGAGTCTTTCTTGGATATATGTTTTGAAAATGTATTTTCCTACTATGTGGTTTATCTTTTTATTTTCTTAACAGTGTATTTTGAAAAGAAAGAGTTTTTAATGTTAATGAAATCTAATTTATTTGTGTGTGTGTGTGTGTGTGTGTGAGTGTTCTGTAGAGGTGAGTGGGAATGAGGCGGGATTGATAATCTCTTCCTGGACTCAGGAGAGAAGGTGGCGAAAGAGCAGGTGATTATGAATGATGCATGTAGACATGGGAAGAGAAACCAAAACATCATGAATTATAGCCCAAACTGTCTCTGTGTAAAAGATATGAAATTCTGTTGCTACATAGACTGGGAGAGGGATGTGGAATAAAATTATAGACATCTCAAGAATAATAATAACTAATATTTAGATATATTTACATATATGTGTATATATAAGCTCCCTTAAAATTATTCTTCTGAGAAAATTGATCATTTACAATAAATTATCTCTTTATAAGTGGGCAAGTAAAAATGTGATTAAAACTGTAAGTTGAGGAATCCAATAAATCTAGGTTAAAATCCTAGCCCTGCCTGTGGCCTTGAGAATTTTACTTACTATCTCATTGATCACAAAATGGTGAATTGAGCAATTGAAATGGAGTCTAGAAAAAAGGATTTCTTAGAATTTTTTTAAGTGTCTATGGATGCAGCCTCCACCAATCAAAATTCCAAAAGGATTTTTTTTGTAGAAATTAAACAATTGATTCTAAAATTTGTAAAATTGAACAGGACTAGAAAAAACAAAACAATCTTAAAAAAATAATCTGATGAATTTATACTACCAGATTCTAAGACATAGATATAAACTCACAGTAATCAACTCAATGTTGTATTTGACTATAAAGACAGACCAATGGAACAGAATAGAGGGTCCAGAAATAGACTAATACATAGACAGTCAATTGGTCTTT
The DNA here is from genome assembly GCF_021613505.1 of Equus quagga. Lineage (NCBI taxonomy): Eukaryota > Metazoa > Chordata > Mammalia > Perissodactyla > Equidae > Equus > Equus quagga. The sequence continues at coordinate 75,436,609 of NC_060282.1, forward strand.
TTGTTTGTTTGTTTTTTGAGGAAGATTAGCTCTGAGCTAACATCTGCTGCCAATTCTCTTCTTTTTGTTGAGGAAGACTGGCCCTGAGCTGACATCTATGCCCATCATCCTCTACTTTATATGTGGGATGCCTCCCACAGCATGGCTTGATAAGCGGTGCATATGTCCCCACCTGGGATCTGAACCGGCGAACCCCGGGCCGCCGAAGCAGAGTGCACAAACTTAACTGCTATGCCACCGGGCCAGCCCCAGACAATCAATTGTTTTTTATAACACAATTTAATGGTACTAGAACAATTGGATAAACAAATGAAGAGAAAAATGAATTTCTACCACTATCTCAAATGATGAAATTAACAATGTAATAATTTGAGATGGACGTAGATATGAGTGTAAAAGTTAAGACTATAAAGCTTTGAGATCTATGCTGTCTATTATGATAGCCACTAACCACATGTGGTCATACAAAATTAAATTTAAATTGATTAAAATTAAGCGAAATTTAAAATTTGATTTCTCAGTCACTGTAGCTGTATTCGAAATGCTTAATAACTAATGTAGCTAAAGGCTACAATATTGCATAAGGCAAATAGAAATTCTTTTGGAAAGTGCTGTTCTAGAAGACAACATCGGAGAATGTCTTCACAAGCTTGGGGCAGGCAAAGATTTCTTATATATAAGACAGAAATCGCCAGCAATAAAATTTAAAAATCAATAATCTGGATTTCATCATAACTAAAATATCTGGTTATCAAAAAACAAATTTGTCAAGAAAATGAATCCACAAAGCACAGACAGGAAGAAAATAGTCACAACACATACATCTGAAAAAGGGCTCTGTATCCAGGATATATAAAGAACTTCTACAATTCTATAAAAAAGGGCAAATAGGCCAATAAAATGGAGAAAAGACTAAAACAGACAACTCACAAAAGGAAATACACAAATGACCAATAAGTACACAACAAAGTGCTCAACATCATCAGTCATCAGAAAAATGCACATGAAAACCACAAAGATATCACTAGACATCCTCTATTGTGACTAAATGTAAAAAGAATGACACATCTGACATTGATGAGGATGTGAAGCATGCGGAACTCTCCAGTACTGCTGTCGAGAGTATAAAATGGTACGACCATTTTGGAAAACTGTTTGGCAGTCTCTTATAAAGTTAAACCTATAGGTATATGTTTATGCTACAAAATTGCCACGACCTAGCAATTTCACTTGGGTGAAAGGGAGACGAAAGCACTTTCCACACAAATACTGGCACACAGATGCCCCTTAGTGACTTTGTTAATGTTGGAAACAACCCAAATGTCCTTCAATAGAAGAATAATCAAATTTTGGTATACCCTTACAATGAAATACTACTCAGCAATCACGTGGGACAAGTTGCTCATACACACAACAACATAGATGAATCTCAAAACTTTTTGCTAAGATAGAGAAGCCCTATCTAAAGAATGAACATTGTATGATTTCATTTATATGAAATTCCAGAAGAAGCAAAACTAATCTATGCCTCTGCCAGGACATTTACTGGAAAAGAACACAAGTGAATTTTCTGCAACAAAGGAAATGTTCTATATCTTGTTTGAAGTGATGTGTTCATGAGCAGATGCACTTGTCAAAAATCACCGAACTACATTTATTGTATGTGCATTTCACTGAAAATTATTCCTTGATTTAAAAAAAATTCTGGAGGGATAAAAAGAACCCATGTGTGTAGAGGTGTATTCTAAACGTGACTTTCTCTCAGTATCTAGTTACTGCGCTCTGGATACTCATGCCCCTGCGCACCCATGCTCAAGTGCCCTCATAAGACATTTGCTGTGGAACACCCCATTATCAGCTTCTGTGGCAGAATAGAGGCCTTGCCTCCTCTGGTCTTCGCAGCCTCAGCTAACAGAGCCTGCCCTTTGCTTTATTGAACATAACTCATCGCAGAGTCTGACAAATTCCAAGTGTCATAGACAGCTAGAGCTTTTCTTATTCCATCAGCAGCCGAGTCCACTATGAGTCATCCCAGAAAACAAAAATTTACTATCTCATTCTAGGCTTGTAAACCTGACTCTGGCCTCTGCAGACATCTTAAAGCCTGCTGTCAATCGATTTTTTTCTTTTGCGTTCTATAAACCTAACAATAAATAAGTAATAATGCTCAAGCATCCACTTTGCATTTGCTTTATTTATTAAGCTTTTAGGCACATCTTTTGTTTTTCGAGTGACCTAAATATGCTCAAACATATATTGACATCAAGTGGGTTGCCATGGAAACTGAATGCAGCTGCACATTGAGACTTACAGGCAGATAATTTAAGAAACCCTGGAGCACAGGACGAGGGCTTGATGGTATCCCAGACTCCCCCAAAGGCATATCAAAATTAAATAAAGCACTAAGTAAGTCTTGAAGTAATGGGTGCTTATTGTACGTTGAACAGTAGCTGAAAGAACAAAGCATTTTTACCTAAATATCTGGTTGTCAGAACACACATCATGATATTAGTTTGTTTGATAGCACAAATCAGATTTGGATTCCATGTTTACTCACAAGGTCAAAAAAGATACTAGTTTGAAAATCATCAAGTATATGCTTCATCGACAATATTAGACGTCCTCTTGAATGGATTAATAGTGAATATAGAGAGAGAGAAACATGGTCTTAGAATTAAAAGAATCCTAAAAAGCAACTCACAATTTAGGGTTCAGTGACCCCTGATTTCAAGGAAGGACCCCATCGTGTGTACCATTAAGAGCCCCAGTTTGGAAACTGATGATAATGTCCCTCTTCCTAAACAACACAAATACATCCATGTCAAATCACAAAAAAAGTGGTTTTCTGAACTCTTTGTAAACACATCCAATGGCATGAAGCTCACAGCCTCAAAAAGAATAATAGTTGTAAAGTGTGACTTTTGTAAGAAACCTAAATATTGGGGGTTTTGATCTTCATTTGGTTTCCCTTCTGCAGATCAGCAAAACTGAGGGAAAGGTGAATTTTATCTTCTTTACCTTCCTACCTACTTACTAGCATGGCCATTTTCATATCATCAGCTTAAAACATCCTCATTGTGAAAATTAAAATCTTTATAATGGCATAGCTCGTCATACTCTATAAAATGTTTCCTTTAAGTTTTCTGATTTCTAGACAAAATAGAGCTCAATTTCAAAATGTTCCATTAGAACCCTGATTCTGTGGAAAATTTAAAACCTTCTCCAAGTAAATCCGCAATTACATGGTATCCTAGAAAGAACACAAGACTTAGAATCAGCGGAACTCATCCTGAGTCCTGTGTTTGCTATGTACCAACTGTGTGACATTGAGCAAAACATTTAATTTGTCTAAATCTAAATTTTTTTCTTTGTAAAGTGGTGATGATAAACACATGTGGCTCCCAGAATTATTAGTTAGCTTTTAAATGATAACGCATGTAAAAGCATTTTAAAATAATAAAATTAGAGACAAGCAGAATGTCCAATATTTTGAAGCTGAAATCTGACACTGGTTCCTGCTATTCCTTCACTAACATTATAGCATAGACTTAAAGGCAGTACCAGGCTATGTGTCTTCAGAGAAATGAAGGATGGCCACAGTCACTCATTTAATTCATACGACAAATGTTTATTGAGCACCTGTTATGTACCAGGCACTGTTCTAGGCAGATCTCAGCCTTCATGAAGCTTACATTCTAGTGGGGGAGTCAGAACATAAATAAGACAAAGGCATAAATTGCAAAGTACATTAGATGCTGCTACACGCTAAGGAGAAAATTAAAGCAGGGGAAGAGCTGAGAAACAGTGACAGAGGAGACCTCACTAGGATGGTGACATTTAAGCAAAATGTAGGTGAGCAAGTTAATTGTGTTAATATTAGCAGGGAAAACACTTCAAGCGAAGGAACAGCAAGTGCAAACATTCAAAGGTGGGAAGAGGCTTCTTCAGGCGAAGCTGAGAAATGCCTCATGACTAAAAATAAGTATATCCCCAAAATAGCAAATAACCTCAAACAATTACACATACACATACACAAAAAAATTCTATGTATAATGTATTTAGGGAGGTTAACTGGTGTTAATACCACCACATATATACACGTACTCACACGTATAAATATTCATCTGAAAATTGTAGAAATGTATTTGATTTTCATCCAGGAGGCAATGAAAACTCTATACCTACCAAAAGGTGAAATTCATGGGTAAAATGAGGAAAAGGGTAATAGGACATGTGTTTCTGTTCTCATTAAAATGGCACTTTGCAATTCAAAGCATTATTAACTAAGATACATCTTCTGAGGCTGTGTGAGTCTTCATTCAAGCTTTGTACAGACAGCCCTGTGGGAATTCCTTTCCCAGCAATATGTATTAGGTGTATAGAGTAATAACAGTTCAGAACACCAGGAAAATGCTGGATAGCATATTTTTTTAAAAAGTCCTTAAAGCACAGTTGAGCTACCAGTTGAGGAAACAATTTGAGTCCAGAATGAGAAAGCAGTTCTACAGGGACAAGCTGGCCATGGAGACAGCAATTGCCCTGGGATGTCTGATAATTCTTGTTAGCCTAGAGTCTGAACTTTAACAGCAAATTGAGGACAGCAGATTGGACTAACAGCTTGGGCCAGATGTGAGACCCCCACAGAAAGTTAAGATTGCAGAAGGGTGATACGTCAGTGAGTGAATCAGAAAATCCAGCCCCACAGAGACTCACCTGTCTTGGCCTTGATTGTAGGTCTAATGGCAAAACAACAGAAAAAGAAAAATGATTCTCCTCTGAAAATCTTTAATTATAATACTACAATCAGACTTTATGTATGGCCAAAAAAATCCAATCTAAAAATTGTTTAGAAGTGATCATAGATTGTTGTACCCTTTCAACACCTAGAAAGGAGCAAGAAGCTTCCTCTCTCAAGGAAGAACCTACCTCCAACTGCAAATCTCAAAAAATTCCCACATTATAAAGCTCAAAGGGATATAAACTCACAATCAAAATTCAGCAAACTTACAGAAAGAACCACAGTGAACAGAGTCTGTAGGAATAGAAAACTGCAGAGTCAGACATGCAAAGACTCCAGTTAGTGGCCATATCAGATACAGAACCTAAATTAAGCACATATAATATGTTTACAGAAATAAAAGGTGGGATTGAAAGTTTGAAGAGGAAGCAGTTATTAAAATTAACAAAGCAATTTGAAAAAGAATCAACTAAAGCATTTAAAAGTAAAAATGCAATAATTGGAATTAAAAGTTCAATGGATCCGTTAAACAGTAGTTTAGAAGTCCCTCGTTTCTGAAGAAATTGCTTCTGAAGAATATTCCTGAAGAAAGTGCTCAGAATATAGTACAGAGATACAAAGAGATATAAAATACATCTAACAGAAAGATCAAAGACAGAAGATTGAGGAGGCCCAATCTATGTCTAATTAGATTTCAAGATGCAAAGGATGGGTAGAATAGTCAAAAGGTAATATTAAAAGAGATCATTGTGAGGCTGGCCCAGTGGCATAGTGGTTAAGTTTGCATGCTCTGCATCAGCCACTCGGGGTTCGGAGGTTCAGATCCTGGGTGCAGACCTACACACTGCTCATCAAGCCAGCTGTGGTGGCATCTCACACACAAAATAGAGGAATATTGGCACAGATGTTACCTCAAGGACAATTTTCCTCAAGCAAAAAGAGGAAAACCGGCAACAGATGTTAGCTGAAGGCCAATCTTCCTCACCAAAAAAAAGGAATAATTGCTGTGAATTTTTCAGAAATGATCAAAGAACCCAGTCCTAAGAGCCTGGAAGCCCAAAGAATTATAAATAGGATAAACAAAAAGTAGTCCACACCTAGACTTTTGTAGCAACAAACACCAAAGACAAGGAAAGGATATTTAAAGTAGTCATGGAGCAAAGAGAAATTTCCTACAAAGCACTGAGAGCTCACTTCTCACCATCAAACATGTAAGCCAGTAGACAATGAGGACAACATGGTCCTAGAAAAAGAGAAAGTAAAATAACCATCATCCAGAATTATACAGACAACAAAACCATCTTTCAATAATAAGATTAAAATAAAGGCAGATTTAGGAAAACAAAAACTTAGAAAGGATAAAATACATTTACCTTTAACAACGGAATTTCCAAATCTATACAATGTTCCTCAGGAAGAAAAATGATGCCAGAAAGTTCTGGAAAGCAAGAAGGAATGATGAGCAAAGAAAATGTTAACCTGCTAGATAAATCCCAACAGATATCAACATAGAACAATAAAAATACTTTTCAATTAAAGGGGAAGAGTGTCAGAAAGAAAAAGAACTAAAATCCTGAATAACAGCAGGACATAAATTGGAATAATGATGATGGCTGAAAGTGATCTTGGAATCCCAGCATTGTTCTGAAGGAGGAAAATGTTGCTGATTAACCTGAAATCATGTCATTGAGGTATTCATGTTATGATTTCTAAATAAGTCACTAAAACATAAAGAAATGGAATGTATTATTGTGTATTATTTCAAACTAGTACCCAGGCAGGTAGGAGAGAGCAATGAGGCAAAGAAAATCAATTTGAAATAAGGAAGAAATGGAGTAAAAACATAAAACAGGAAATGTGGGGCATAGACAAAGTACAAAATATGGTTTTTGACATAAATCCAAATATGTAATTCCATTAAGTGAAAATGGATTAAGTTTTCTATCTAAAGATTGGCAGGATTTTTTCAACACAATCTAGCTATAAGCCAATTACAAGAGACACACCTAAAACAAAAGAACCTAGAAGATTTGAAAGAAAAATAATAGTAAAAAAAATTTTGAAAATAAAGCTGGTTTAGCTATACTGCTATCAAAAATAATTAACTTTTTCCAAAAATAATGAGGCTCAATTAATAAGGAATATATAATAATGTAAATTTGTAAATTAGTGTTTAACCCTGTAAAGCAAAAAGTGACAGAATGGCAATGAGAAAGGAATAAATCCACCAAAATAGTGAAGATTTTAATCAAGCTTTGTCAGAATTTGATAAACTATGCAAATAAGTGTCAATAAGAATAATGAGGTTTAAAAAATTGACAAAGTTGTTCTTATGGACAAATATAAAATAATAGTATATTAGGTAATAGATTGCAGAATATTCATAAAACAAAATAATGCATAGGCATGAAAAATTAATTATACTCACATGTGTCAAAAGGGATGAATCTAAAGAAGAAGAAAAAAGCATAACAGAATTCAAAGGAAGCAAATTCTAGGAGAACAGACATAATATGATGCAATGTATAGAAAATTCAAAAGTGAATAAACAAAACTTACTTAGACACATAAACATATGTAGCAAAATAAAAGAGAAAATGAATAGCATGTTAAACACAAAATTCAGGAGAGTGAAACATGCTTTCAGAGGGGAACTTGAGGGGCTTGAAAGGAACTGGTAAGGTTCTTTTTTAAAAATAATGATCTAGAAAAGGTCAAGATGGCAGCACAGGTGGACTCTGAACTCACCTCCTCCCATGAACAGAGCCAAGCTACAACTATTCTTGGAACAATTACTCCTGAGAGACAACTGAAAACTGGATAAAAAGAACCCCCACAACAAGGGACAGTCCTCACTGAGATGGAAGAGGCATAAATTCCTTCTGAAGAGAAAAAAATCCACTTCCACAAGCCACAGCCCTCCACAGCTGGCCAGCAGCAACCCTAAGGTACACAGCCTTCCCTGGAGGAGTGGGGACCTGAATGGGAGAGCATTATCACTATAATCATACTCCAGACTCAGCACAACTGAGAAGAGTCTCACAATATCTGGCTTTGCTGGCTATTAACTACAATGGGGAATACCCCTAGAAAAGCTATTGTACATAAGGGAGAAAAAACTGGCTCTTAAAGGGCTCATGTACAAATTCACTTATTTCAGAAAGGAATCTAAAATCCTCAGAAAGAAAGGTGCACAGACCTTTGGTGAAAAGAGACTCACCTGATAGGCTCTGGGTGCATCTTGATGAGAAGTGAGGCCTCTCCAGGGACTGAGACATCGGCAGCAGCTGTTATTGAGACCTAGTACAGGTGTGCTGACACAGACACTGGCAGATGCCATTGGAATTCTTTCCCTGGCTTGTCAGCCCAGGGTGTGCCACACCCACTAGAGCCCAGATTTAATCCAGCTCAGCCAGGGTAGACAGCCTTCCCTAGGGACTAGCTGCACCAAACAGCAAGCCCTGGGACAACTTTTTGACCTGCATAAACTGGGTGCCTGGATCCTCTGCAGGCAGGTGAGTTGGCCAGCCTCTGGGGGGAGTAGGATGTGTGTGAAGAGCAATGGAGTGGGTGGGGCATTGCTGGAGTGTGTGGGGGCCTCTGCCGTGGGGTGACTGGGTATGCTCCAGGGGGCCAGGATGTGTGCCCAGACCAGGACTGTCTTGACGATGTGTGTGGACCTATGAGCCGTGGGGTTTATCAGCAACAGAAGACCTGTGCTTCACAAGTAGACACATAGGGGATCAGCCCCAACTTCCAAAGCCTGAAAAAATTGGGTGCTCCCACACCTTGGGCCAGCCCCACTCAGCCGCACTCCTAAGAGACTGACAACAGCCTTGCAGGCCTGAGGCTTACAGCAACTGTAAGGCCCTGATCCCAGCAACAAGCCACACCGGGGGCCAACTCAATTAACAGAAAAACTGCAACAGGAATATGCTATTAGACCTTGCAACCAACTGTGCTGGGGCTCCCCAAACCTGATAAAGTGACTGAAGGGTCCATAGCAGCCACAGGCAGCTGAGAATTACAACCAACCAACCAGGGGGAGAGCCTAGCTTCCCTGAGCACCTACAGCAAGAACAACCCTGCCACAACAGAAGCACACAGGTAGCCCACACAGGGGTCACTCCTGGAACATTTGGAAGTGATGACAAGAGGGAATCCACTGCTGGGCCTCAAAATGCATCTCTTACATAAGGTCACTTTTCCAAGACCAAGAGACATAGCTGACCCACCTAATACATAGATTTAAGAACAGAGAAAAAGGCAAAATGAGGAGGTAAAGGAATATGTTCCAAGCAAAGGAACAGGACAAAACCCCAGAAAAAGAACTAAATGAAACAGAAATAAACAATCTACCTGACAAAGAGTTCAAACAAAAAGTCATAAGGGGAGCCACCCCAGTGGCACAGTGGTTAAGTTCGAATGTTCCACTTCCATGACCCAGAGTTCACCGGTTCAGATCCCAGGTGTGGACATGGCACTGCTTGGCAAGCCATGCTGTGGTAGGCATCCCACATATAAAGTAGAGGAAGATGGGCACGGATGTTAGCTCAGGGCCAGTCTTCCTCAGCAAAAAGAGGAGGATTGGCAGTAGATGTTAGTTCAGGGCTAATCTTCCTCAAAAAGAAAAAACAAAGTCATAAGGATGCTCACTGATCATGGGAGAAGAATGGATGAATACAGTGAAAACGTCAACAGAGAACTGGAAAATATAAAAAAAGAATCAATCAGAAATGAAGAATACAATACTGGAAATGAAAAAATCACTAGAGGGATTCAATAGCAGAGTAGATAACAGAAGAATGGATCAGCGAGCTGGATGAAGGACTAGAGGAAATCACCCAAGCTGAACAGATAAAAGAAAAAAGAATTAGGCAGAATGAGAACAGTCTAAAGCAACTCTGGGAAAACATCAAGTGCACTAACATTCGTATTATAGATGTCCCAGAAGGAAGAGAAGGACAAAGGGGCAGAGAATCTATTTGAAGAAATAATAGCTGAAAACTTTCCTAACCTAAGGAAAGGAACAGACATCCAGGTACAGGAAGTACAGAGAGCACCAAACAAGATACGCTCAAAGACGCCCGCACCAAGACACACTGTAATTAAAATGTCCAACATTAAAGATAAAGAGAAAATCCTAAAAGCCACAAGAGAAAGGCAACAAGTGACATATGAAGGAAACTCCATAAGGCTATCAGCTGACTTATCAGATGAAACTTACAGGCTAGAAGGGAGTAGCACAATAATTTAACATGCTGAAAGGAAAAAACCTACAGCCAAGAATACTCTACCCAGCAAGGTTATCATTCAGAATGGAAGGAGAGAGAAAGAGTTTCCCAGACAAGCAAAAATTAAAAGAGTTTATCACCAAGAAACCAGTTTTACTGGAAATGCTAAAGGGATTCACTTAAGTGGGAAAGAGAAGACCACAAATAAAAATAAGGAAATTATTTTTTTAAAAAAAAGACAATAAAATTACTGATAAAGGCAAAATTACAGTAAAGGTAGCAGACTAACCACCTATGAAGATAATCTGGAGGTGAAAAAACAAACATACTAAAATCACCTATGTGAATGATAAGAAGATAATGGATACACACACAAAAAATAAGAGGTTAGATATGATATCAAAAGCATAAAATGTGGGAGGAGGAGAGCAAAAGAGTAGAGCTTTTAGAAAGAGGTCAAACTAAAAAGACCAATCAACTCTATATGGACTGCTATATACATAGGTTATTATATATGAACCTCATGGTAGTCACAAGCCAGAAACCTATAATAAATACACAAATAATTAAGAGAAAGAAATCCAAACATAATAATAAAGAAAGTCACCCAATCACAAAGGAAGAGAGCAAGAGAAGAAGAAAGGAACAGAGAAGAACTACTAAAAGATCCAGAAAAAAAAGTAACAAAATGGCAATAAGTACATATTTATCAATAGCTACTTTAAACGTCAATGGACTAAATGCTCCAACTAAAAGGCATAGGGTGGCAAATTGGATAAAAAACCAAGACCCATATACATGCTGCATACAAGAGACACACTTCAGACCTAGAGATTCTAACAAACTGAAAGTAAAGGGATAGAAAAAGACACTCCATGCAAATGGCAAAGAAAAGAAAGCTGGAGTAGCAATACTTATATTAGACAAAATAGGCTTTAAAACAAAAACTGTAACAAGAGACAAAGAAGGGCACCACATAATAATAAACAGAACAATCCAACAAAAGTATATAATACTTGTAAATATCTATGCACCCAACATAGGAGCACCTAAATATATAAAGCAATTATTAACAGACATAAAAGGATAAATAGATAGTAACACAATAATAGTAGAGGACTTTAACACTCCACTTACACCAATGAATGTGTCATCCAAACAGAAGATCAGTAAGGAAACATTGGCCTTAAATGACACATTAGACTGGATAGACTTACTAGATATAAACAGGACATTCCATCCCAAAATCTCAGAATACACATTTCAAATGCACATGGAACATTCTCCAGGATTGATCACATATTAGGCCACAAAACAAGTCTTAATAAATTTAAGAAGATTGAAATAATACCAACCATCTTTTCTGATGACAAAGGTATGAAACTAGAAATCAACTACAGGAAGAAAGTCAAATAAGCCACAAAAATGTGGAAATTAAACAAAATGCTACTGAACAATGATTGTGTCAATGAAGAAACCAAAAGAGAAATCAAAAATTACCTGGAGACAAATGAAAATGAAAATACGACATGCCAAAATCTAGGGGATACAGCAAAAGTGGTGCTAAGAGGGAAATTTATAGCAATACAGGCCTACCTCAACAAACAAGAAAAATCCCAAATAAACAATCTAACAGTACACCTAAAGGAAATAGAGACTAAAAAAAATAGAAAAAGTCAATGAAACCCAGAGCTGATTCTTTGAAAAAATAAACAAAACTGACAAACCTTTAACTAGACTCACCAAGAAAAAAAAGAGAGAAGCCTCAAATAAATAAAATCAGAAATTAAAGAAGGAAGGGAATAGTATTGGAAGTCTTAGCCAGAGCAATCAGGCAAGAACAAGAAATAAAAGAGATCCAAATTTGAAAAGTAGAAGCAAAACTGTCACTATTTGCAGGTGACATGATTTTGTATTTAGAAAACCCTAAAACATCCACCAAAAACATTTTAGAAATAATAAGTTAATATAGTCAAGTTGCACGACACAAAATCAACATACAAAATTCAGTTGCATTTTTATACACTAACAACAAAGCAGCAGAAAGAGAAATTAAGAATACAATCCCATTTACAATTACAACAAAAGGAATAAAATATCTAGGAATAAACTTAACCAAAGAGGTGAAAGATCTGTACACTAAAAACTATAAAACACTGTCAAAAGAAATTGAAGAAGAAACAAAGAAATGGAAAGGTATTCTGTGCTCTTGGATCAGAAGAATTAACATAGCTAAAATATCCATACTTCCTAAAGCAATCTACAGATTCAATACAATCCTTATCAAAGTTCCAAAAACATTTTTCGCAGAAATAAAACAAAGAATCCTAGAACTTATATAGAGCAACAAATGACCCCAAATAGGCAAAGGATTCCTGATAAAAAAAGAACAAAGCTGGAGATATCACACTCCCTGGTTTAAAAATATACTATAAAGCTATAGTAACCAAACAGCACGGTACTGGCACAAAAACAGACACATGGAAAATGGAACAGAATCGAAATCCCAGAGGTAAACCCACACATCTATGGACAGCTAATTTTCAACCAGGGAGCTAAGAACGTACAATGGAGAAAGGGGAGTGTCTTCAATAAATGGTGTTGGAAAAACAGGACAGCCACATGCAAAAGAACGAAAGTAGACAATTATCTTACACCATACACAAAAACTAACCCAAAATGAATTAAAGACTTGAATGTAAGACCTGAAATCATTAAATTTCTAGAGGACAACATAGGCAATACACTCTTCAACATTGGTCTTAGTGGCATATTTGCAAGTACCATGTCTGACCTAGCAAGGGAAACAACAGAAAAAATAAACAAATGGGACTACATCAAACTAAAAAGCTTCTGCATAGCAAAGGAAACCATCAACAAGAAGAAAAGACAACCTAACAATTGGGAGAAGACATTTGGAAGCCACATATCTGATAAGGTGTTAATATCCAAAATATACAAAGAACTCATACATCTCAACAACAAAAAAAACTAACCAGGCACTTAAAAAGTGAGCAAAAGATCTGAACAGAGATTTCTCCAAAGAAGATATATAGATGGCCAACAGGCACATGAAAGGATGTTCAACATCATTAACTATCAGGGAAATGCAAATCAAAACTACAATGAGATATCACGTCACTCCCGTCAGAATGACTATAGTTAACAAGAGAGGAAACAATAAATGTTGGAGAGGATGTGGAGAGAAGGGAACCCTTGTGTACTGCTGGTAGGAGTATAAACTGCTGCAGCCACTATGGAAAGCAGCATGGAGATTCCTCAAAAGATTAAGAATAGATCTACCATATGATCCAGCTATTCCATTGCTAGGTATTGTTCCAAAGAACATGAAAACACAAAGGCATAAAGACACACGGACCCCTGTGTTCATCGCAGCATTATTCACAATAACCAAGACTTGGAAGCAACCTAAATGCCTATCAAGGGACAAGTGGATAAAGAAGATGTGGTGTGTACACAATGGAATACTACTCAGCCATAAGAAATGATGAAATCCTGCCATTTGTGACAACATGGATGGACCTTGAGGGTATCATGCTAAGTGAAATACGTCAGAGGGAGAAAGTCTGGTACCATAAGATCTCACTCATAAGTAGAAGATAAAAACGACAAACAAAAGCAGAAGCAGAGATTGGATTGGTGGTATCAGAGGGGAAGGGGGAAGGGAGGAGGGAAAAAGGGGTGATTAGGCATGTGTGTGCTGATGGATGGTAATTAGTCTTTGGGTGGCGAACATGATGTCATCTACACAGAAATCAAAATATATAACGAGGTACACCTGAAATTTATATAATGTTATAAACCAATGTTACCTCAATAAAAAATTTTTTTAATTAAAAGAAATTTAACAATAAAAATAATAATAATGATCAATCTGCAAACATTCATTCTTTTTAATTACTGTTGTTGCTGTGGTTGCACGTTATATGTACATTTCTATGTCTAATACACATCACACTAGGATCTTGAAAAACACATGCACATGGAGTCTAATGAAAAAACTGTACTGGAAAGCATTAAGTGACGTTCCAGAAGCTGCAGGTGGGTCTGTAGGACAGTCTCATATCTAAATTACTGATTTTCCAGCCTGTGCACAAATCAGCCTCATCCTACAGAGGTTCCTACAGAGATTCCTCTTATCATGTTAGGCCACATAAAATGGGGTCATTTTTGAAAGAGTTTTGCTGATAAAATGTCAAGATCAAGAATCTAATGATTTTAAATAACTCTAAAATATTTCTCAAATTTTGGACAGGACTCATTTCAAGAGTTTTACAAACAATTCTGACAATAGGCCAGGCTTTGTCCTTATGCTACAACATGAACCTAGACAGAAAGACCAGAAATAGAAACCCCATTGGAAAACCAGATTATGCAAACATGGAGAACTTCAAGAGTTCCAGAAAAGAATTCCTGAAAAAAGATAAGTTGGGAGATGTTTGAAGGGCATTAAAACCGAAGCTGATCTGAGCCACTGGGACAGAATCCATGAATAAACCTAAGAGGATGAGCCGGAACTTGGGGACAGGGACGGAGGGGGGTACAAAGGAAATAATTATTAATATACGTAAGAATGTTCCAGTTGAAAAAACATTCTGATCTTCAAGACTCTGGAAAACAAGCATATTTTTAGCCGTATTTCACAAAAAAGAGAATATGTGTTAAAATATATTTATTTTTTTTAAGCTGTTCACTAAAACGTTTATCCTTCAATTTTTATCAGCACTAACATAGGTAAGAGTCACTGAACTACAAAAGGCTAGATTTCAAGCATCAAATGCTTAGTATCCTATTTTTATGCACACATTTTTTTGTCCTAATTTCTAAGTATAGTTGAGAAATTTACTTTAATTATCTCTGTTCTCCTGTCTGTTGTTCTCAGCCCCACGCTACTCTGTGGTGTGAAATTGATAATGAGAAGAAAGCTGATAAAACATGTGGGAACTGAGGCTGAAATCAAGTGCAAGACATTGAACTATTTTTGCAAATAAAATAATATAAATTTTTAGAGAAGTTAGGTTTGTTTTATGTTTAAGATGTTTTAAAAACTCATTTCTGTTCATGCTAGAATGAAAACGTAGAATGAAATCAAGACGACAGAGTCAAAGCTGAACCAACAGTGTTGCAATTCCCTGAGTCAATAAATAAGACATCTTGGCGCCCGACCAGGTATACCATGGCAGATTATGCCTAGAATGGCCTGGAAAGAAGTGCTCTTTTATAAAAATTCAAAACAAAATCTTCTAGACTATTTAACCCAAAAATAAGCATCATCTTTATGCCTAGTTCGTCATTTCTCATTGGGCACAATTTTTTCAGCTTTTGTTTAAATCCAGACCTTAGACATTGGTGAAGCTAAGGGCTGGATTCTACCCATGAAGCATGTGATAAAAAGCTCTCTTAGAAGAGGAGATACAGTTCACATAAACTTATTCTGGAGTCCTCCAGAGTCTGCTACAATGAACAATTCCAAATAAGTGCATGGCAGGATCATTTTGTTAATATTAACATATCTTCCCAAGTGTATTCCCCCATCTGACCTTCAGACACCCCATACCTCACGCACTTTCAAGCAGTTAGGCTACTTCTGCATGACTGTCTTAGTCCTTCCAGGCTGCTATAACAGAATACCATAGACTGAGGCACTTACAAACAACAGAAATCTGTTTTTCACAGCTCTGAAGGCTGGGAACTCCAAGGCAAGGCACCAGCAGATTCGGTGTCTGGGGAGAGCTTACTTCCTGGTTCACAGATGGCTGTCTCCTCACTGTAATCTTTCACAATGGAAGGGGTGAGGGAGCTCTCTGGCCTCTCTTTTATAAAGGCGATAATCGCATTCACCGGAGCTCCACCCTATGACCTAATCTCTTCCCAAAAGCCCCTCCTCCCAATATCATCACAATGGGGCTTAGGATTTCAACACAGGCATTTCGGGGGACATAAACACTCAGTCCATTGCAACAATTGTCTGGGAAGAGAAGTATGTCAAAGCAAAAAGTCTGAATGAGTCTCCTTGACTTTAACTTCTAAAATGAAAATGAAGAGAACATGAGACTTCAGCCAAACTTTTGAAAAAAAGCGAAGATTAGAGAGAGTGAAACTTGCCTTTGAGTTCCCACAATGTTTTCCCAGGCTGGGAAAGGAATTGGGAGAAAGCAAGGGAAAGAGAGGTAACGGAAATGAATATACTGGAGAGACTAGAGGACGGAGGAATCACTAAGACAAAGGGCTACTCAGAAAGGCATATTCAAGCAACCAGGAGCTGTGCAGGACAAGTTGATCATCATATTCATGCTTCCAGGCACTACTCAATGTGTGTGAATGAACAAATAACCAACCTTCTCACTGGCTTTCTAGTGGGACTTCCCTCTAGTAAGAGCCAGTACTTCAGAACATCACTGGTAGGACTAACAGCCTCCATGTCCTGAGAATCTGCCCAGTTCCCATCTAACTTATTCCATATGGACTAAGTGCTAAATGTATGCTTTGCTACATACCAGAACAGAGTACATCAGAGAGAAAGAAGGAGGGTGGTGTCCTAGACACAAAGTCATCTGGTGAGGGGATGGTTATGAAAGTTCCATGAGATACTTAGCTCGTGGGAGCAGGGTCTAGAAAGAGTAAGTTCCATTCTCCTCAAACTAGGATCCCTACCAACACAACTCTTCCTCTCCAGCCACTTCCTATCCTCTCCCCTCCCTTGCTCACTTGTGCCAAGAAAAAACGTTACAACAACAAACATTTATCATGCTTTAGAGTGTACAAAAGGCTTTCTCATACATAACTTCATTCATCTTTACAACAATATCTGCAAGATAGGCAAATCATGTCCCATTGTTATTCCCAACTTACAGACGAGTGAAACTGAGGCTCTGAGAGGTTATGTAATTTATTCAAGAGCACACAGGCACTAGAAGGTGACTGAATCAGGACCCACCTGATCCCAGCGTGCCCATCCTTGTGGTTCCATTGTTCCTTCATCATCACTTTGGCTCTGCTCCAAAGTGGCACAGGCTGTCCCCCGTGGTTTAAGTGGCACCGAAAGACCGTCTCTCCCAAAATGTTTCTTCCCAGACCTTCTTCAGTTCCTGAATACTCTGCCTAGTTCCTCTAGGATTAGGCAAAGTCTCCAGGAGCCCCTTAGTAAAATGAGACCAAGTATTAACCCATTCATTCACCCAGGCTTCCCTTAACTGAGATTTCTTCAGGACAGGACTGTTGCTTAAGAAAACTAAAAGAATAAACAAGCAAAGTGACTAGTATGGAGTAGAGGCTCAGTAAGTATTTGGAGTTTATTTCTAATTAAAAAAATTTTCAGGAACTTTTTGATCTCATGACAGAATCCCTTTGCTTTCCAAATAAATACATAACATAGTCATGAATAATAAAACTTCTTGTAACTCCAATGGTAAAATAAAATCTCTGAAAAAATTTTTAAATCTCATCAAGGCTGAGTCTTTCCAAACATAATGAGTACCTGCCATCAGTATCCTCAAGGGAATTTGGTTGCCTTAACTCTGCTCTCAGGAGTAAAATATTAAAAATTATTTTCAGCGAAATTACTTAATTTATCAGGTCCTCTAGCTCTGTGGCATATAAGCATAAAGAATAATACACTCTGGGAATATGTAAAAACATGGATTAATATTGAATGAACAACAAAGGGTAAACAGGACTTTCTGCTCTGCTCCCCCTGAAGACAAACACAGTCAGCCGAGAAGCAGGCGTGAATCAAACTGGCGAATGCACGCATTGGTTACTGCAGTACCAACAGGGCTTTTAAAATGTCAAAAGAAAAGTATACTTTAATAAAAATACATAAAAACTGTGCTGAAAAATTAATGTAGCACACTGTGTGCAAATAAACCCCTATATGAATGGAAAGTTGGGATTAACTTCATGCATCAGTAGACTTCAGGTGACGAATCGCTCGTGACAATTTCTGTCCCCCTTTCAAATACGATTAGAGGTCTTTGGGGGATAGTCAATGAAAATTGCGGGTCAAAAATTTTTACTCACACAACTTAGATATGCAGAGAAAATGTTCTCTTGTTGTTTATGGTTTTCCACATGAGCCCCCACTCTCTGTTTAGTGGGAGGATTTTTAAATGACTTTCTCACCCAGTTTAAACCTAGTCTGATTTGGTAACTTACATAGCCCCTTCAGGCAATATTCTCCCTAGGAGTCGGGAGGGAAGCCCAGTCTCAGGTTTCCTCTGCCTTCCCCAACTCAGCTCTGAAAGAAGGTAGTTGGGAGTATGGGTGGGGAGAGAAAGAGAAGAGCATGAAATGAGGAGACAGTGACCTTGAGCATGATGTTCTGGTCTCCTTGATAATGTTGTCTTACCAATCTGGCTGCTGCCTGTCTTGGCATTCACGATTCGAGTCTGTAACTGGCTCATTCTCCCAATCTGGTCACAGCCCAGTTCACTCTCTCACCAATTCAGTCTCATTTCGGCACCTACTGACTTCCCTATGCCTTGGCAGACCCCAAGGCTGACTCAGTACCCAATCCCCTTGAGAATTGAGAGTGGCTCAGGAAAGCTAACCCTCGGGGCTTCCAGCTCACTGACAACACTGCACAGACAAAGAAATGAAGGCGTGTTTGGTTCAGGAAAAGGTGGAGAAGATCTCTCTTCATCGAGCCCAGAAGGGAGTTGGGGCCTGCAGCCTTCTTCTTTACCTCCCTCACTACCTGCATCCTGTATCTACCCCCACGGTCCAGAGAGGGAAGGCACACATCCTTCTACTGTGCTCCTTCCTTCTCTTCCTCTCTGGCCCCTTCCCATTATCCTCCTCCAGGGTCAGGAAGAGGTGGGCTTTTTTTTTCCTTTTCCCACATTTTCCCACATCTCCATCAGGTGCATGGCTTTGCTGTCATGGAGGGAAGGGTACCTTCTCTGCTTTGGGATCCTCCAGGTTTAGTACCTGATGTGTTAGAGAAGAAAAATAAAAGGATATGGAAAAATATCTCTCAGGATCATAGCCTGGTTTATAATGCTTTCATTTTGGTTTAACCCTGTTTTTCACATCAGAAGTTAGGTGTAGTTCTGTTTTTCTCTTCATCATTTTTTATGATAAATTCTCTTTCCCCATGAGGCAGACAGCTGTCTCAGTTTTCCTGAGGCAAAAGCATGGACTCTAAAAGGTAAAGACACATCAGTAATTTCCAAAATCCTACCACTAATCTCCATGCCCCTATATGTATGGTAGGCTATTCCCACATGTGAACATTACGTGTTTAAATCAACGTCAATGGATGTGCAAAGACATCGTTTCACATCAACATTCTGCTTCAGAGCATTTATTGAAACACGTTTCTTTCTGTCGTTCTTTGTTTCTAACATGACATCTACTGGAGATTATTTTGTAGACCATCGTTTCTGTGGCATTACCATGAAGAAAGATAAGTTCCTAACTTTGATAAATGTGATAAAGCTGTGTGTTAACAAACACTTGTTTTACAGATGACTGGAGTAAATGGAAATATTTTTCCTGATAAAGGAAATGTTGTGGGTGGGAAGAGTGTGTATGGGGGAGCAACATAGCTGCCTTCAAATGTACAAGTGGTCTACAAGTGGAAACCAAGTTTGTTCCATATGACTCCAAGGGGCAAAATTAAGATTGAAGAAAAAGTAAATGGGAAATACAGTTTGGCTTAGCTTTCTAACAATACAGGCTCTCTAAATATGGAGTAGGTTGATGCCTTGAGATTCAATTGTCACATCATAACTGGCATTATTCAACCAGGACCAGGTGACCAGGTAGCAAGGGCATCGTGTCCATTATTTAAGGATGTTAAGCTTGTTTCCAACTCCCTGAGCTTCTATACTTTTAGAATCTTCCAAGCTGAGAGTCATGGAAGTTAAACTCCTTGAGAAAAGAAAAAGAACCATAGGAACGTGAATGGTGCTGGGAGGAAAATTGGCCATGCCATTCTTTGATGATAATCCCTGAGCCATTAAATAGGAAAAAGTCCAAATTACTTATTTATGATAGAATCAGAGTTTAAATTACAGATTATGACAAAAATGGTGAAAGTAAGGTAATAGAAGAGAAAATAGAAAGTTTTGGCAAAGGACTTCAAAGAATTAGAAGAAATTGAAGACCACTGATTTCCTGTTTGGGGAAACCAGAGAGAAAAGCATCATTAATAGGAATTCTATAAACAGGGAAAGAAAAGATACAAGCTTTAAAGCTAAAATGGTGTTGTTGTTGATGTTAAATTTAAGACGATACCATTTTTGGAGATTTAAATTATTTTAGTGAGTCTCAAGCAACCTCAGATTATATCTTTATTGATGCTTTCCTTTCCTTCTTTAGTGTTCTGCCAAGAGTGATAATAGTAGACAGGACAGATGGATAACTGGTAACTGTTAACATGTAGCTAAGTAATAACAGGAAGACAGGTGTTGGAAGGAAGTGTGGAAGGGGAGAAGAATTTGAAAGACGCAGATAGGAGGCTGCATCACTGGTCATCTTGGTCATAATGTCATGATTCACAAGCCCTTACTTGTCAGGGAGAGGGCAGGGAGGGGGTCTCCAATGCTTGGAAAGTCACTGGGATTGGCCAGTGCAGGATAAAGCAGAGATGTCCTTGGGAGCAGAAGTGAGGAGAAAGGAGGCACATAGGCGTTGAGTGAGTACTAGGTGCCAGCCACCAGGATAAGCACTTTTTATACAGTTAACTCATTAATTCTTCACTTCTACCCTAATAGGAATGTATTAATGTTCTCTTTTTGTAATTAATGAAAATGAAACTGAGACCCAAAAAGTTGACATATCCCAAGTCACACAGCCAATAATTGGTTGCTGAGATTTTAAATCCCAAAGCTCATGGTCTTTCCACTACATCATACTAGTAAAATGTGCTCAGGCATGAGCAGATAAAGACAAGTGACAAGTGAAGCCAGAGACAGGAGCCAGGTGGCAAAAATAAATCAAGCAGAAATGGATAAAAACAATGAGGCAGATGGGGGGAGGTGTTTGAGGAATGCACGGGGAGGGCTGGGGTGTCTAAGATTCCCAGGCAGACAGTCCATTTAAACCAAGCCGGAAACCCAGGACCCGGAGCGATATCAAACACAGAGGAGGGTGGGGGCGTTCTTAAAAAAGAATCCCAGACAAAATGCTCCTAAACATTTGGGTACTCTTACTATAATCTTGTCTTTGTTCTTCATTCTTCTTTGTTCAGGGGTTTCCATCCCCCAAGCTGAGGGGAAGAAGGAACTTTTGGCTTCCTCATATCATTCTTCATTCTTATTTCATCAATACGATATCCCATGATTATGGGCCATCTGAGGTCAAGCTGCATCAAGAGGTAAGAACTGAAATGAAAAGACTCAAGGGGGATTTTAGAAAGGGGTCACCACCCTGTTTCTCATTCTCAAATCTTTTGGGATTTATTTTTCCATAGAATCCATGAATTTCCTCACAGTGAGTGATCCACAAGTCAGCAGTATCATCTGAACAAGAATAAAGAGAGAAAGAAGACAAAATGAGCAAGCGGAGTGAGTCTGCCATCTTAGTGACTGCAGCGTGTGTGGTCAGATTTAGTCATTTTTATCAACTGGAAGCCCTTTTTGCATTTGGACAAAAGCCCAACTTTAGCAATTTTCCAAGGGAAAGCGTAAAAATTGGCTTAAAACTAAACAAGTCAAGGGATACTATGTAAGATGCTCTCAAAGAACACAGTAATTATCACAAATATACTATAATTACGTTCTCAGAAATAGGTCTATTCAAAGAAGTCATTCATTTATGTGATTATGCATGACAGCTAAATGAAGTAGGCAATAGCAAGGTTTGTCAATATGCAAATGCTATTTCTACCAGGCCATTCGAATGTAATTTATCAAGTGCAATTAAACATCTCAAAGGAAACAGACTTCTCTTATTTCCCTAACACATAGCAAACATCTCTATTTCCATACATGTGAAATAGTCTCTTCACTTATTGCAATACATTGCTCCCAAGAAGTAGACTCATTTTCTTTGGATTTTGTTTTTAAGGGTGAAATTTTTCTTAGTCGCTATATCTTACTAGAATCTTGGTAAAACTCATTTAAAAGATTTGTATTACTGGGAGAATAACATCACCTATTAGAAACTGCTTTGCTTGTCCAGGGAGTTAAAATGTGGTACATTCTCAGGCATGCAATGAACATTCCCCTTGACCTTTTCAAGGCCAAACTAACCCCTGTGAAAACATCTAGGTGCACAAGTATGTACAAATACACACACACATACACTCTCTCTCTCTCTTTCTCAGGAAATCCAGAGTATCTTTTATGAGCTGTCCATTATAATTTCATGGCATATGGTTGATTTATAAAGTTACCATTGTTTAAGACCTCTTACAGACATCATTCCTGGCTCGGGATACAGGCCATGTGGCATATTTGTGCTGATTTTGCCTCTGCTGGCTTTTCACAAATGGTTCCATCAAGGGGTGACGTGTGACTTCCAAATTGATTGTCATTTCCACCAGGATGAAAAGGAGCTGTGTAACCATGACAGCACTGGGAGCTCATGATTTTTGCACTACTGACTAAAGAAAAATCTTCTGTTTCCAATAAAATCATTTCCTGGTTTGTCCTGCATTCAATTAATAATCTCACTCGGGGTGGGCCGAGCCAGAGAGCGCTCAGCGTGCCCAAGCATGCTCAGCGTTTCAAAGCGAAGGGAAGAAAGAAAACTGGCGCTCGGGCCTTGGCAACCTGCACATCCTGCTCCCACAGAAAGGCAGGGACCGCGCGGTCAGCGCTCCCCGCATGAGACCCCCAAAGCATGAAAATGGGGACGACTGCGCAGGTCCAGGAATGGGAGAATGGAATCTCTGAAACTGTACGGCCTCATAGAGTGGCTGCTTCTCAATGAGCACAAAAGAAAATTTCATATCAGGGACATAGGCTCCGCCCTCCCAGATTTCCAGGCTCAATTTGAAGCATGTACAGGGCCACACAAAAGGAAAGCTCATTGAAAAAGAAAGAAAACCTGAAGAATCTTAAAGAATTAACTCCCTCAAGCTAATGAGGGGCCTGGCACCTTCCGGAAACCCAATTTGCCTGGAATTGGGGGTATTACTCAAAGACAGGAACTACAGCTGCTTAGTACCCATTAATATGCCATAGCAAATTGAAAAGTGCTGGTCGGGTTCAGAAACTACTGAGAGCAACTTCCGTTGCGTTATCCATTATGCCTGTCTCTGTCTGCCTCTCCATTTAATTCAGGAAGTATTTATGGAACACCTTCTACTTCCATGTCTCTGAGCTAGACATTATGAGAACACCCCAGAGAGATAAAATCTCATCTCTGGCTTCAAAGAGTAGATTGCCTGGTAGGAGAGCCAATTCCATAAAGAACTTGTCTAACACAGTCTAGAAGGGGAGTGGTATATTTTTGTAAACATTTATGGTACAATAAGGAGCAGCTTGATTGCTTGGGAAAGGCAATAGACTCACAAGACATTGGATTCTTGGCTTCATCACAGCTCAATCTCTGATGTATTATTTAGGAAAAATCTCTAATAGCTCTAGATTCTGTTTCTTTTTCTCTAAAATGGAAATGATCATGCCCACATTCCCCTTCCGACAGTTGTCTTTGGGATCAAATGAAATGTACTGACAGAGCCTTTAGATACTGGACAGGATTCACAGGTCTAATAGCTAATAAGAGCTAACATTAATTAAGTAGTCTGTGCCAAGCACTGGGCTAAGTAATTTAAATATTTTCTGTTTCAATCGTCATAGCAACCCTAGAATGTTCGGGAACATGCCTGAGATCACAGACTGACTCCTAACCACACTGTAATCCTGTCGATCCTTCTTTTTTCATCAGTAAAATAAAAATAGTCTCAGTGAAATTTTCTTTTTTTTAAGTTGTGGTAACATATAACATGAGGTCTGCTCTCCTAACAAACTCTTAAGTGCACAATGCAGTATTGCTCACTATAGACACATGATGTTCAGCAAATCTCTAGAACTTATTCACCTTTCCTAACTGAAATTTTATCCCCATTGAACTGCAACTTCCTGTCTTCTCCTTCCCCAGATCCTGGCAACCACTATTATACTTTCTGCTTCTATGATTTTGACTGTTTTCCTCAAATAAGCAGAATCATGGAGTATTTGTCCTGTGACTAGCTTATTTCACTTAGCATAATAGCCTCCAGGTTCATAAATGTTGTCACATATGGCAGGATTTCCTTCTGTTTTAAGACTGAGTAATATTTCACTGTGTGTATATAGCATATTTTCAATGAAATTTCTCAGACCAAACAATACTAAATGCTACAATACAGGTATAAACTGCTTCAGGAGCACAGAGGAGAAGTCGTTAGTCCTTATGGGTCAGGAATTTATTGATGTGGCATAAACCCCAACTCATTATCCAACTCTTGGTGTGCCTGCTTCATCAGATCATCCTTTTGCATTTTTATTAACACTCTTAGTCCTACTGGCAAACTAGGCTTATTCATTTTTTTCATCTTCCCAAGATCGTTACAAACAATTGTAGAAATGATTGGATGAATGAGTGAATAGATCTTATCTGATAGCCTGGGCCAATTTTGGTCTTCGTTGTCTTTCTTCTGCCCATCATTTCTTCTGATCACTTCTGAGCACCATCCCAAACTTCTGGATCAGGTTAAGTCCCCTTGCTACATATCCTCATAATTTCTTGTACATTATTATGATTGCCTACAGATGTCTGCCTTCCCCACCAGATTTTAAGTTTACTGAGATAAACACCCACTGTCTTATTTACCACTGTGGCTCCGATGCCTAGCTCATAACAGGTGATCATTAAATATTTAAGAAACAATGAAAAGCTGAATGAATTTTCTAAAGCCTGCATTTTTAAATGACCTAGATTTTGGCTATCCAAAAATAGATTTTGCTCCCAAAAAACCTTACTGACCTGGTATTGCTGCTCTATTTAAGATAAAACACTCAGTGTACTTGACGGAATATTTGTAAATATCAAAAAACTAGATATGCATTAACCTTTGAAGATATA
The DNA here is from genome assembly GCF_021613505.1 of Equus quagga. Classification (NCBI taxonomy): domain Eukaryota; kingdom Metazoa; phylum Chordata; class Mammalia; order Perissodactyla; family Equidae; genus Equus; species Equus quagga. Next base: position 75,461,620 of record NC_060282.1, read on the forward strand.
TTTTCATAAGATGACAGACAGACATACACAAACACACACACCCATACACACAAGGCTGATAAAAGGAAGGTTTCTAAAAACTACCTGAGAGCTGCATCCTAAAGATGAATCCTATTTAGTCCAAACATCTACAGATCTTATTTTAATATCCAGGTCCTAGGTACCTTAAGAAACACTACAAGAATCTAAAGCATCAACAAGAGTAAACAAAATTCAGTCTTGCTTACGAATGCAGGAGAAAAGAAAGAGACATTTCAGAAATATTTTTAAAAATGTTAATGTTTTCTAGTTACCCTTGAGTTAAACAGAATGAATCTGAATATACTACAGAATTTCCCAAGCTCCCTGCTTTTGCTAGAGAAAGCCAAATGGCATTAAATATTTGAATCGATGGCCCTTTGTCTCATTCCCTGCCTACTACATCATTCAAGGTCCAACAAGGTAAACAGAAGACACTACAAGGTATTTGAGACACAAGGAATTTAATGCAGAGAATTGGTTACACAAGGGACGGAATTGCTGAGACGTCAAGAAGGAATTGGTGAGGCAAATTCAGGGAGTAGCAACAGCAGGAAGCTACAAACACCACTGGGATGGAGGGACGAAGGGAAGAGGGGGTGTTACTGGAGCCTGGGGGTGCAGGGCACTTGATGGAAGGTGGAACCAGGCAGAGACTCAGTCACCACTAAAGAAGCCACCTACAGCAGATATAGACGGGGAACCATACCCCAGCTTTTCGTCCCCTGCTGTCCTCTAATCTGAGGAGCACAGTTTGCAGGAGTCAGCTCCCTTGTGATACAGAGAAGAGGAAGGAAAGGCCAAGGAATAGTGTAAGGTGCCCAGGCTCAGCACCAGGGCAGCATCCTTACCTACCAGCCTACTAGGGATCTGCCCACCCCTGTGCTTTCAGGGTCACAGAAGCAAATATCTGCTGCTTTCTCATTGGATATTAATAAATTGACATCATTCTGATTTGAAATATTTTATTGTTGCTAAAAAACCTCTTCCAAAGCTGTTATTCTTAAGTCCTATTGTTTTACATTCATTTCACATTTACAGTTTCTGTTTCAAAAGATAATATTAACCCGTACATTATTATTATGTAAAAGACATGATATAAAAAAATAACTGTTCAGTCTTAAGGATTATTCATAATAATAGGTAAGGAATTTGGTATTACTTGCAATTTTGCTTCTTCAAAGTGAGAAGTGTGGGTAAAACCGAGATCTAAGGGAGGAATAAATAAAGGTGACACATAAAAAATCCAAGGGCTAGAATGCTAAAAAGTTTCTGATGCCAAATAAGAATCGTTGTGGAAAACAAAATCTTTTTAAAAGCATGCCTACGGTCACCGTTGTCAAAAAAGTCTTACAGGAATTTAAATCACTTGATTATTCAGAAAATATATCATGGAATATGCACCATGCACAAGACCTGCCCAGCTCACATTAAATATTCATTTTGATTGACCAGCTCAATCACTCCACGATAAAGCCTTGACTTGCTCAGGCCCGTGTATCCTTGGTCCGTGACCTCATCTGGTCTCACAAACCAAATAACTGCCAGGTGTAGCCATCGTCATCTACCTGTGGTAAATCAGGGTACAGGAAATTGATTCTAAAGTACCTGTGAGACAACCAGATGGGTTTGAGTGCTTTGTCCTTCCCCACTACAGCTGATCCTTCCAATCTCAGAGGCCATTTTCTTTTCAAAACCTCAGAGAGCGTGTGTTGTCATTAAAATCACCAGGCAGCCCCGTAGGCATGCCTAGGCAAGCTCGGTCTTGTGAGGCATGTGAAATTCAGCATTCTAAACCGCTAGTGCCCATTAAGGGTCCTCTGGCAATTTCCATACAATTAAGATGGCCAAACTGCAACCAGGGAAATTACATTCTTCCTCCTCCCACAAGGTAAATTAAGCAGTGCAGTTGTGCACTACTAACCAGCTACTGTGTTCCTTCCCAGGAGGCAGAGTTGAGGGGAAAGAGTCTCATCAATCCAGCACGATCCTTAGATATTATCTGTTCCTAATTTCAGCAAACCGAGGAGCAATGTTGACCTCCTCGGGAATATTTAACCCACTCCCTCAGAAACTTTGAATGCTTAGATGAGGTCAGGGACGAATTGCTTTTTTTTCTAAAATGTCCTAAAATGCCCCAATAATATAATCTCATTATTTAATAAACTTTTAAACAGAAGCAAAGGTGAGGAATGGACACTATGGAATGGGAAAGTACTCAAGTATAATGAAATGTCAACTAGAGATCAGTTTTAAAAAGCCAACCAGAGCAGATGAGGAAGAGAAAACAGAGCTGGGAGGAAGAATGAATTTTTTCACCCTAGAAGTAAATATAGATGTGCCTATCAGAAGTCTTTATTTCTAGTAGTTTTAGAATAATCCCTAAAAATTTCAGCAAAACTGCTCCCATTTTCCTACTTTGGAAAAAAGCCCAAATTTGTATTTATTCCATGGTTGCTGTTTGATATCTTAATTGTGGTATCAAGCAACATTTTATTGCTTGAAATTAAGGTAGTTTCAAGAGAGTCAAAGCAGGGTATAAAATTGAGAAAATCTCAGATCTTATATCTTTTCGTTTCCTATACCACCTCAAGTGTTATTGACCAACAATACTTTGCCCTAACTTCTCAATTAGAAATGTCCCAAATTGCATCATGTTATATTCCTTCCTATTTTAAGTGTCAATTCTAACATTCCCTGACTGAGTTATATATAATACATCTATAACTATGTTCCTATATGCATACACATTTTTAAATATTATGATGCTGCTGTCCCTTATAGAAACCAAGCCATAGCACAATATAGACTTATTTTTCATTGTTTAAAAGCTAAACGTTCCTCTTCTCCTTAGGATGTAGAAAGCCATGAGACAACATCACTCTCACCCTAAAACATAGCAGAGCTGAGTAATCAGCAAGATTGTAACTTCCTAACCCCAACAGATAGTTGAGGTTGAAAGGCAGGGGAACAAATTGCCAGGTGAAAAATAGCTCCTGCTTCTAGTCAAGAAAGAGTAACAGGATCCAGATTTATGCTCCCACCTGAAACAACTAAAACTGCCGAGGAACTGTATGAAACAATGGTTTTCAGACATTGTGCAATAGACAGCACAGGAGAGAGACCCAGGAGAAAAGGAAAACAAGCAGAGTGAACCCTATAATTTTTCTAGCTGCTGCCTGGGGAGAGTTTCCAGGCCACAGTGCAGAGAGACGGTACCCTAGTGGAGCCGAGCCTCCTGCCAGAGTTAAGGAGACAAAGTTGGGAAAGCCTAACGGGGCTAGAGTCACAGGGCACAGTCCAGATAGAAGAGAGTTGCCCAGAGAAGGAGTTCCAGAAATCTGCAGAGGGACCCCCTCAGTCTTCAGCTGAGCATCAATCAAGTCCATCCATGTGAGGAAACAGCTGAAGGCCAAGAAAGAAGCAGCCAAAAGAACTGGAGGGACCAATGCCCACACTCACACTTTGTGTCAGAAGGACTTCATCTTCCCACCAGCCAATGTAGGACACTGGGCACTGTTCTCTGCAGGTTGTCGCCTCCATAGTATGACAAAATTACCCCTAAAGGCTGTTCTGGTCTAGCCTAAGAAAACTTAAAAGCAAATCTAGAAAGAACCAAACTGTTTCCAGGTAATTTAATGGTACCTCAGAATAAATTTCAGGAATATATACAGGAATAATAAAATATCCAACACCCAAGAAGTATTATTCACAATTTCTGGCATTCAGTTAAAAACTACTCATCAGGCATTGAAGCAGGAAAATATGACCCGTAATAAAGAGAAAAACGATCAATAGAAATGACACAAATGAAAAAATTTGTAAATGTGAATGTTAAGTAGACATAACTATATTCAGTATGCTTCAGAAGATTGAAGAAAATTTTTGTATGTTAAGTAAGCACAAAAGACATAAAACAATGAATTGAACTTCTAGTGAAGAATATTTCAATTTCTGAGGTGAAAAATACACTGAATGCAATTAACGGCAAAAAGGACTCTGAAGGAAAGATTAGAGAACTTGAAGATACGGCAGTAGAAACTATCCCAATAAAACACAGAGGGAGAAAAGACTAAAAAATAAATAAATAAGGAACAAGACATCTGTGGTTTATGGGACAACTTCAAGTACCCTAAAATATGTGTATAATTGGAATCTCAAAGGACTGGAAATAAGGAGATGGAAAGAAAAATATTTGAAGAAATAATGCTAAAAATGTTCACATTTGATAAAAATTAAACACTGAAGACAAAAACATGAAGAAAACTCATTAATTGTTCTGATAGGGGCTGTTATTGTTGGCATCCTGTGGTCTCCCACTTCTGCTTAAGGGAAGACAAAACTATTTTGCATGTTTTTCACAAACTTAATAAAACTAGACCCTGATCCCGCATCAACAAAATACTGTTACTGAAGTCATTACTATTTCTTATGTGGACATAAGGCCTGCACTTACCTGACACACACACACTAATCTGAGCTCTCCAGCACGAGTGATGATAAAAATTGCTTCCAGGGCCAGCCCCATGGCCAACGGGTTAAGTTCGCACTCTCTGCTTCGGCAGCCCAGGGTTTCGCTGGTTTTGATCCCGGGTGTGGGCATGGCGCAGCTCATCAGGTCATGTTGAGGTGGCATCCCACATAGCACAACCAGAGGCATCACGACTAGAATATACAACTATGTACCGGGGGGCTTTGGGGAGAAGAAAAAAAAATAAGATTGGCAAGAGATGTTAGCGCAGGTGCCAGTCTTTAAAAAAAAAAATTTCTTCCCCTTGGACTTCCTGTTGCCCAGTCTAGGTATATGCAATAGCCAATACCTCTGGCTGCACTTGGATTAATGGCATATTTGACTGGCACAGTTCTGGATATGGAGGCTGGCTACATCCATCCTACAAGTAGGCCTGGTCATTATGCTAGGAATCATAGTCATTATCACTCTCATTTGATGTTGCCTAAGACAAACGAACAGATTTTGTCCAAGCAACTATTGTATTTTATTGGGATAAGTATAAGCAATCAGGAACCAAATAGATAATCCACAAATAGATCCACACATGTCAATTGTTTTTTGACAAATGTGGTCAAGTATTTCAATGGAAAATGATTCTCTTTTCAATGAACAAGTGACATCTAAGCGCAAAAAAGAAAAAAATGGAACCTCATCCTTCACCTCAGACTATATACAAAAATAAATTCAAGAGTAAACCTTAATGCTATAAAGCTTCTAGAATGAAACATAGTAATACATCTTTGCAACCTTGGGCTAAGTAAACATTTCTTAAGAAACCAAAAGCACAAGCCATGAAAGGAAAAAATGGATGAGTTTTGGACTTCATCAAAATTAAAAATTTTACTCTTCAAAAGATAGTCAAGAAAATAAAAAGAAAAGCCATAAAGTAGAAGAAAATATTTTCAAAACATATATCTCATAAAGGACTGTGTCCAGAATATATAAAGAAAACTTACAAAACAATAATAAAAGAAGCAATCCAAGGGGACAGCCCCAGTGACCTAGTGGTTAAGTTTGGTGCACTCCACTTCAGTGGCCCAGGTCCAGTTCCCTACACCACGCAATTGCCAGTGGCCATGCTGTGGTGGCAGCTCACATACAAAAAGAGGAAGATTGGAAAAAGATTTTAGCTCAGAGCAAATCTTCCTCAGCAAAAAGAAAAAGAGGAAGCCATCCAATTAAAAAATGTGCAAAAGAGTTTGACACTTTACCAAAAAAGAAATAAGGATAAAAAATAAACACATAAAAAGATAATTGCCATCATTAGTCATTAGAGAAGTGCCTAAGTGGCACAATGAAAGCCAAAAATTTAAGATCCTGATAATATTAAGTGCTGGGGAGGATGTGCAAGAATTTTCAAACATTGCTAATTGTTAGGCAAAGGAGAATAGCCTGTTTGGAATACATGTCCACACAGAGAGTTGTACTCGGATATTAATAGCAGCTTTATTCATGATAGCTGGAAACTAGAAACAACCCAAGTATCTGTCAACAGGTCAACAAAGAATATTTAGTAAATCTATGCAATGGAGTACTACACAACAATGAAAAGGGGGGGGGGACACTGATATATGTCACGTGGAAAAATCTGAAAATCATTCTGCTGAATGAAAGAAGCCAGACAAAGAAGAACTCATACTGTATTGCTTTACATTTACATAACATTCTAGAAAGTTGAAAACTAATATAGAATGACAGAAAAATAGACCGTTGTTTGCCTGGGGTCAGGGACAAATGGAAAGATGGACTGCAAAGGGGCATGGAAATCTTCTGGCGTGATGGAAATGTTCTGTGTTGTAATAGCAAGCAATGATTTCCTAGGTATGTACGTCTGTAAAAACTCATCAAATTGTAAACTTTGAGTATATTTATTTTATATATATTGTACCTCAATAAAAATGATTTTTTTAAAAAAACCTAATTGTAACGGGAGACTTAAGTAAAATGTGATCAACTCAAGTTCTCCCAAAAAGTTTCTGAGCTTTCAACCCAATCGGATTGTTCTTTCCTCAGTCACAGGGTCAACACACAAAAAGCTAATAGTCCAACTGCTATTTACATGAAGGTTTCACTAAAAAACAGCAGTATCTCTTAAGGAAACCAACAGTCCCTTCTGCAGGGGCAGAAGAACGAGAGCAGTAGCAATGTCTCGCAGCTTATCCTCTCTCCACACCGGCAGTGTAGCAACAATTATGACTCCCAGCAGCACCTGAAATGGCCCCTGAGTCTCTCCGCGCAGCCTGGCTCCAGAACTACCTGCAGAATCCTGAGCAGTTCCACAACCTCCCTTTTGATACAAGATAATCTCTCAAACATCCAAACGTGCCCACCTAGAATGGCCATGCACAGCCATCATTTCACTTTGGAATAGTTCAAAGAGAAGAACTTGCAAAGGTCCAAAACTTGTCTTCTAAGATATCCACCAATTCAAGTCAATTTCTAGACATTTTCTTGGGACTCACAAATTCACCACACTTAACATTCAAATTAACAAATTAACTATTCTAGACAAAAGATCAGAAAAGAAAATTCAGTGCCAAGGTTTCCTAAAAGTCCTCTCCCTCCTTAAAATTCAGATTAATTTTTAAGAAGCTGCTTTTTCTTAATTGATGTAACTTCGATTTATAACATTAGATAAATTTTGAGTGTACATCATTCTGTTTCGACTTCTGTGAAGATTACATCGTGCTCACCACCCAAAGTCTAGTTGCCATCTGTCACCATACACATGTGCCCCTTTTCCCCTTTCACTCTGCCTCCTCCCTGTCTGGTAACCACCAATCTGTTCTCCGTGTCTGTGGGGTTTTTGTTGTTGTTGCTGCTGTTTTTATCTTCCACGTATGAGTGAAATCATACAGTTATTTGGCTTTCTCTGTCTGACTTATTTTTCTTAGCATAGTACCCTCAAGGTCCACCCATGTTGTCACAAATGGCAAGATCTCATCTTTTTTATGGCTGAGTAGTATTCTTAACAAACTGCTTTTAAAAGTGAACTGCCTGCCTTCAGAGAAGAAACATAATGAGATTTGGCACTTCCATCTTCATGATCTTTAGCAAACCAAACATCCTGACAGGAAATGAACTAACTGGTGATTTAACTATTTATATAGTGGCACAGAACTTGTAGATTTTTCCCAAATATCCAGAATTCTGTTATTGTGGGAATGGAAAAATCTTTTAAGTGATTAATTTTTACTTCTTAAGCAACTTCAGGATATCGTAGATATGGCAACATAACTTCTTAGTAAAATGCTCCCTCTTTGAGAGCATCTTCCTGCTGGATGTACCAGACACTGTGGTTTGTCAGAATGACAACTGTCTCCTCTACTGCGTCCAAACGTGGTCAGCACAAGTCTGAAATAACAATGCATTTGAAAGGATCTGTTGCATGCAAGAGCCCATTTTGAGACTTTAGCAATTCATCCTAATTTTAGTTTAAATAAAAATGACTTAAACCTTGAAATGGTTTTCTTCTTACTGTCTGAGGATCCAATTACACTAGACTACAAAATGGTTAACGAACAGAATGCTGGAGGAAGCACACACTTTCTATGAGGAAGAAAGAAAAAGAGATTGGATCACGCACACCGACAGGATCAAAGAAGGATGGCAAGTGATGGGTGATGAGTCTGCATTCTTTATCCCAGCTTTGCAAACAAGTAATTGTAAAAGGGAAGGTTTCCAATTAGAAATTCAAGAAATAGCCACCTAAGGGGCATAAGACATGGTATCTGTACTGTGCCAAAAATAAACAGAAAAATGCATAGGAAAGAATATTAAATGAAAATGATTTGACTGAGCCAAAGAGATCAAGAAATGGTGCTTTTGCAGTTCCAGAGCATTTGAATTATTCATCTTCTCCTTGAAAATGTGTCTATTATAATAAAGTCCACCAGAGCTCTTCAAATTAAAGTAATCAATGGAGCATGATACTGAGAATAATGCCCTTTAAACAAATAATAACACCCTTTAAACAAGTCTTTCTTTTCCTTTAAGATTTTTTTTTAGAAAAGCAGAAATCATATTTTTAAATTAATAATTCTAACATCTTTAACAGTTTAGACACTCACATATCTAAGAATTATCACTCTATCGGCAACCTTTTAATGCAAACATGGAAGTAAACATAGTGTCCAATAACAAAATGACAAGAATCTAAGTGGAAAAGTGCAGACTAGACTGCAAACAAAAAGCATAAATCTCAAGATGTCCCCTGTAAGATGCAGAATCTGGCAAAACATCTGTTTGGCTGGCTGGCAGTCATCCTGAGTGATGATCCATGCCTTTTACTTCCTGGAAAAATAATTAAGCAGTGAGTCCAACAATCTCTTCCAGCTCCCCCAAGAATTGAAAGTGCCAAGGGCTCAGAAGTTTTTGTTAAAAATTTTTTACCTGGGACCTTGTCTAGCCAGGCTGCTGCTTGACCAGAAACAAGGTAGAGATGTGGACATGGGACAGAGGACAGCTCAGTGAGTTATGGCTCCTGGTTTGGTGTTTGGTTGTCACAGAGCTGCCCTTAATCCTGCACGGATGATCCATCATCACAAGCCCATCTCCATCCCCTCAAGCCCTCCTCTCCTCCCAAGGGACTCGGATGGAGCAAAGACCTGAATGGACCAGTCCTGACTCTATGAGCCCCAATTTCCTCTTTGAAACAAAACACATATCCAAACCACAGGAGCAGAAAGCAAAAAGAGCAAATTCATCTGCTTTTGCTTAGATTATCCTAACTGATAAGACAAGACACACCTACATAGCTCCAGCTCAAGAATAGGAAAAAACAAAAGGAAGGCCACCATTGTATGGTACCAAGTCAAGTTTTTAATGGATAAAGTAGGCAACGTATCCTTTCTCTGCTATGCACTAGTATATTAAGGACGTTGCTCTATTAACGCATGGTGTAAAAAGGAGCTCAACCTGTTAAGAGAATGATTTATCCAACATTATCATTTAATTACCAACATTCCTCTATATTCCTTTATAGTGCTATCATTTCATTGGGCACATGCACTGAGATTTTCTAATTACATCCCTCCCAGGTAACTGATGCTCAGCAGATTTGATTAGCATTTTTGTCTTCCCTTTCCTCATTGAAAATAAAATAACCTATCTTTGTATCTAAGTCAAAGATAGCAGCCTCCTCCCCAGGTCTCCTTTGCACAGACACTATTCATCACAATATCCTGTGGCTTGCCTCGGGGGAGGATGTCACCTTGCACGATTCTATTAGAGGATGCTATGGCTTCATATTGAACAGAATACTGGGTCTCCCTGCACCAGTATAGTGTGGGAATTAAGAGGCTTTGGAGTCAAATTAATCTGGTTTCAAACTTCAACTCCACTACTAACTAGTTGCACATCTGGCGAATTACTTGATTTCTGTGACAGTTTCACATTTGTGAAGTGGAGACTGTTATTAGAAATAAATGACAAAATGTGTGAAGTGTTTAGCACAGCATCTGGCACTTAGTAAATGGTAATTTTTAATGTTGCTATTGTCATAGTCATTGTTGTTACCAGGATGTAGATAAGGAAAATATTCAGAGATTTCAGGTGAGGTGTGTGTTCCCAGGCAACTTAACTTACTGAAGGCCTGTGTCATAAGCACCTTGCTCCAGAGACTGACTGGCACCCATCCACTTAATATTAAGGTTTGAGCATGTTTCTTGTTCTCTACATTCTCCAATTGTGCCGCCCATTCTGTTCTCTGCCCTTCCTAGCTCTGTTTTGAGTCCTGAGGGACTGACCCTCACAGACTCTATCACCTGAGTCCTCCTGTCCTCTGGCTTCTGGTTGGACTCAGCCAACAGGAGGCATCAACAGGAAATCCGAGTGTGAGAGAAGGCAGGTCAGGAGTGTCTCCCCCCACGACCACCCTGCTTTGGGCCATAGCTCCGGCAGTGGTCAGATTCCTCTTCAGCTGCACTGGAGGCCCCTCCACAGCTCCAGCTTCCGCTGGACTCTGTTAACAGCCCTGCTTCCTCCCAGGGTCCCTTCAGGCCTAGAGGTGGTGTTCGCTTCTTGTCATGCTAGTACCTGGGGCCTGAACACCCCTCATTGGTTTGCTTATCCATGCTTCGTAAATAGACCCTTCATGAAACACGCATCAGAATTTTATCCAAGTATGCCTCTGGTTCTTGTTGAGACCATGACTGGTTTGCACCATTTGCTTAATATATTTCTCTGTAGCCAACTGGGTTAATGTTCATTTTAGGATTTTTATTGAGCCCTTACTATACACTAAGCACTGGGCCAAGTGCAAAGTGCAAGGAAAAAATAATGTCTGTATCTTTAAATATTCGTGTGTGTGTGTACCACAGTCTTTCTCTTCAAAGACTTCAATCTTCATAAGGAACCACATCTAGAAACCATAAATCATAATCCAGTATAGTAAATGTGGTTGTGTATGTGCAAAGTGTTAAAGGTACATGAAGATTTATAGTCTAACTTATCTGTGGAGGTGGAGGGCAGGCAAGAAGGGGAGTAGAGAATGGAAATCTCTAGCTTGAAAATCTTTTAGTTTGACCTCAAATAAGAGGAACTTAGGAGGCAGAATTATGAGAAAATGGCATTTCAGGCACAGAAGAGAATGTTTAAAAGTCATGATGACCTGAAGACACACCAGATGTTTAGTAAACAGCAAAGTCACCGGGAGTAAGTAGAATGTAGCACTAGGATTAGAAATGTGATGAGATGAGTGATGACCATCAGGAGGTGGAGTCAGGTGGCTGGAGATTGGCTAGGGTTTTGTTTTTTGTTTTTTGTTTTTTGTTCTTTTGAGGAAGATTAGCCCTGAGCTAACATCTGCTGCCAATACTCCTCTTTTTGCTGAGGAAGACTGACTCTGAGCTCACATCCGTGCCCATCTTTCTCTACTTTATATGTGGGATGCCTGCCACAGCATGGCTTGGAGATTGGCCAGGTTTTGAAAGACATTACTGGAACTCATGCAAAAGGCTATGGAATGATTTGATCCCAACTAAATTTTGGCTGATATTTCTGGAAGCAGCGCAATAATACCAATGCAAGATAAGAGTCTAAACCAGAGCAGTGGCCTTGAAGTTGAAAATCAGAGGACAGTTTTGTGGATGAGGATCAAGGCTGCCCCAGAGAGAGAAGCCCAAGGCATCCTGCCCTACATACCGACCTATATCATCCTCTGGGAAGCATAGGACGTCCAGACCTGATCCACCCTGATTCTTATCTTAAGTTATTGGGCCACCAAATAACCAGACCCCACCTACACTGATACCATTTTAACAACTCTTTTATGTAAGCTTTCCCTTGTCTTGTAAAGAGGTAACTCGCATACCTATGACTTACATTTAGCCTTAACCCTCAACCCATGTTTGCAGCTCTGACTGCCCATGGGTCCTGTCCCCGTGCTACTCCTCGCTATTCCCTGAATAAAAGAGCACTACTACCAGAAAAAAAAAATCAGAGGATGTATGGAATAAAGATTTCAGAGAGAATTAACAAGACTTCAAGATATTTGCATAGGGGAGGTGGGGGAGGATCAGCTGTAGGTTCAACCTGAGACGCCTGTTTAGGTCACATCACAAATGGTGCCTCTGTTAACTGAGACAGGAAACAGAGGGAAGAGAGCAGATCGGGCAGGAGTGGATGAGTTCCTTTCAGAAGAAAACATCTCACCTGCTGGGGTTACAATAATTGGCTTAAAAAAAAAGAGAGATGACCATCACTTTGAGAAAAAAGGAAGTAATCTCACAAGTTAAAAAACTAAAAGTCTTACCAGGGCTGCACCAGATGATTAAAGTTAGTGACGCACCTTAAATGCAAGAAATTCTAAAAGTAAATGCTTCCGAAGGTTCAAGTTGGACATTCTATATGTACTTTGAGGTCCTCCCTCTATCACTAAGCACAAGTAATGCCTTCCTATACTGTGCTTCCACAGCATCATTGCATTACAGTCTTGTTTGTTACCTGTCTGTCTCTGTCTCTCTAGTTTACTTTGACATGTAGCTGTAAAGACCTACGCAGCACTAAGTAGAATCTAGTGGAAAGACTTTGAATGTGGCGTTTGGAGATGTAGATTTACTTGAAAAGGAAGAGGAACAGTGGGCAAAGGAGGTTGCTAGCCCAACCAGGGATGCGAACATTTCCTCAGGCCCCTACGATTAAAACAGCGTGTTGCTGGTATACACCTAGACGGGCAGATCAGTAAAAAGGAATAGAGAATCCAGAAATATACACAATCTCCAATGGTGTTCAATAAAAGTAGAGTCACAAATCAAATGAGAAAGATTCACATTTTAATAAATGCTGCTGGGATAACTGGATGGTAATACAAAAAACGGTAAAAGTTGAATTCATTTCTGTTGCCAAAAACCAGTGACAATTCTAAAGGAATTAGACATTTAAATGTAAAAAAAATGAAATTACGCAAGTACAAATATTTGTGAATTTCTCTATAACCTAGAAGCAAGGAAAACTCTCTCCTGCTCTGAATCTTAAAGCTTTAAGGGAAATAATTAACAAATTTAACTACATAAAGGTTAAAAATGCATGACAAATATAACTTCATAAGCAAAGTTAAAAGATCAACATGCTGTTAAAAAAAAACAGGCTAGGGGTAGGAACAGATGAGTTTCTAGAAAAGGCAAGTGATTCTCATATATTTAGGACTCTTCAATACAGAAGTCTCATAACTAAGAGAATAGCTCATATTAGAAATACAAATTAATATTACACAGATATACTATATCTTATTTATCAAACTGACAAAAATGTAAGAGCTTGGCCACATATTTAGTTGGTAAAGCTAAGGGGAAATAGGCATATAAGCATTACTAAAAAGAATGCAAAATGTTACAAACCCTATGGAGGGCAACTTGGCCCTATTTATCAAAATTACATATGTATTCATGTTTACCCATTCTCTAGGAATCTATAACAAAGATAAAATGGTAAAATATGAAAAGATATACACACATGGCTATTTTTTCCATGGTTTAAAATGGTAAAAATCCAGAAACGTCCATCAACACAGGTCAAATCGAATTAACTTTGAGATACTTACAATGGAACACTATACAACTATTAAGAAGAAAAAGAGAAAAAAGGATGAGTACTTTCTCGTATGTGATATCCAGGATACACTGTTAAATGAAAACAGTGAATTGTGGAAGCAATATGTATATATACACTGTATTACTATTTATCAAAGAAAGGGCGGATGTGTGTGTGTGCGTGCGTGTACATGCACACACAATAGGAGATTAAACTACAATTAAATAAAATTATCATTTATATGTGATGAGAGGGAATACATAGAGGAGATAAAGTCAGGAGCAGTAAATTCACAAGATGAATCTGAATATTTTGTCATTCCAGAAAGCAAGGAAGTTATCAAAAATTACTGGAATACTGTCAAAAGGACCCACGAACTATGTTAAAGTGGCTCCCACTGTACAAAGATGAGTCATCTGGAGACCAATAAGAATAATATCAGTGGATTGAAATGAATCAAATATGTTAAAAATCCAGGAACTCACAATGATCATTTTTTAAAAAATTGAATGCCTTTGGCAAATGCTAAGAAACCAACTCATTATCTAAAAATTGGTAAATAAATGGAAAGAATCACACAGATAATTTGTTTTTCCAGTAAAAACTGTACCTCAGGGTATTCAAAAATTTGATGAGAAAACTTCTCTCTATGGAAGTATTCCAGCTAACATACAAAGATGTAATGAAATAATTAGAATATTACCATTTTGCAAACCCCTAAGTAAACTCTGGATCTGGAAAAGGATCCTCAATGCAGTTAACAGCACAGCAGTAGACAGTTGGACATTATGCCTCTCTCGATGGAAGTTTAGAGCACCAGTTATGAAGCAGTCTTGCCAAAAATATAACTGAAATATCATCAAGCCTCTTGATCTAACCACCAGTAAAGGAAACACATGGGGAATGGAGGAACAGGTTTTTTAAAAACAAATAAGAAGGCAATCAGCAATATGCAGAAAGTAGAAAAGTTCACAAGACAAATTACTCAGTTTCTTCAACAAATCAATGTCAAGTAAAAATTAAAAGATAGAAGTTCAGGTAACCTACGAATTAAAAATTCATAAGAGACTTACTAACAGAATGCAGTGTGTGTACCCTGTTGAGATCCCAATTTGAACAAACCAGCAACATAAAATCTATAAACAAAGAAAACATATGAGAAAATATTGACAGGATATTTCATGGTGTTAAGGCATTACTAGGATTTTTTCATGTGTGAACATAGCACTATGACTATGTTCTTTAACGAGGTTTTTTCTTTTAGAGATACCTACTCTAATATTTATGGATGAAATATGATGTCTGGGGCAGAGACAGTAAAGGAGCTGTAAATGAAGGCAAGAGTGTCACAGCTGAATAGTGGATACAAGCAGGTGCATTGTACTTTTCTCTCTACAATGTGTGCTTAAAATTATCCATAATTCACTGTTGGTGACCATGTAAAATGATGCAGTTGCCATGGAAAGCAATACGGAGGTTCCTCAAAAAGTTAAAAATAGGGGGTCATCCCTGTGGCCGAGAGGTTAGCTTCACACACTCCGCTTGGGTGGTCCAGGATTTCATCAGTTCAGATCCTGGGCGGGGACACGGCATCACTCGTCAGGCCATGCTGAGGCAGCGTCCCACACAGCACAGCCAGAGGGACCTACAACTACAATATACAACTCAGGGCGCTTTGGGGAGAAGAAGAAGAAGAAGAAGAAGAAAGGATTGGCAACGGATGTTAGCTCAGGGATAAAAAGTTAAAAATAGAATTACCATATGATCCAGCAACCCCACTTCTGAATATTTATCCAAAAGAGTTGAAATCAGGATCTTGAAGAGATACGTGTGCTCCCATGTTCATTGTCGCATTATCCACAGTAGCCAAAATGTGGAAACAACCTAAATGTCCATTGATAGATGAAAAGATAAAGGAAACGTGGTATATACATACAACGGAACATTATTCAACTTTAAAAGAGAAGGAAATCCTGCTGCATGCAACAATATGGATGCACCTAGAGGACATTAAGCTAAGTGAAATAACCCTGTCACAGAAGACAAACACTGCGTGATTCCACTCATATCTAAAATAGTCAAATGCATAGAGACAGATAGCAGAATAGTGGTTACAAGAGGCTGGGGGAGTGGGAAATGGGGAGTTGTCATTAAAAACTTACACAGTTTCAATTATTCTACAAGATGACTAAGTTCTAGAGATCTACTGTACAACGTTGTGTTTACAGTTAACAGTACTGTATTGTGCACTTGAAAATTTGTTAAGGGGCCAGCCCAGTGGCGCAGACGGTAAAGTTCGCACGTTCCGATTTGGCGGCTCAGGGTTCACCCGTTCGGATCCCTGGGGCAGACATGGCACTGCTTATCAAGCCATGCTGTGGCAGGCGTCCCATATATAAAGCAGAGGAAGATGGGCATGGATGTTAGCTCAGGGTCAGTCTTCCTCAGCAAAAAGAGGAGGAGTGGCAGCAGATCTTAGCTCAGGGCTAATCTTCCTCAAAACAAAAAATTATTAAGAGGGTAGATCTCATGTTAAGTGTTCATACCAAAATTTTAAAAAAAAGAAAAGCAAAAAAAATTCCCTACAATAAACAAGTTAACAAAGGCCTCCATACAAATCCTGGATCCAAGATTTGTCGTCTGTTTAATGCTAAGCTTGTCGCTTACACATTTTGAGTCCCATTTTCTCATATGTAAAAGGAATTCAGTGATAACAATTTTATAGGTTGGTTTCCCATCTCTACTTTTGGAACTTAACAATGGTTAATTGAAAAGAAAAAGAGGTTTTTGAATCAAAGGAGACCCCCTTTGAAATATCTGTCATTATTTTATGATCTTAAGCAGGTAGTTGACTTATCTGTGGTTCATTTTCTTTCGTATGAAACAGGGATCATATTAGGATCATACCACTCTTATGAGGACTATGTAAAGTTGGCATTATATAATTAACACTTTCTCTCCTGCATGAACCGATTTTGATTCCAATTTGGAAATAATTACTCACTCTCCTGATAGATTTACTTTGATTATTATTGTACAAATAATCTCCCTTGAATTATTATTTAAATACCTTTTTTTTGTTTTTTGCTGAAGAAGTTTGGCCCTGAGCTAACATCTTTGCCAATCTTCCTCTATGTTGTATATGGGATGGCACCACAGCATAGCTTGATGAGCCGTGCATAGGTCTGTGCCCAGGATCTGAACCCGAGAACCCTGGGCCATTAAAGCAGAGTGTGTGGATTTAACCCCTACGCCACTGGGCCAGTCCCTTAAACATTTTTTTATGACAAGCCTCTGGGCCCCTTGAAAACAAGGATCCTTCATATCCTCCACCTCATGGAAGGTATATCACACATAGTTGGAGTTTGATAAATTTTGATGAATTAAATCTCTTAAATAGATTAGATGCTACCTCCACAAACTGACAAATCTCCTGTTTCTGCTGATGCTGAATGCTCTTGCCATGTATTACATAAATGTTTAACAATGCACGTAAGATCTCTGGGGAAATCTCAGATTGTTTCCTGGACAAACCGTGAATGCGACAGGTAAAAAACAGAGTAGGATTTGCAGTCTGGGTTTATCAGCACAGTGAATTGGATGATTATTGACATGAGACAAGGTATAGGATAAATATTAGCTCCAGATTTGTCTGTTGCCAAACGCACTGCAAACATGTCACAGATTCTACAGAAGAAAATGGTTTCTAGTATAAAGTTTCAGCTTCCTTCCAAAAATTGTGTAGCTATGAAGAGCCACCCAGCACATATGCGTGCTTCAATGCTGAGCAGTGACAATGGAGTGTGGATTTTTCTAGGTGTCATTCACCTTAAATCAGGTCAATGATGAGCAGGAAAAATGAATGGAGTCTCCAAAGACCAACGGACTCCAGAACATCCTATTGGGAGTAACAAACCAACCAAACCAAAGTAACAATTAAAGGTAGTTTGAATACTCCCACTTGAGATGAAACTCAATTCCAGCATTCTGATGACACGGTGACAGCATAGTTTTTACTTCTGAGAATTATAAGGCTCTTTTCTCATAAAACCTAGAGAAAACCAAAAGCAGTTCAATTAAAGTGTTTCGATGTGGTCATCTGTTCTCTGTAGCTCAGTGGCTCAGCTCTGCTGTGGCCTATAGAGTGTAGCTGTGCATTCTTCCCAGAAGATTCCCTGAAGCTTCTCTGAAGCTATTAACTGTGCAGGTCAGTGTAGTCAAACTCACTCCTCAGTGCTCTCCCTTGACGTTAACAAGCAAACACTAGAGTGCAGTGCAGAGCAAGGGGACGCCTTCTCTCTCACTGAAAAGAAGATCTGTAATTTCAAGTCCATCGAACATAGTCCTGTAAGAATCTATGAGCTACGCATGAAGTTATAGGATCTGTATCCAAAAAACAGAAGACAGTAAAGTCAAATCAAGCTCATTCCATACCTTCCAAAATAAGACATTTGAAAGGAGATCGCTATGACATCCTTGGTTCAGCATAAAGGGCTGCATTCATATTTCACAAGACTAGGACCACACTAAAATCTCTAACATCTCTGCACAATTGTGTATGTCAGCGCATATTTGATTTCGTAACTCACGACTGTGTTGATAGTCTTAGTTTACAGCAAACATTTTACATATTGTGATATGGGGATTTTATTTCACTTCCTAGAAAATTTTGTGCTTAGAAAGTGATAAGGAGCAATTGTAATATATTCCATAGAGTTTTCTTCAGTTCATATTATTATATTCTGAAGTAAGTTGAAATATGTGAGGCTTTATGTAATTGACGTTTTCTATTATTTTCATGGCCTGAATTGGGAGGGGGAGTGGAGAATAAATCAGTAAGAGAACTAAACATAAATCCATCATGGTTACAATGTTGCTCTAACTAGGAAAACTCTGTAAAATTGTTAAAGAGAGACTCTAAACAAATGGCTGCATATATTTAGAAGAGGATATATTCATTATGACAAACTAGAGTTTAATTTCCTCTTAAAAAAAACCCCTGTTATAAGTCAAGATAAGGTTCTTCATCAATGAAATAGAAACCATAATTCCTACCATACATATCACAGAAAATTCTTGTGATGTTAAAAAGTGAGCTAATGTATGGAGGAGGGGGAGAAGCTTTGTAAAAACCAGAAGAGGCTAAAAACGTAAGTGATAACCAAAAGGATGATCATGACCTGCTTATGGACAGAAATAGATAACATTACACCCAGCATGTAAGAAAGAACTTAGTACATAGTGAGGGTTTCCTATGTTTTTTAACCAAAATACTAGTAGGTGTTGGGCAGACATATTGTCAAACATATTGATTTAAGCAAAATTAAACACAAAATGAGCCTGGACCATCCTGTAGTGCCAGAATGTAAGGAAGTACCCCCCACAAAAACAAAAAACAAAAACACAGTGATGTGGGGGTGTCAAAGGAACACAGGAGCCAACGGAAAGAGTTCCCAATGGCCAAAGGTGAAACAACCTGAGCTTCAAAATAAATGAAATAGAACTGGATTATAACCCAAAGTACAGAGTAAATATCTATGAGTCCATACTGAAATTAATTAATGTGAATTAATTCTTAAGTGAATGGGGGAGAATAAACAGATCTTCTGTGCAGAAGAATTCCAAATAATTTGTGTAGACATGTCATCCTCAAGGAGAGGGAGCACAACTCCCCACCCCTTAAGCGTGGACTGTGTATAGTGACTTCCTTCCAAAGAGCATAGGAGGGAGAGCAAAAAGGAGAAAAAGGAGTAATTCGGCAGGAGAGACCCCTGACAGCACGACCTCAGCCAGGCGACCACAGCCAACATCCCCAGGGATAAATCATGCTGATAGTGTCCACCCTTGATATGACGTGCTGAGAATGACATTTTACCCCTGCGGTCTTCTTCCCAAAAGCCCATAACCCCAGTCTAATCATGAGAAAAGCATCAGAAAAACTCCAGTTAAGGGACATTATATAAAATATCCAAGCAGCACTCAAAACTGTCAAAGTCATCAAAAACAAGGAAAATCTGAGAAACTGCCACAACCAAGAGGAGCCTAAATTTCATGACAGTGTAATTCAATGCATCATTCAGAATGGAACCCTGGGGCAGAAAAAGGACATTAGATAGAAACTAAGGAAATCTGAATAAATTACAGACTTTAGATAATAATAATGTATCAATACCAGTTTCTTAATCGTAACGGAAGTATCACACTAACTCAAGTTATTAATAATACAGGAAACTAGATGTGGGAGTGCAGAGGAGGGAACATATGGGAATTCTCTATACTGTCTGCTCATGTTTTCTGTAAATCTAAAACTTTAATTTTTAACAAAGAGGCCTACTAAATATGCTTTTTTTTTCTTTAGAGGTGGTGCAAGGTACAGCAACGTGTCTTCATCTTAGATGAGATATTTCAACATGCTCCCAACCATTGAATCCCCAGAAACTTCACTAAGATGTCAGTCTCCTGAAATTTTGTGGGGTTTATCTCGCCCCCTGTGGTTTACAAACATCTTAATAACACATAAAAAGTACTTTACTACTTCCTGCATATTATATCCAATGAGCATAATGTCTTCGATGTAGTTAGCCAGGATAACATTTTATCAAATATCAAGGCAGTCACGACCGCTGAAGGCTATGTTGTGGCAGAAAGCAGGAGGGTTGACACAGTAAGGCAAAATGGTGAACATGTAATGTTGGCTGTGCCAGGTAAGAGCAAACAGCTTCTGGGAGTCCTTACAAATTGGTATGGAGAAAAACAGCATCGATCAGGTCAATGACTGCATATCAAGTGCCAGGGACTATGCTAATTTTCTTCAGTGAAAATACTATATCTTGAACAACAACTGCAGAGTCTCCAGCTGATAAAGTTAACAATAATCCACAGTCATTCTCCAAAATCGATCCAACTTCTGCATAGTCCAAACAGGTGAGTAAAATGCGGACGTGATATATATCGCCACCTCTTATTTTTTAAGTTTTTAATGATGTCACTAATATCTGAAAATCCCCCCCCCCCCCCCCAGAGATGTGGTATTGTTTACCATGTTGGCAGGGAGCAGGAAAATTCAGACGTTTCCGTGAGCCCTTCCTACTTTATGGCCCTCCCCCATGGGTCAAAGGCCAATGTGGGGATTCTTCCAGGGGCCAAGTGTTTATAATCCAGTTATACACTCAGAAACTAGTGAAATGACAAGGTGCGCCTATGAACTAACTGAGTGTGCCGTGAGTTGCATGTGGGTTGACTCCACTTATCACCTGACCACAGCCACAGTGGTATTTTAGAGCACCAGAAATTAGTGACAATTCAGAACCAACGTTTAGTAATTCCCGAAGGTCTGGATATGTTTCCCTGATGTACAACCACTCTAGTAAATTTATGCAGGCTTGAAGATGATTGACAGTTTATACCCCTACATTGAAGACATTATGCAGGATTCTTCCTCAAGAGAATCTGACCCTCCCTTCAATCGAGGAGCTCTGGGTCTATGAACAGGCTTAGATCCGGAAATCTGCTGAAAGCAAACAATCCCCCTCAAGCATTTAATCACCAGTCCTAGGGAGTTTCCTGTCATAATTCAAGCAATGTTCTTGTAAACTTTCCATCTGTTTCATTCCTAGGGACACCATGATCAATTAGAAACAGTCAGTGGTCCCTGTGGACCCAAGTATTCTGATTACTGTTATGTCCCTGATGGCCTTTACAGCAAATGTGCCCACCTTGTCTGTTGGCCAATTGACCTATGATACTCTGGAATCCCATCATCTCTATCAAAATCAGGGAGCTCATATCATGGTGGTATTACCCACAGTTGTACCTGGCTACAAAGGAGAACAACCCCAGACCCTTTCAAGGGTGCAGGTGGTCCCCTCCTTAATGTATTTATCAACATCTTGGTGAAGGGATTGAATTCTGGGCCTTTTAATTCCTTCTTACACATCCTGCTGGCAAGCTCTGTTATCTCAGCCTCATTAAAATGAGCCATCACTGACTTCAAGGTCAACCAACCAAATGATTTCTTACAGTCACTTCCAACTCCATGAGCCAGCACAAATCCAGAATTTTCAGTGACTGCACTATATCAACATATTTGGCCCAGTCCTTCCAGTGTTATTTCCATCCTCCTTAGCCTAACACGTTTAGAATTCCACGTACGTTTTACAGGTAATAGATAATATATACATTAGCAAATTTTGCAACTCTCTTTCCTCGTGAGTCATACTCTGTACCTAACCCCCTAAATCATCCTGAGATTTGGCCCAGTTATGGCTAAAGTGACAATGAGGGGTGATGAAAGAGCATGAACATCCTCCTTACAAGGCCTCTACTCAAGGGAAGTTTTTCATGAGTTTCCAGCAAAGAAATTCTCATATCCTCAGACACAGGAGGGAAAGCTATTTCCATTGGCAAGAGAGACTCGAAGTGATGGGGAATTTAAGATTTTGTGTCATCTGATTCCAACCAGGTATCTTCATTTCAATTTTCAGCATCCCATTCTTCCATAAATACCCTAAACTTCACATTAGCAACTGGTGAGCTTACTGGTTCAACTCCAATGCTTACAATTAAATTTTGTCTTTGATTTTCAGCCACGAAATTTCCAAGATCGTGACATGAGCAGAGAATATAAAGACCTGAGCTTATCACTTATTTTTCTTGCTACAAGTGCTCCAGTTTCCTTAAGAAAAACAACGTAGTCCTTGTAGTCATCACTGCTGACATGAGTCAAGTGCAGAAGCCACTTGGACTGCCAAGGCATTTGGTTCAATTTGACACTTCATCACAATAACAGACGATGGCTTCATTAATTGTGAAGGCAGTGCATGTCATGGATTATCATCCCATTTCTTATGGGCAAAAATCTCAGCACTGCTCTGCAACTCAAGGGCGGGACCAGACCCATCCCCAAAATCCCATCTTTGAAGGGCTTTCTCCTAGGACCGCTTTCATCTTCAACTCCACATCTGCTGGTCTTCAGTTAGGAAACAAAAGCCACACAGTAATTAGAACAGGGAAATTTTAAGACAAAGAATTGTCAACTTGTAAAAGGTGGTTAACTATTAAAAGGGGGAAAGACGTCTATAAGGGGCGCAGAAGTAGCAAATACAGAAAGCAGTAGGAACATGCAGCCTGACAATGGCAAAGAAATTGGCCAGAGAGCAAGTGCTTGAGCGGATCTGCAGAAACAGCACAGCCGGTTCTAGAGAAACTTGCCTGAGGCTCCACGTAAGCAGGAGGACTGATGATCATTGTAAAAGTGTGAGCTATGTAGGCAATAAGGCAGGGACCTGGGACTAGACAGGTGCACAAAGAGGGGACAGGTATGACATTGTGTAGGCTGGGTCCTCTGGGATGCAGGTACTAAGGTGGAATTAGAAGTGTGCGCGTATTGGGAGTAAAGCCTGTGAAAGATAAAGGCAGAATGGGGCAAGGTAAGCAGACAAAGCCTTCAGATAAAGATGCAAGCTAACACAGGCGACAGAAAAGGGGACAGGGAAGGAGCCCTAGCAGGAAAAGACTCCGACTGTGGTGCAGTTCTGTGAAGGTCTCAGCCAGCCCTATAGTTGCCAGTAGAGGAGTCCCTCACGGACCAGAAATAGCGAGCCCTTTTGTCACCACCATGCTAGGTCATTCACTGAGGGCTGCCTTGAAAGCACATGATCTCAACTCAAATGCCGAGACAGATCTTGAAGACACCTGCAGTCAGGGAGTGTTGGCTAAGTGTCCCCCCCTCACTGGGAGTTCTCTCTTGATCCGAGATCTGAACAGCTGTCCTCCACGGCTGCCACCTAAGTTAGGTCTGGTTGCTAACAATGAGAGAAGCATGCCCAGATGGTGGGTAGACTATTAACAGGGCTGGGAGTAGAGAGAGGCAAGTGAGGCGCTCAGGATACAAGATCCAAAGAGATACTCGCCCTCAGGTGCCAACCCTGCACTTACCCGGGCCTGAGAGTGGGTGCCTCCTTCATTCTTGCTCTCTGAGTGCTTCGCTGCCCTCTCCCTAGTCCCAGCCCTGCACGTATCCATTGACCAGATACCACAATTCACGTTACTATATTTGCTTTTGCACATTTTTATCCATCCAACAATCCATCTTAATTTCGATGTATTTTGAAGTATACCTCATCTCTGAACATTTCACCTTATATTTTGTTATCTAGAGTCCATCACTTTTTATGGCTCCATTTTTTAGATAAAATTATATACAGAAAAATGCATAAAGCTTCAGCGAACGCATAGCGAGTTATCAAAAAAAAAGCATGCACTTGTTTAACGTAAACCTCTGTCAAGATATATAACAATCCCACATGCCCCTTCACAGCCAATGTCAACCCCTATCCGGGAGACAACCACCGTTACGAGTTTTTTGTTATGAGACTCATTTTGCCTCTTCTAGAAATTCATATAATGAAGTCAGACAGCATAACTATGTTGTGTACAGAAAATATATTTGTGTTGCTTTATAGTTGGGGCTTTCTGAACAAATTTTGCTGAAACTTGGCACCTGGGCTAAAAGTAAATCATTTCGTAGGGCTAACAGTTAGTCATTATACCTGTATAACCAGAAAGATTTCCCAACTCCAGAGGTATGTGTCTACATTTCAACAGGGATAAACCCCAGACCTGTGGAGACTCTGGATTGTTATTTTGCTCAAAAGGATGGTTGGTTGGTTGGTTGGTTTGTCTGTTTTAGCAGACAGCTTAGCTAGACTAAAACCCAAAAATCTGTCTTCCCTTTGATGGATGGAAGCTGAAGTCTCTGATAAGCCATTTTTACCCTTAGTTGGGATGCTTGGCACCCACCCAGTGTCATTACTTTCTTCAAAAAGTTGGTTTTTATACTTTTAAGAGAATTTATAACTGTTATTCGTAGGAGGGTCAGCCCAATAGAGATTGCTCTGCCACGCCTATATACAAAACCTCCTCCAAACTGAGTTTTTTAAATGCTCAGAAAAAAATAATATATGTCAAATCTATTTTTTGTTTCTCTTGTGTGGCAGATCGTGTTTTCCTAAAGCACTGCAATAATATCTCCCCCATCTCTCTTGTTTTTTTCTCAAAGTGACTTTAGCACTCTTCCCACCAAGAGCTGTCATCTATGTCCGTCATCCCTTTGAACCTGAGTGAGGGCTTGTGCCGGCTCTGATGGATAGAGCACAGTGGAAGTGATGCTATATGACTCCAAGTCTAGGTCTTTATGAGGATATGCAACCACATGGCTTCCTCTTCTTGTGACGTTAGCTCTGGGGGACTGAACCAGCAAAATTCAACATCCACTACCAAACAAGTGAGTGAATGAGCTTTTGGATGATTCCAGATTCCAGCCTTCAAGTCTTCCAGCTGACACCAGATATGATGAGCTAGTCTCATTGTGCCCTTTCCCAACTACTGTCCCATAGAATTCATGGTTGGCGTTTATGACTAAGTTTTGGGATAATTTTTTACACAAGAATAAAAAACCCCAACAACTTAGATGTTAGGGTTATCCAGCTAGAACATCTGTAACACCACTGGTCTCCAGTTTTACTTGGGTTGATATGGATACTTAAAGAGATGCCCCTTTTCTCTTTCACAATTCTCTTCTAAAGTTGCAAATTAAGAAAATTAAGTCAAATTTCCCAGACAGAAGAGAACTGCTATTGAGTGAAGCATATTCTTTCATTCGGACCTCCTACCCCTCGGAAATTTTAAGAGACTGGTCACTGATTCGAACCTGAATTCTTTGTCTCCAAAAATCAATACTTTAATTTTTATTTAGAGTATTTATGAGCTAATTATATCACTTCCTGGAATCTCATATATGCAAGGTCAACCTTTCACTATATGAGCCAGCATTGCTTGAATTTTAAATAGAAGACTATTGCTCTTAGTACAAATTCAATAAAGGAAGAGGTTAGCAAATTCTATCCACCTTTGTCAAATGATAAATAAACTGTGTATTAGCTAAACAATTGCAAATAATAAGAATAATGATAAAGGATAAGAGCACAGCTCCATACTCAGGGGTAGAAAGCTAAGTTACAGTGATACACTCCTCTCCAGAGGAGACAATTTGAGAATGAATTCAGAATAAAGGGGAATTACATAGAATCTGTTACATAAAAGTAGATTAATGTTTTGAAAGATAATACTTCCATGCTACATTTCTTTTAATTTGTTTGTATTTTCTTGAAAAGTAATTGATATGCATGAGCTTTTCGAAGGCAAATATGGTCTAAAATCTATCACCTACAATTACACCAGAAAAGAGAGGTAGATACAGATAAAAATAATGGGATACTAATGCCAGTGTGGTTAAGGTCAAACTCATTTATCACTAATGGCAGTATAAATTGGCACAATGATTTTGGAGAGCCATTTGGCAATTCCTATCAAGAGGAATTAAAAAAAAGAGGAATAAAAATGCTCATATCCGATGACTCAGTGATCCCACTACTGGGAATTTTTCCTAAGAAATTACATTAAAAGCATAAAAAAGCTATAACTATGAAGATTTTTATTTCATAAATTTTTTAGACTCATAAAAAATGGCTATAATCTAAATGGCAAACAATTTGGGATTGATTTTAAAAAGTCAGTGGACTCATGCAGTTATTAAAAATAATAATTTTAAAGATTATGTTTCATCATGGAAAATATGCTAGTTTTCTGAGATAACATTAAATGATAATAGAACAATGCAGATACTACTATTCTAAGTAAAAAATAAATGTAAATGTGGACAAGTATTGGAAGGGAACACATAAAAATAAAAATGTGTTGATTTTCAGAAGTTGTGAGCATCTTCAGTTAATTTTACCTTTTTAAATTTTGATATCCTTTAATTTGGAAACATTGCTGATTGCACAATAAATGAAAATAGACTCTTACTCCTTAAAACATTGTTTCTATTTATTTATATCTCTGTTAGCTCTGAGAGCATTAATAGAAAATTACGCTAGCCATTCTCACAGGTGTGAGGTGATATCTCGTTGTGGTTTTGCTTTTCACTTCCCTGATGGTTAGTCATGTCGAACATCACTTCATGTGCCTGTTGGGAATTTGTCGGTCTTCTTTGGAAAAATATCTTTTCAGTTTCTCTGCCCATTTTTCAGTTGGATTGCTTGGGGTTTTTTGTTAATGAGTTGTATGAGTTCTTCACATATTTTGAATATTAACCCTTTATTAGATATGTTATTTGCAAACATTTTTCTCCCGTTTTTTAAGTTGCCTTTTCATTTTGTGAATTGTTTCTTTTGCTGTACAGAATCTTTTTATTTTAATGTAGTTCCTGTTAAAATGGCTATCAAAAAGACAAGAGATAACAAGTGTTGGTAAGGATATGGAGAAAAGAGAATTCTTGTGCACTATTAGTCGGAACATAAATTAGTCCAGCCACTAGGAAAATGATATGGAGGTTCCTCAAAAAGTTAAAAATAGAACTACCGTATAATCCAACAATCTCACTTCTGGGTATATATTCAAAGGAAATGAAAACAGGATATCGAAAAGATGTCTGCACTCCCAATGTTTATTGTAGCATTGTTCGCAATAACCAAGATGTAGAAACAACCTAAGTGTCATGACTGTATGAATGGCTAAAGAAGATATGGTATATATACACAATGAAGTATTATTCAGCCATGAAAAGGAAGGAAATCATGCCATTTGCAATAAGATGGATGGACCTTGAGGGAATTATGCTAAGTGAAATAGATAGAGAAAGACAAATACCGTGTGATATCATTTATATGTGAAATCTAAAAAAGTCAAATTCATAGAAATAGATAGTAGAATGGTGGTTACCAGGGGCTGGAGGGGGGCAGGGTCAGGAACTGGGGAGACATTGGTCAAAAGGACAAAATTCCAGTTAGAAAATGAATAAATTCTGGGAATCTAGCGCACAGCATTGTGACTTTAGTTAATAGTACAGTAATGTATACTTGAAAATTGCTAAGAGAGTAGTTCTTAAAAGTTCTTACCATAAAAAAGAAATAGTAATTGAGTAATGTGATGGAGATGTTAGCCAATGCTACAGTGGTCATCTTATTGCAATATACAAGTATATCAAATTAAGTTGTGTGCACCTTAAATTTACACAATGTTATAGGTCAATTATGTCTCAATAAAGCTGAAAAAATAAAAAATTACGCAGGAACTCATACACAGCCACTAAGAGAGTTAACTGTTTAATGGGCAAGAAATTGCCCAAAGCTAAATGTTTTCAGGAAAGTTCTCTGCTAAATAGATAATGCATATGCACGTGGCAGACTTTTCCTCCTGTAAGCCCTGAGATTTGGGTAGACTATGGTAATAAATGAAAAATATTTATCCCAAAGTCCTCACTCTGCTCCAGATTTTACAAGATTTTCCTAACTTTTTTCAGAGTCTGTATTTTGTTTTAACATGGCATTATCTAACACTCTCCTTTTTTGAGAATAGATCTTATAAGAAGAGGTAAAAGCAGAAGGAGCTTGGAGTTACAGAGTGTGGGACATACTAAGTTAAGCAAATATTTAATAAAAAGAAGACTACTTTCACCTACTTGATAATTTTATTTGAGATGCGCTTATTGATGGTCCCTGTAGTACAGTGGTTCCTAAACTGCAGTATATTTAAGAACAATTTAAGAACAATTTAAATATAACTTGTACATCCAGGCCACAGGTCCTAGGATGATGCTTGAGCATGTCTAACCTGTGGCCCAGGGGTCAAGGTTGTAACAAAGTTCAAAGTGATTCTGAAGCAGGTGGTTCCAAGACCATGCCTGCAAAACGTTGATAACAAATTGAAATGGATGTGCCTGGCTCTTCTTCCCAGATAGTCCTCATCTGGTCAAAAAAGGAAAAAATATATAAGGACTCCATGATATTCTTTTTTGTTTAATTTATTCCTCTGCCCCAAATGGAGGAGAACATGGAAAAACAAAAACCGTTTTAAGAGAGAAAGATATCCAGTTGGATGCTACGATTTACAAAATGTTCTGTATGACTGACTAAACACATACCAAAATTATCTATAGAAAATGGTGGGAATTCACCTGGTCAGCCCTGGGGCGGTCACTCCAACCCAGATTGTCTCTCCATCCTCAGTTCTCAGGATTCCCAGCTGGACCGGAGTAACATCAGCAGCACCAGCCCCAGCTCTCTATCACACACTCTCATCGCCTCTGATCATGCTTTTCCATTCAAGAGTCATTGGCTTGCTGATATCTTAAACTTTATATGTTTCAAAAAGAAGAAGACCTGGGGCTGGCCCGGTGGCGCAGCGGTTAAGTTTGTCTGCTCCCATTGGGCGGCCCGGGGTTCGCTGGTTCGGATCCTGGGTGCGGGCATGACACCGTTTGGCAAGCCATGCTGTGGTAGGCGTCCCACATAGAAAGTAGAGGAAGATGGGCACGGATGTTAGCTCATGGCCAGTCTTCCTCAGCACAAAGAGGAGGCTTGGCGGCAGATGTTAGCTCAGGGCTAATCTTCCTCAAAAAAATTAATTAATTAAAAAAAAAAAGAAAAACAACTGAGGGTTAAGAGTGCTGGCTAAAAAAAAAAAAAAATTGAGTTAAAGAAATCTATTTTAAAAATTCTTTAAGCAAAATCAACCAAGCTAATTAGTGGAAGCTTTGGATATTTATCTTTCCCGCTGCTCATTCCCCACGGGTATTTTATGTTGCGAATCCTGAACATTCTCACCCCCTAAGAAAATCTTAGGAAACTCAAAACACATGATGGGGTCAGAATTTCCATGTTTTGGCCTTCAGACTTTCTGTAGCCAGAACCATTGGAAGCCTAGTCCATGCAAAGTCTCTAAAAAAAAAAAAATATTCAAGAATAACTCAAGACATAAGGACTGCTGAAGAGCTGATGTGTTCAAGATGGACCAGAGAGACCTATAAAAGTCAGGCTGTGTTGGCATCAAAACCCTGAACTACAGGAAAAAAAAAGGTTAAGAAGAGAAATTAACAGTGGAAAGAAAAGGGAAGAAAGTGATGAACAACAGAGATGGAAAAAGGATATGTCAGAAGCTCTGATGGGGACAATGAGAGTTCTTGGGCTGCCAATATACAAAGCAATAGGGCAAAATAAAATGGACATATTTTTAAACAGAGAAAAATACCAGCTAGAACTTAGTCTGAGAACATTAAGGGAAGAGCAAGCAGCATGAACTCACCTCAACAGCCTCTGAGGACTGGTGTTATTCAAAATTCAGTAAGAATGGTACACAAGAAACATGGCACTGGTTTCATCAATGTAGAAAGCTGCATTAAAAAGTTATTCTAAACTTTCTGCAAAGAAAGCTGCAAGAAATATAAAAGGGTTGGTGTCACCTTATCAGACAATGGAGATCTACGTGCCCTTTGAAACTTGACGTAGGAAAACCTTGAAAGATCAATAAAATATTGATTCAAAGACTTTATATGACATTGAGAGTCATATAGAAGATGATGTTACATTCTTTGCAGATTCTGAGTCAAAGTTCATCAGCATGGCCCTATTATGAAATTAAATTAGTTCAGAACTTTCTACCTTGTTTGGTCTCCGTAAAAAGATCAGTCTGTCTAACTTTGTCCCAAAAGTGGTCAATATGTGTTGCAGATGATATCTATAATGAGACTGGAGTGTGGCATACATTTGGAGTAATAATATTCTGACGTTTAAATTATAACCTTCCACATTCCTAAGGCGTCACTTGGAGAATCAAAGAAATAATAGATCAAAGACCAGGGAGTATAGAAAATTCAAGAGAAGCCCCTTTAAAAAGTAACCACTTTTGCTGACTCCCAGAACCAGATTTCAAGGGACTAATCTCCGTGTTTTGGAGTTTGTTTTGAAAATATTTGGAAAGGCAAGTAAAAGCATGAAAATGGAGCAACCGGCAAAGCATTTTCCATCCAGAATTCCCCAGAAATAGTTATAGCATTTGTGTGACTCTCCAGCATGTCACGGGAGCATGTTCTAGATTCTAGCCAGAAAAAAGACTAGAAAACGTAAATGAATTTTTAACAGAAGGGTGGTAACAAACTGCCTCAATTTGTGTTTAATTTCCAGAGGCTGAGTGCCATGCAGATGTCTGTAACAGGCAAAAGTTGTAAAGTATTCCAAAAGCCAACAGGAAGTTGAGTGCATGGACAAAATTTCCGTGTCTTTCCTGACTTAGGACCACATGACTATCCTGAAGATGCCAACTTTGGCTACTGTACTTTCAGGGATGTTTGAGGCTACATGGTGAAAACATAGACAAAGAGATACAAAATTGGAATAGGCTGACCAACTTTTAAACATGCTATCAGGCTTGTTGGGCGTGCATTCACCTTTATATAAGAAATAACTTTTTTGCTTAACCTAGCAGAACCGACTTCTCAACTGCACCTAGGCAAATACACCCCAATTCTCAGAATTTCCTGTAATTGAATAATTCCCCTAGTCTCCTTCATATCCACTGTTTGCAATCAATGTTTGAGGCAATCAGTTAAAAAGCTGACCTCAGCATGTTCTAAATGGGGAACAAAGTAAAGGCATGTGTATATACATTAGGGTTACATTTAAAGAGCCAGACAAATGGCCAAAGTCTTATCGGCTGGTTAGTGTATCTGACAAGAATAGCCCTACCAGCCTCCTGGAAGGTCACGGGTGTTGAAGTCCACAGACCCACTTCTATCCCAGCCTGATATGTACTCGCTAAGTGACCTCAGTCAAGTTACTTAATTTCTTTGTGCCTCGAGCTCTTCATGAGTAAAAAGGGGATGTGTCACGTAAGGTTGCTGTGAAGACTTGATGAGCTAATCTATGCACAAAACTTAGCCCAGGGACTAGCACTCGGCAAGCCCTCAATAAATATTAGATTCTAATTTCAATATTTTCAATAGATCAACCTGGATTGTAAGTATTTGAGTCCCCTGGGACTACTGTGGTTCAACTGAGCATTAACCAGTAGACAGAAGTTCAACTTATAATAAAATATTAGCCCAATATTAAAAATGCTAAGAGAAATATAAATTGAGTAGTAAGGAAGTGAAGTGAATAAATGTATGATTCCACAGAGGGATGGCGTGGAGGCGGAAATGTTTCAAAGTGGTATAGTTTCCAGATTAGAATTCCAGGTTAGATAATTACGACCTCTCTTTAGAGGGGTTTTTTATTTGCTTGTTTTAATCTCCAAAGGCTTTCTAAACCAAAAACTTCATAAAGCCCTGTGTATATTATTTATTTTTTAACTCTCCAAACCATTGTCTGAGGATTTGAGTAATTGGCCTTATATAAATCCTTCCTTTACAATTTTCAAGCACCTCAAGATAATAAAATAAAAAGTAGAAAGCTATTTAAGAAGAGAAAACATGCCACTTCTAAAGATTCAGATGCCACCTTTAGCAGTAAGTACTAGCCCAGTAATTTATAATTCTGCTTTCTCGACATATCCCCATACCCTGACCAATGGTTCTATAAATATATCCAGTGAGCCTCGGGCCCGGCTTTCCTCGGGGCTGACTCAAGGGCAACACTGGGACTGGGGAGAATGGGTGAGTTTCTGGGCCTTCCACACACACATGCCCCCTTTCCCACTCCCATTCAACCATGGTTCCAGTTTTATCTGTTTCATACGTGATGATAATTTTCCTTAAGTGAAAAAACTGGTTTTACTCCTATTTAAATAGTTTGAAAGCTCTAAATATGACTATGAAATTCTAAATAAA
This sequence comes from Equus quagga, assembly GCF_021613505.1. Taxonomy (NCBI): domain Eukaryota; kingdom Metazoa; phylum Chordata; class Mammalia; order Perissodactyla; family Equidae; genus Equus; species Equus quagga. The sequence goes on from NC_060282.1 coordinate 75,493,845, forward strand.
AAAATTTTTAATTTGGGAATCCCACTCCTGGAACTTCTCTTGCCCATACCTCTTTCTGAGTCTTGCCTTTCCAAACTATTAAGAAATTATAAATTTCAAAGTTTCCAGCCTAACTCCTGTATAAAGACGTGCTTAAAATCTCCAGCCCATCTTGTACTCTCCCTTCTCTGATCTGCTAAAGAAATGAGTCCACACCTCTCCCAGGGCACCTAAGCACCATCCACACCACTCCTCCGAGCACAGCGTCGGTCTTCTGTGGTCCCCTCTCTCCTGGGTGCATTTTCTTCCTCCATTAAGACCATACTTTCTCCAATATTGAGACCATGTCTCATCATTCTTTAATAGACTTCACCTCCTGTGCCCAAAAGACCTGAAATATCAGAGAAATATTGGCTGAACTAAAGAAAGAAGTTGGCTATAAATTTTCGTAAAGTCTTCAGCGGTTAAAAAAAAAAAACAAGTAGAATTCAGTTCTAGTGTTTAAACAGATACCCTTGAAAAATTTCACCAACAATACCTAGGCATGAAGTAAGCTGGGGCTTTAATATGTTCTTGGAAGGCAACAAAGTAGCAAATTTGGAGCAAACATCGGTCTCTCTGTAGTGAGGTGGCCTGGGAATGTTTTTTTAATTTCTGACCAATACACACGGGCATTTCTTAGCAGACTGCAATAACCAAAAACTTGGGTGAAGCACCATAGTTCATTGCAGGAAAAAATGCAGCCTCGGTCTTCCCAGCTGTTTCTGTGATTAAAGATTATCATCGTACAAATCTCCTAACAAATTAACCCTAAAACTCTGAGAAAGACAGTGACTCAAACAAATATAAATAACGAATAAACACTTTTTGGGTACATTCGTATGTTATTTAATAACAAAACAAAATGTCTAATAGGAGTTGAACAAGAGATTTGTCTTTTATTACCTTGCTGTCATTCCGTGGTACAAAGCAAATCTTAACAAAAGCAGAATTTTCCTGCTAGGGATCCCCCCTGGCCCCTCTATGTAGGTGAGAACAGAACCTTCTTTCCAGTAAAAAATGCATTTTGAATTCTTCTGTGTCCAATTGTTTCCTATAGGTACATATGTATAAATGTTTGTGCACATGTATTCATGTTAGCAAAGTTATGAGTCGGAAATATGCTTACATATTTCTTGAGAGTGGTAATGAATGTTTACAATAAGGAAGACTTTACGCCACAAAGATTATAATAATGCTTTAAATTTCTATTAAGCCTTACAGTTTATGAAGGGGTAATACTTAGATTGTTTCATTTTATCCTCATGGTAACCTTGTAGGTGAGTGTAACACAGTTATTGGCATATTCATTGTACAGATGAGGATACTGAGCTGAGAGAGCTCGAATGATCTGCCCAGTTACACAGGGAGAAGCAAGCAGACACTCAGCACAAAGTTAGTGAATGAAAACACAGATGCCCGGGAAAAAGCCAAGTCTTCTGACTACGGATCTATTGCTCCTGCCACAGGAACACTTTTGCTACCATTATTTTAAAACATAATCTGAATCTCCAAATCTAGTATGAAATGCAAAATAAAATTTTCAAAACTATTATCTTTCAATGGTATTAGAACTATAGTGACAAATCACTGATTAGAATCAAAAAAGCAAATAAAACACTGATGAATTTAGTGTGTCTTTCCTGTTGAGGTCTGCACTTTATACATATGATGTCATCTATACACTTGCTTTCATTTGTTCACCCAGTTCACTCAACAAATGTTTACTTGGCCTTCGATATCCCAGGCTAGGTGCTGGGGGTACAGTGCTGAACAAAACAAACCAGCCCCTGTCCTCATCTTTACCACATCCTGCATGCTTACAGATGCAGACATTAGCAAACGCACAAATGCAGATAGTGCGAGAATGATAGAAAGAAAAAGAACAGAAGGGTCTGAGATAAGATAGCAGGGGTCTAATTTAGATTGGAAACCAGGCAGGCATCTCTGAGTATGTGACATTTAAGCTGCAGCCTGAACTGTTCATTCATGTCTTCAACAGTATTCCCTGTGTGCATCCACTGTGCCAGCCAGCCCATCACAGTATTCAAGTCATCCAAGTGCCACAATGCACAAGGATGGGCAGGACAGACATGTTTCCTCTCTCGGGGACCTCATGGCGCGAGAACAATGGTGAAGCCAAACTTGATTTGGAGCTTGGAAAAAATATATTTACCATGGAACTCAAAATAATTAGCATGGCAGACTTCTCCTGGAAGCAATATTTTAAAATCTAAATACAGACCGAAGCTGTTCACCCAGTACGATTTAGCACATCATCATCCTTCAATATCCTCTTTTAAAGAGTGAGTCCTACAATGGTTTTGTCCCACGGGAGTCTGACCCAAGGATAAGTACTATCTTCAGAATGCTGGCATCAAGCTCTGAGATAAGCTAAGATCACAAGAGATACCACTATCTATCTTGCTATCCTTATCCATTCTTTTTTTGTTTATAAATGCAATTCCAACTTTTTATACTTCTCTGATATAATTTTATGTTTTCCAATGAAGTTAACGCTTATATAAATTGGATTAATTTAAAGTAGCTGTCATAAATATTCATTTATCAGTCCAAACAATTGAAGAATATTACCATAAGTATGTTCACAATTGAAAGTATTGGATCATGATAATAGTAAATCTTAAAATATACTGCATTCTATGATCATCGGTTTTATTTTTCCATAATTTTTTTCTTTCGACTTTATTATTTACTCAAGAATAATGAACAAATCTTTCTCTTGGATACAAAATCTAAATATCAAGAAAAGAGATATATCCCTGAAGTTATTATGATAAGTGAAGTGTAAAAAATCATCATTATTTATGGCAATGCTAGGCTTTCTTGCTCTAACTGTAGAAGTTTACCTAGGTTTCTGTTTAATTTTCCAATCAAGAAACTTATTCTTGGCACTGGCCCAGTGGCGTAGTGGTTAAGTTCTCACACTCCGCTTCAGCGGCCGGGGGGGGGGCGGTTCACAGGTTCGGGTCCTGGGTACGGACCTACGCACCGCTCAGCAAGCCATGCTGTGGCGGCACCCCATATCCAAAGTAGAGGAAGATGGGCACAGACGTTAGCTCAGGGACAATATTCCTCACACACATACAGACAAAAAAGCTTATTCTCCTAGCAAAATACATACAACCATGAAGAATAAAAAATCAGTCATCTGATCCATCACTTACGTTTACTTGAAATTTTATGACTCTTTGTATTCCATTGATTTATTTAATTCTCTTTATATGGTTTATCTAGAAGTATTAACATAGAATTTTCTACTAATCAACACTTAGCCTTCAAAAAAAGTACGATCAGAGAAAAAATCATAAACCAAGGTACTAAAGACATTTTGTGTATAAAAAATGAAATTTGTTCAAACAACAGAACCAAAAAAAAATCCCATCAAGTTTTCATTGTCCAAATAGCTTTTCTCCATCTTAGAGCATGTATGATGAAGAGTGACTTGTTTATTTCAGTCTGATTAGAAGCCACTTGTGCCTCTTGCTTCTCAAATATCGTGTTTCAAATTTATATTTCAGTCTCAAACATGCAACGATAAAGTGTTGAATTCAAAATCTCAATCCTCTTATTCTTGTTTTTTCTGGTGAGGAAGATTGGCCCTGAGCTAACTTCTGTTGCCAATCTTCCTCTTTTTTTGAAGAAGAAGAAGATTAGCCCTGAGCTAATATCTGTGCTCATCTTCCTCTACTTTACATGTGGGACACCTGCCTCAGCATGGCTAATGAGTGATGCATAGGTCCACACATGGAATCTGAACTGGCAAACCCCAGGCCTCTGAAGTGGAACATAAGAACTTAACCGCTGCACCACCAGGCCAGCCCCTCAGTCCTCTTATTCTTAATTATCATAATTATTGATTAGTTTAGAAACCATGGAAAACATTATACAAAAGTATTATGTCTCATAATAGGTGGCATCTTTCATTCAGTGAAATATAACATATGTTATATACTCTGACATTTAGAAATCAAATAACAAATTAAGAGCAGAAGAGGAAAGAAGGTTGGAGTTAAAATAGATATACTAATTTCTTCATCTGTAACAGCTAGAATTCAAAAGATGTTGTTAAACCTTCAACTGAAATAACCAAAGCATAAATATTTATCATTGTAAAGGAAAGTACCAAGAATGAAAAAATTAACTAAAATAAGGTAGTGGAAGAAAGGAGAAAGGAAGAGAAACACTCTAGTTTTATCATTGTTCATACCAAGGAAGCAGAAGATAATGTTTAAAGTATTAGAGAATTTAAAAAATTATATAACATAATAGTTATAAAGTTAACCAGTGGAACAAAAGTGTAAACCTTCCAAAACATACAAATTACTTCCTAAATATAAAGAATTATACCAAGAAAGTAAAGCAAAGAATATGGACTATATATGATTTTTGAAAACAGTAAAAATATAAAGTATAATTAATTTCAAAGAAATAGATCCAAATATAGCTGTCATAGCAACAAATGTGAATGGGTTATATTCATATCTTTAACAAAGGAAAGAAAATAAGAGGATGAATAAAGGTATACAAGGCTAATGTAGAAAGAGAAGGAAGGAAGGGAGGGAGAGAGGTATGATGGGGACGATGGGGACAGGAAGAGAGAGGAGAAGAAGAAGAAAGGAAGGAAGGAAGGAAGGAGGAAGGAAGGAAGGGAAGAAAGAATAGATTGTAACCTCAATATCAGGCCAGTATTAATTCATATTATGAAACATTATATAAGACGAAAGGTCACTATAAAATGCTAAAAGGAGCCGTTCATATTGAAGATTTTAGAAAGTCAAGATTGTCAATGTACCAAAATATATAGCATCAATATTCACAAAACAGAAACTATAGGAGTTATAAAGAAAAACACAAAGTAATAGAATTTCATTCACCTCTTTTAGTCTTTGCCAGATCAGGAAATAAAGAAAAACTAAGCAAGAATATGGAAGACCTAAGTGACATAATAAAGTAGAACTAAATAAATATAGATCACATTCTGTTCCCTGAAATAAAAACTGCAACCTATATTCACACAGAAACAGCATTAAAATGACAAGGAAAATCACAATTAATTCCAAAATTTTAAAACAACACAGGCAATATTCTCTGATCACAATGTAACAAACCTAGAAATTAATAATAAAACAAAAAATAAAAATGTACTTATTAATTGAGTGACTTTGTACAAGTTATCTTTCAGAGCCCTCATGACATCAACTGAAAAATGAAGAGAATACTGAAATCACAGTCATTTTGAAAGTTTTATGGGACTTTTAAGCTGTCAGACAAGAGTAAAATATTATCCATGACGAATCATCTTCCTCCTCACACTTAAGTGACTTAATTTGGCAGCTCCAATGATTTGAAAAACTTTGTACTGTCCACATGTGGCTATTTAATTAAAGCAAATTAAATTGAAATTCTAGTTCTTCAACATTGGTCTCATTTAAAGTACTCATGAGCTACGTGTGGCTAGTGGCTGCCATCTTGGATATTAGAATATTTCCATCATTGCAAACAGTTCTATTGTATAGTGCTGGCTTAGATGATACCGGGCAAATCGATCAAATATCTAAAAGTTCGTAAGAATTATTTAAGTTTTATTTCAGCAAGTTAACAAGGCCCTTCTAGTGAGAATCTCAGATGATTCTTTTTTCCCACTTCACTTCCTAATTATACTCAAAGATCATCCTCTCACTTAATATAATCCAAATACATTAAGGTGCTAATTGAATATGATGAGTAAGCTGTGCATACTAATTGTCACTAATAAGCTTAATGCTGATTGCTTCAGCCTGTAACAGCTACTCACCTACAGAGTGCTTCAAGTCAACTTGATAGCCCTCACTCTTCATTAAGAAAACGTGTTTTATTAAGTTGATGTCAATATATGTGAGCCCGGAGGAGTTACACCACCGGTAGTCCTTTTAACGTGCAAAAGTATACCATATGCAAACCCTGAACTAATTGCTCGTGCAGCTGAAAGTGACTCTTACATCCACCCCAGTTTTACAGTGATGCTTAGAGCGTTCCATTACGGCAAGCTTTGAATCAACAATAAGTACCTCCGTGTCTATTACATTTCTTCATTCATTCACTATATTTTTAAATTCCTAACACTACTGACTACTCTTGTGATCCTGGTCAGTTCACTTATTTCCTCTGGGCTTCAGATTCCCCTCCTCTAAATCTGGGGGAGTGGGGAGAGGGGAGATGAGAAAATGGAGGCCTAATTACAAGTGTATGGCCTGTTTTCCCCCCTAGTTGAGGGAACTGTGCTTAAAAAATGCTAGAGACTAGATCTTAGTTGTTCTCACCACCACAAAAAAAATTATGTGACCTGAAAGAGGTGTTAGCTAATGGCACCATGGTAACCGTATTGCAATATATAAATGTATCAAAGCAACATGTACACCTGTAACTGACACAATGTTATATGTCAATCATATCTCAATAAAAAAATAGTAGGGCTTACTCGGGGAGTTTAGAGAGGTCACAAGTGTACCTAAGAATTGATTTTTTAAAAATACAGACATAGATGTCACTGTGAAGAATGTCAGGGGAGGGACAGAGGACCACTGCCTCCTCCCTTCTGCAGTCCCAGGTGAAGACTGCAGCCTGTGCGGCAGCCGGGGGCAGCCCAGCCAGCGGAGCAGGAATCCCCCAGCAAATGGAGAAGAACACTCTCTAAAATGCTCATCTGAGAGGGCAGCTGACCCTGCAGGGGCCACAGTACTGGAGGACAATGGCCATCCTGGGCTAATTCAATGAGGAGAGAGGGAGATTGTGACAATCCAATTTTCCTTTCTCCCTCACAACTATGGCAACCCACGAATAGAGCAGCTTTCCCCACCCTGACTCGGTACAGAGATTCTAGCTTGTCCATCCTTCGGAGGCTGGCTGACCAACTGGAAAACAAGTGTCTGTTTTACTTTTCACCATCTGCTAATCCACATCCATTCCACCTTCCCAGGGAAAGAAAACTCCCAGATCCACTGAAATAAATAGAAAAAAAGTCCAGATGAGGGGCCTCAGCTATCTAAAGGGAGGAGATTAAGAAAGCCAGTCTCGGGCTGGCCCAGTGGCATAGTGGTTAAGTTTGTGCACTGTGCTTGTGCGGCCAGGGGTTCACAGGCCCAGATCCCAGGCGTGGACCTATACACCACACATCAAGCCATGCTGTGGTGGCATCCCACATACAAAATAGAGGAAGACTGGCACAGATGTTAGCTTGGGGACAATCTTCCTCAAGCGAAAAGAGGAGGATTAGCTCAAAGCCAATCTTCCTCACAAAAAAAATAACCCACGGAAAGCCAGTCTATACTCATATTCCCGGTGGCCAAAGTTAAAAGAAGAAACAGAAAAGACCACTAATGAAGGCTGCAATAAACAGCTACACGATCAAAATGCAATGAGCTTCTACAGCAAACAAAAAAGCTAATATCCGAATATTAAAATATAATAGAAGAATTAGCAAAGGGAAAATACATTGGCAAAGAAGAAAAAGAGGAGGAAGGGGAGGAGGAAAGCGGAAAAAAGAGAAGAGGAGGAAGCAGAGAAACAATTTTACGTACTGGAAAATCAAATGGGTAAGCTGTCGTTGTCGTAGTACACATAGTAGAAAAAAAATTTAAGGGAAATCATAAATAAAAAGCTTAGAGATACCACTATATACCTATTGGAATGGCCAAAATCCTGCACCCTGACGACATTAAATGCAGCGAAGATGTGGAACAACAGGACGTCTCCTTCATTGCCGGTGGGAAGGCAAAATGGTGCAGCCACTTCGGAAGACAGTTTGACAGTTTATTATAAAATTAAACATATTCTTACCACAGAACCCAGTAATTGTGCTCCTCGGTCTCTACTCAAATGAACTGAAAACTTATATTCACACAAAAGCCTGTACATGGATGTTTCTAGGAACTTTATTCGTATCTGCCAAAACTTGGAAGCAACCAAGATGCCCCTTCAGTAGGTGAATGGACAAATAAACTGTGAGCCATCCAGACGATAGAATATTATTCAGCACTAAAAAGAAATGAGTTATCAAGGCATGAAAAGACATGCAGGAACCTTAAATGCATATTACTAAGTGAAAGAAGCCAATCTGAAAAGACTACATACTGTGTGATTCCAACCATATGACATTCTGGAAAAGGCAAAACCATGGAGACAGTAAACAGGTCAGTGTTTACTAGAGATTACAGGGGAGAGAGAGACAAATAGGTGGAGCACAGAGGATTTCTGGGGCAGTGAAGTTTTTCCATATGATAGTGTAATGGTTAATACACGTCATCATCAATTTGTCCAGACTCACAGAGTGCACACCACCACGAGTCAACTCTACCATATACTAGGGACATTGGGTGATAATGATGTGTCAATGTAGGTTCATCTTATAACAAATATGCCACTCTGATGGGGATGTTGGTAATGCAGGAGGCAATAGATGTGGGGGAGGGGCAGAGTGTATGGGGGAACTCTCTGTACCTTCTGCTCAACTTTGCTGTGAATCTAAAAACTGCTCTAAAAAATAAAATCTACTAAAAATAAGTTGAGTGGCATAGGAAGAAAACAACTCTGGAAGCACAATATGAAAGAGATGAGAAGCAACTAAGGAAATAGTAGGACATTTTACTGAATTGAAGAAAGACTTGAATTCAGAGCACATAGGTGTCCCCAAAGGTTAGGCTAGTCTAAGGAGAAAAAAAAGATCCGCATCTAAACATATCCTTGTGAAATGTCTAAGCTTTAAGAGTAAAGAGAAAATTACATGACCAGTCCAAAATAAAATGTGGCTTTCAAAGTTAAGGCCACTCTCTAGCATCAGAGTTCTCTCTGCAACCCCAGATGTCAGATGACAGATAAACACACTTATAATCTGTCGAGAGAAAAGACAGCTGTCTAAGAATCCTATTCCTGACCAGGATAATGTTAGCACACAAAGCAAATGGAGTTATTTCCAGTAATGGCAAGAAACACTCAAAAAACAAAAAGAAAAAACTGGTTGAACATAGAGGAGGAAAGGTATATGAAACAAATGCAAAAATATATACACAGAATAAGTAATAGAAGACAAAGGGAAATTTAAGGGCAAAGTTGTATGCTTTAAAAAGCTATAATCTCGGAAGAATATGTAATAAAATGCATATTTATGAAATAATAAAAGCAAAATATATAAAACAAAATAAATATTAAAAACAGGACATTTTGATAAATTATGAGAGGACTTTTATACATATCTCTAAGTATTTGATAGATTCACATAGAGGAAAAATTATGCAAAAATATTCAGGGTTTGAAAAATACACTCCTCAAGGCTGAGCTAATAAATACACATTTAAAGAGAATATTTTACTGTCTAAGAGGGGATAAGCATTTTTCCTTCATTACCAGAAACTTTTGTAAAAATATCATTTATTGTACCAGAGAGAATAAAATCTTACTTTACTCAAAAAAAAAAAGTGCCATTTCTTGGATATTATACAATAAATACAAAGATCAGCATGAAAAGGGAAACCAAAAAGAAAATACCACTTCAAATCTGAGAAATACTCTTCCAAATAGACAGACCCAGAGGAATGAAATTGAAATCACAGACTATTTAGAAACGACCAAAAAGGAGAACTTCATATAAAAACCTATGAGAAAGTTCTAGAATCATAATCATAAAAAATATATAAATTTATATGCTTTTATATTTAAACATGAAAGATTGAATAAAAACATAATCAGTATTAAACTTAAGAAACTAGAAAAATAGTAAAATAAAACAAAAAGAAATAAGGGGAGAAAATATAGGCAAAAGTCAAAATTGATAACTTAAAACTGGAAAAACATTACACGTACAGACTCAAGCAACACAGCTGAGATATTTTTCATCTGTTCGTGCCTCGTTTCCCTCATCCATAAAGTGAGAACAAAATAGTAGCTAATACACAGGGCTATTAAGAGAATTAAATGAGTTAATATTTGTAAAGACTTGGTACAGTGCTTGACGAATGTGTTATACACATGTTAAATAAAATAAAAGTAGAGAATGTGATAAATCAAGCAAACCCTGGATATTTAAAAAATAAAGCAATAAAATCGACAAATTCCTAACAACCTGGTTAGATCTCCTTTTTTATGGAGCAAGGGTAGGAATTGTGTTTTAAGACTCAGGACAAACAAGAGTACTTGGTTCCAAGCACTGTGAGCCTGAGAACCAACGCGCAGTTTACGGGAGGGCTAGAAGCCAGACACCCAGAACCTAGAGACCCTGGGAGCCACAGAACCTCCAGCTCCTGGGAGGCTGAGTTTGGGGCCAGCCCCTCCCAAGCCAGTGCCAGCTGGCTTGGCCAGAGAAAACTCTGGAGTCATTTACAGGGCGATCTCCCTTGTCACTCTCCAACACCTTCAATGAGTAGCTCATTCCTAGGTCTCTCAAGCTATTCCTGTACACAGACAAAGACAGAAAGCTTCCCGCTTCATTTAATGAAGTAATCGTAACCTGATAAAGGTACATTAAGAAAAACTATAGGTCAATTCCACTTATGAATGTAAAATGTTAAATAACTACTAGCAAATTGTATCCAGTGGTATATTTTAAGAAATAACACACAATGACCAAGGACACTTTGCCTTAGGACCAAATGGATAAGTAAACATCAGCATATCTATCGAAATAATTCACCACGTTAAAAAAATAAAAGAACAAAAATGTTACATAAAAAGATGAAAATAATCAAATTCATTAACTATTGCTCAAAAATTATTAAGTAGCAAAAGAATAAAGAAAATGCACTATACAAGATGCAAATATTTACCAGAAACTATTATTAAAATTATTTACCTTGTGAAACATTAAGAATATCTCTCCTAGAATCAGGATTCACATAAAAATGTAATTTCTAGTATTCAACATTTTTAAAGATCTACTAATGAAAAAGACAATAGAATTATTTTTATTTACAAATGAAATAAACACTCGAATACATAGAAAATCCAAGAGACTCAATACAAAATCAATTAGTGCTGAACAGGACATTTTGTGTAAAAATAGGGGGAGATCTTATACACAGCAACAAAAATTATAGTACACCCAAGGATAAGCAAAATCAAAATAACTCATGTTTTTAAAAATAATAATGTTTTATTAAAGAATAGAATATAAAATCTGAATAAAGCAAAATAAAAGCAATAATTCTTTCCAAATTAGTATATAAATTTAATGCAATTTTAAACAAAACCCCATTAGCTTTTTTTAACTAGACAAAATATGTTATTTGAATTGAAAAATGAAGGCATGAGGTCACTCAAGAACTTTTTGATACTGAAGCTTAGTGACCGGGGATGGACATGCATTTAATTCACATTTGCTATGCAGCTACAGTACAGTAGGAGCACAGGAGTAGACAAATGCATCAGTGGAACAGATTCTAAAGTCGAGAAACAGATCCGAGGGTATGAAAGAACTTCATTTACAATAAAGATGGCATGTCAATTCACTGGGAGAAAAATAAATTATTCAATAAATGCTGAAAAAATTGGCTATCCACGTGGAAGAAAAAAATCGTACATAACGCCATAAACAATTGTCAACTTCAGACAGCTTAAATATATAAATGGAGCATAAAATAAAATACTGGAAGAAAACACTGGAAAATAGTTTTATAATATTGTGATAAATAGGACCATCCAAAACAAGCTATAAAGAAAAAAATTGACAGATTTGATTATACAGATATTTAAAAACTTCACTATGGAAGGGAAAAACCTGAACAAATTCAAAAGGTAACGGTATTAATTGTAATGGGGTAAATCTCATATGTAATTAAGAAAAAGACAATCAATCTAATTTTTAAATAGACAAATTATATAAATAAGCGATTCACCGAAGAGAAAATATGAAAAACTATACATAAAAAAGACGTTCAGTATCACTGAAAGTCAGAATAATAATATAACATTTTCAGGAAACATTTGGCAAAATTTAAAATGCATGATGACATCCAGAGTATTAAGAACATAGTGTAAAGAATATTTGCTTATATTGTTGGTAAAAGCGATCTGGTTGAAGAAATTAATATTTTAATGGATACTCCCTTTGACCCAGCAGTCTTACTTCTATGAATATATACTATAGAAATAAAAGCATTAATACATGATGCAGCATTGATTTGTGACAACACCAACTTAAATGTTAGTCATCCAGGTGATGTATTTTATATATATAAATCTATTTTATGTTTTATAAATATATTTATACACATTCCATATATAGATATGACATTTTGTAAAAGAATAGAAAAAAGGGAAAAGGAGAGGATTCATATAAAAACTATTGAAAATCATTCTCTGACCTGAAAATAGAGAGAGTGAATATTAGGACATTATGATTAGGATAGAGAGAAAAAGAAGTAATCTGTTAGCTCTTAATTAAAGCATATGTTTTAATTTTGTAATTAAAAATTAAATTAAGAAAGAACAAACCTGGGTCTCCTAGAAAATTAAATTAGTGGTTTTAATTATCTCAAAAGACCCTTCTAACTCAAAAATATTCCCAACTCCACCATGTTCAGAAAATCATAGCAGGATTTGTGAGGAACAGCGCAAGAAAACCTAGCTCCTAATTTTCAGTCGAATTGAAAAGCCAGACATGTACATCAAATAGAACCATTGCACAAAGTTGTATAGGAATAAGCACAAATATAGTGAAATAAAAATGTTTTCATAAATTGCTACTGGAATATGAAGGAATGTATTACTCATTTGGACTGAAATAACTCAAGAAAATATTTCTTTTTTTTTTAAGATTTCATTTTTTACTTTTTCTCCCCAAAGCCCCCCAGTACATAGTTGGATATTCTTCGTTGTGGGTCCTTCTAGTTGTGGCATGTGGGACGCCGCCTCAGCGTGGTTTGATGAGCAGTGCCATGTCCGCGCCCAGGATTCGAACCAACGAAACACTGGGCCGCCTGCAGTGGAGCGCGCAAACTTAACCACTCGGCCACGGGGCCAGCCCCAAGAAAATATTTCTTGAAGAAAAATTAGTTCAGAGTGGCTTGCACAACTTCCCTCACATCCGCTCACCCCTTCATCTTTTTAAGACTAAGCTATCAACATGAGGCCCTCTCCAAGCCAATATTTATGGGCTTTGTTTCTTCAGCAAGTGCTTGGCACATTAACCTCACTTTAACGTCAAAATGCTTGTACTATAGTTTTGTACTTTAATTTTTCTTCCAAATTTGATAAAGAAGTTTGGAAGCTCATGGAAGACAAAAACTGCATATTGTCTTTGCACCCCCAAAGCGTTTAGTATATTTATTTACTCAATAATTTGGATAAGTTTAGAATTCCTGACTCATCTCTGAAGTTTGACGATGGTCATTGCTTCTCACCCTAGAACACGTCTTCATATCTTCTCTCCCAGAAGATCCTCCCAGAGTGTCCTTGGCACTTCAACATCACTTAATGTCAGAGTTCTTATATTTTTTCTTATATTGTTGCCTTGTTTATGACCCACATAAAATCTAATTCTTCCATGAACATTTTATCGATCACCCTGGTCAAATGGAAGAAATATCCTTGTATTTATCTCTTAAAGGCCCTCATTTAAACAACTCTTCTAGGGCTTGTATATGCCTTTCTTCCAAATAGTTTATGTCATGCCAAGAAGGGGCACAAGAAAAATATTTGTTGAATGTAAGAAGGAAGAAGAGGGGGCCCGCCCGGTGGTCCAGTGGTTAAGTTTGCACGTTCTGCTTTGGCAGCCCAAGGTTTGCCAGTTGGAATCCTGGGTGAGGACATGGCACCGCTTGGCAAGCCATGCTGTGGTAGGCATCCCACACATAAAGTAGAGGAAGATGGGCACGGCTCAGGGCCAGTCTTCCTCAGCAAAAAAGAGGAGGATTAGCAGCAGATGTTAGCTCAGGGTTAATCTTCCCCCCCCCCCCCAAAAAAGAAAAAGAAGAGAAGAGAGAACTAGAGGAAGAGAGGGAAGAAGGCAGTCACTAACACGGAAACCAGTACAAAACAGAATTCATCATTAGTATTACTATTATTTAGATTTCTCCATGTTTCTTTCCGGAATTAGATAATGCGTCAAATGTAGAAGATCTAAATTCCCTGGCTTCAGAAGAAAAATCATCCTAAGCCCATCTAGCATGCTTGCAACAAATTAAAGCAGAGAATTAGTCCCCTGAGAGGCCGGTTCCAGCTGCCTACTGCCGCAGGCGCTGGGTTTCTGCCCAGGACAGAATGAGACGAGGAGCTGTGAGCACATTCTACCAAACGGGTCCCCAGGCTCAGTGCTACGTCTCCTCCACTTTGCTCGGGCGCGAGACGCTAGGCCTTGGGCCCGAGCTCCAGGTCCTGGGCAGAGAGCTCCTTCCAGCCACACAGGAGTGGAGCCTGGTAAAGCCTCCTTAGCCCTGCACACAAGTGAGGTATCAGCTAACTCCATTCCTCTCCCCTGTAGCTCTAGTCTAGAATCAGGAGCAAATCCAGGTTTCCAGGCTTACAGCTTATATAATTTGGGTGGCTCTGGTTATGAAAAAGGAACACAAAATTCTAGGTACAAAAGCAAATACTTATTTATGTCCTCTTTTTCCCTGTTACTATTTTTGGGGCGGTAATTTTTTTTCCTAATCTTCATGATTTTAACCAATGGAAACCATCATTTCATTCCGTTGTGATGCAATAGGAGAGTTTTTGACATCCTGAAGTTTATGGCAGACTTATTTTGGTTTTTATTTCCACAATATTTTTCCCATCATATTTGAATTTTGATTGGATTAATAATTCAACAAGAATACAAAATTAATTTGGATTCAGGCATCCACAAGAGCAACTCTAATTTTAAAATAACTATTGCATTATATTGAGCTCCAAAACACTGTGATCAAATTGCTTCTATAAAACATATATTGCTTTATTGACGAATACACATAGGAATTTCCTCACTGGAACTCTTGTTTCTTTGGGCCGTTTTATGGAGTGTGGTTTTATCTGGAACTGCCAGGTTTCATCAGGAAAAAATGCATCGATACACTTAAGACACAGTCCAATGTGTCAAGATGCATAAAGCATGCAACTTTACACACAGAGGTACAAACTGTTTGTGACAGTACTACAATCTGTGCCCTAGAAACAAGAATTCTCATAAATTCCACTTCACATGATTCCCACCAAAAGAAGGAAAGAAGTAAAAGATACTTTATGCAAAGACTGTGAATTCCTGACAAGAGTGAACCTGTTTTCGCTTAAGCATCTCTGAGCATCAATCTTTCACTTCTAACTGGATACATCTGATGATCAGAAGACTTTTCCAGACTCACTTCCAGCCCTGTACATTTCAAACCTTATTTTTCTTCTGTCCATGTCATCGCCAGACACAACAGAACAGGACAGATCATGATGCAACTTCTCGTCCTGCAACTTCCGATGATCCAGCTGAATTGGCCCAAAAGGCACTGAGAGTATTCCTGGGAGTCGCATCACAGTAGAACATTTACAGATAGCTTGTTATGCGTGGAAGAGGCTGCAGATCACATGAATACTCCCACTAAATTCAGTTACATCTATGCCCCGATACAGTTCTCATTAGTCAGATCCCCAAAATGCCCTTGGCCACTCCACTGCTACCCAACAGAAGGGGAGGTATGGCTGAAGGGAAGTTATGGTGGAACTGGACATTTTGCAAATGAAAAAAGACCATACCATTGTATATGCATTGCTAGGGCCCATCCCAGGCTCTTGGAAGGAGCTTAGCCAAGTGAGTATCTTGGAGAACGGGCTTCATAAGCTTCCTAGTGAGTCCTTAGATTTATGTCCCATTATTAACAGCTAAAACGTCCACTACCAACTAGCAGCTGATTGACATACCAACTAATAGTTTCACTCTCTCTGAAAGGAAGCCAAACTCTTTAGAGTTTGACTTTATATATTTATATTTATTTATTTATTTCACGATAGTTCCATGAGGCAAGAAATCATTCAATAAAGAAGTATCAGGCCCATGCTCAAGCTAAGGGCAGGGTTGCCTAGTCTGAAGTGCCATAGTAGGAGGTAGGACAGTGTCCCTGCCCAGAGGGGACAGCTATGTGGGGACAAGGACAAAGCGCTGTGTGATAACATCAGGTCACGGTGGGCAGGAGAGGATAACAGCTGCCCGCGGGTGGTTTAGGCAAAGCTGGAGGCTCCAGAAGGAGATAAGCAGTTGCTGGTTTGCAGTTGGCTGCTCAACCTGTGAGTCCAAAATGTGGAGGCAGCAGTGAGTGGGCGTGTCTGGTTCCCAGGGGAGGCCACCCCTCAGCCACCCCATTGGTCCAGGCCAGCAGAGCATCCCTGGCACAAAAGGCCAAGTGGTCTGTAACGGGTGCTGTGTTACAGGTCTGGAAGCAACCCTACAGTGGGCATGTTTAATCTCTCCACTGGGAAACTGCAGCAACAACTGTACCAGCAAGTGCACACTATACTCCAATAGGCACCAAGGTTTGAGAGCAAATGTATCCAGATCAACAGGAGAAGTCATCAATGTGCACAACTGAGTGTGAATGATGACTACAGCCAATGCATGCACATGCCCCACCTCCCACTACCTGAGCTCTACTGCAGGCCCCAGCAGCTGCAAGCTGAGAAGGGAGTATTCTGAAGTGGGGGGCCGCCCCGGGGAAAGGTCAGCCTTAGAGCTGATCAGGCTGCCTCATCTGCCTGAGCCATTGTCCGCCTTCGGTTTCCTGAAGCTAAGGCTGAAAGTCGTTCTGTGGGCTGGAAATCACCACCACCTCCCTCTCCTACTCCTCTACTTCTCCCTGAAGGTCCCTGAACATAAATCTTAAATCCAGCCCATTGATTAAGCCAGAACAGCATCCATGTCCTGCTTCTCTCGAAGTTTATAAAGATATCCATCCATGACCATGAAAAACATCTCTGCCCGAAGCCTGGCACAGGATGCTCTTTTTCCTCGAGCTGTGTGTCCTTCAGATGCAAGAAATCTCCCTTACCAGAGAAAACCTGTGTACCTCCTGAGACTGGCAGTGGAAGATTACACCAGTACCCAGGCAATCCCATCTGGGGACACAATGGACATACCTGTGTTTGAGGCACAGAGGCACCTAGTAGTGATCTCAGTAACTGGGGAGGAGCCAATCTACAATAATTCAGGGTCTTCCAAGAACCCCAGCAGAACCGCCCTTTGTTGCAGAACCTCAAAGCCCGTTAACCATGGTGGGCTTTGAGGTTCTCTAATAGAGAGCCAATCCTGCTGGGTCTCTTATTTTCAAAATCTGGGGCCACTGTGGTGTATGCAGGAGTTTTGATAGTATTGGGAATTGTTCTCCCTCATAAACAAGGTGGTGGGTGCTCAAATATTCTTGAATATTTTCACATTCCTGAAATCAGGAGGATCTTAAGAGATGAAGTTGTCATTGTCATAGCAATCTTAACCAGTTTCTCCCAGTAATATTTTACTTTTCCTGTATTCACAGTATGTCAGAAATAGAAGTCTGGAAAATATTCGTAATAAGTACAAAATAAAAATTCAAAAAGATAAAAAAAGATGTGTTTACGGGTTATGGTGTTAGACGTCCTTTTCAACCGAAACCTCTGCATTTATACTACTCAACATGACACATGTCACATCAAAGGGGACCATCAAAAGTGTTTCCCAAGTTGTTTATAGCCTTAGAGAGAGGCTTAAGAGTAATCTTCAAAGACATTTTTGAGTATTCTTCCACAATAAAGAGATAAATAAGTAGTTGAAGTATTGCTCATAGACTTACTATAAATCTAAGTTTGATAAAAGAATTCTGAGCATAGTGCACAAGTACTTACCAGAGGAATGAAAACCCAGTGACATTCAGCTGAAGGTCACTATTTTTCAGAGCTGCACACACTGCCCATTAGGTGTGAGTGAATCTCTCTGTGTTCCTGAGAACCTTCGTTTCCTCGGTCACTATCCCAATATTACAATAGAGCTCTACCATGAGGTACAATCAAAACAACTTCATGCACAGGTCATTCTGCGCACCAGGGTTAAGGAAAAAGAAAAGGCAGAAGGCTTTCTTTTCTTTAACTAGCTCCAAGCCAGTGTGTTGCTTAATGTCAACAAGATAAGCCAAAATCTCATTCCATTTAATATCAGTTCAAGCGTAAAACCTCACTCCCTGGTATCTTTAGGTCTGCCTTTTACCTCGGGGGAAGATCCCTGGAGTTGTGAAAAGCAATTCTTTGTACATTATAAGAAAATACAAAGAGCTGGTGAAGGGGGATGCAACTGGGAAAAGCACAAGTGGGAGAAAAGAGACTTTCTCTGGCCACAGATGCAGAAGGAAAACAATGCACCAGAAGCAAAACATATTGACAGCTCCCCGAGAAACACTCGTCTGAACTGCTGAAATGAACTAAAGAATTATTTTTGATTTTTGTAAATGAATTTTTTATTTCCATTCAGAAATAACCTGGATATTAATCTAGTACCTTCATTCACATGACCCACATCCCTGCCCTCCCCAAATACAGTTATAGCAAGAAAATAGAAAAGTGAGCTGCTGGATTTCAAAACCAATCTGTTTTCAAAGTCACAGGAGGCATAAAAATACAAAAAAAAAAAAAAAGTGTTAGGCCTTGTTTATAAGAAGCAGTGTGGTCACCTGAGGGAAGAAGTCACGTCACATGGAAATAAGGCAGTCAGAAATGTCAGCCACGTGACCAGCCTAACGTTAGCCAAGAAATGCCTGATCACCAGATTTTACAGAAAGAACCACAACACAGTGTAAGAAGTGGACGGTCACTCAGAATCCAACAGAGCTTCAGCAGAAGTGTTATCCCAGCATCCCCAAGCAGAAAGCATTTACTGATCTATTTTCTTCCGTTCTACCGTTAACAAGACTCAACTCTCGCCGCCTCTGTTCCTCCTGCCCCTGCGACGGTGTGCTTCTGTCCCCTCCCTTTTAGCTGGCTTCCACTCCCTCACAGTTTCTGCCTGGACCTCTCCTCTGATTTTTGCACTGCCTTCTTTGCAGACATCAAGCCTCAGTATAAAACTGCTGTCCAATCACCAATTGTCTTTCTGCATGAATATCAAGCTTCCATGGGCCAAAGAGTCACACCCAGATGACTCATAGGGTCTGGCCAGGCTGGAGACTCACATCAAATACCCTCTCGTGGTTAAATCAGCTGTGGCAGGGCCAGTGTCACGGGATAGAGGCTATCAGCCCTATGTATACACAACCTTTCAGAGGAGGGTTTGCATGAGCTCGGCCTGCACAGAGGAGTAGACGCAGTACATACAGCATCCTCCACCACACAACACCACAGCCTGGTATTTTCTGAGGATCACAATATAAAACTTCAGTTAGCTTTTAAGGCTTAATTCTAGATTGAATTTTTTTTTTAATATTTTAACCCAAATCTGCTGAGCCTCTATGTCAAGTCGTGTACTAGGCTTTGGGCATGAGGGTTGGAAAGTAAAACAGTTTGCAAAACAGATAGTGCAACAAAAGGCTTGAAAGAAAAAGAGAAGGAAAAGTGCCTCAACGGGAGGGGCGGCGTAGGGTGATCGAGAAGAGGTCACATGTTACGGTCAGGCAGACCTGGGTTCAAACGCCAGCTTTGACATTTCCTGGCTGTGGATTTTGGATAAGTTGCTTAATATCTCTGAACTTCATCTTTTCTACAAAACAAACATCATAATAGGGCCTACAGAACGAATTCTCAGGATCTGTTTTTAAGTGCTTAGATGAACACACACACGCACCACACACACACGTGCACACAAACATAGGCTTGGCACTTGCCTCTCTGAGATCCTGGGATATCACATTCACCCAGAATTTTTAAATTATGTTTTGCAATAAGAGAAAAACCCCTTAGTTCCTGGCCAAGTCCAAAGGGATAATGGGGAAATGTCTCAGCATTTGGACAGTATTTTATTCTTTGCTGACTATGTCTTAGGCCCACTTGTGGCCAATACCAACAATTGCAGGATCCCTCAGGAGAAATGCTTAGACCTGTGGTCAGCACGTATTCAGGAGCCATTTGGAGTGCATGGCAGGAAAAGCAATGCTAAGTATTCCATTCTCTCCCCTGTATTTCCTGGCCCTTTTGTAGTTAGGTAAAACATGTCTAGCTCTGGAGAATTCAATGTGAACGAAAGTGACAGGCATCATTTCTGGGCCAAGGTAATAGAAAGTTCATGTGCTTTTCTCTGCCTTGGTGACTGGCAATAATCCAGTGGGAATAAATCTTTGTTGATCTAAACCATAGCAATTTCAGGCTTAATTTGTTACTGAAGAATAATCGGGCTTCCACTCACTCATACAGAGTGGCTTTCAGCACTATAGGAAATTATTAAACTGATCCAGATAAAGGTGTTCTCTGAATTCCAGGAGGCAGAGATTATAAATCTTTTTGTCACTTCACCTTGGAGCACCAACCTCAATTCCCTTTTTTAGCTACTGCAATTCCAGGGGCCAGACCAGAGGCTGGACCACAGATGACAACGCAGCAATGCCAAGAGGAGGACAGAAGACGGTGTACCATGGCTTCCACAGACCATCAAGTTTAGAAACACAAGGAATATTCTTATTATCTCAAGTTCATTTTTAGCCAAAATATTTGTCCATTATTTAGGTTACTTTTGTGTTCAGCAGTCTCATTCATTGTTAGTGCCATCGAGCCAATTCTGACTCCTAGCGACCCTGGGTACAGCAGAGCAGACCCTGCCCAGTCTTTTTGCACCATCCTCTCACCTTCGGACGCTGTATCAGACAACACTCTGCTGCTATTCATAGGGTTTTCATGGCCAATTTTTTCTGAAGTGGGTGGCCAGGTCCTTCTTCCTAATCTGTCTTAGTCTGGAGTCCACCATGGGTGACCCTGCTGGTATTTGAAATACCAATGGCATAGCTTTTGGCATCACAGCAACACGCAGCCACCACAGTATGACAAAGACAGAGGGGTGGTGTGGTTCCCTGGCCAGGAAATGAACCCAGGATGAGCCAAGGAGAGCACCTAATCTTAACCACTAGACTATAATGGTTGGCTTCCACAGCCTCACAACAGCCAGTGATTGTAGAGCATTCATGGTTCTAAGTACTTTACATATAATAACCCATTTAATGCATACCAACCCAGTAAGATTGATCTATTATTGTCCCCATCTTCAAGATCAAGAAACTGAGACACAGGGATCCCTCATGGTTTGGAGGAGACAATGTTGTTTGTGGTGAAGTCAGAAGCTAGTTACTTAGCGTCTGTTCCACAAATAGATTCATCTACTTTCATGAGTGGTTGGGATGATTAAACAGCATCACATATGTGAAGCACTTTGTGAAGAACCTCACTCACAGGAAACATCCAACAAGTATTTGCTGTGATCACGATTGTGTTGATGACGATGGGTGAGAACGGGACCTGTCATCCTTGAGTTTCCCAGAGAGAAATGAGTGCTACGTTATCACTTGCGCACTATGGTCTGTGCTCAACTGAGATGAATAGATATAATTCCAAAGACAAGAACTAAACCTCCCATCAAGCTGAAAGGAAAGGCATCCATGTAAAACGAAAAGTGCCCTTAAGTCCTGTGCTGTGTGCCATTTAGTATGTTTGGTACCAGTTGTTGACTGGTTAATGTACTTCTCACGTTCCTGTCACTAACATAAATAATTTGCATTGATAATCACTCTAATGATATTGCTATTATCTAAAATGACAGATAACCATATGGATGCAAGAAGTGTTACCTGTGGAGGACTGCCTGGTGTCCTCGGCTATGCACACTTTGACATCAATTCAAAAGTGATGACACATAAAGTTAGTTTTTAATTATTTCACTCAATAACTGGAACATGCAACTGTCAATCTTAGAGAATATAAATCCCCTATCAATAACCAAAATGAAAGGCATAAAACTGAAGGAGGATGCCAGGCAATAAACAGGCTAATTAGTATGATTTTTATAACTTAGATGTGTATCACACAGGAAATAATAAACAGCATCAAATAAATCTGCACATTCAACTCTGCATGT
The DNA here is from genome assembly GCF_021613505.1 of Equus quagga. NCBI lineage: Eukaryota > Metazoa > Chordata > Mammalia > Perissodactyla > Equidae > Equus > Equus quagga. The sequence goes on from NC_060282.1 coordinate 75,515,887, forward strand.
GGGAATAATTTAAGGGCTCAGGTTTTGCTATTTCACAGGTTCTTCTGTGATATTTTAGAAATATTTTATGGACAATGATTTCTGACAGCGTCTACTTTTACGCATAGTGTGCTTTACTCTGCCCCAAGTCCCAACATAGGAAACTAGTCCAAGAGCCAGAAGAGTAAGCCATGAGACTTGAGCATCAGTCTGGCTAGCCATTCTGCTATACTTTCTAAAGGAGCGGACTGACTTTAAATACAAGGTTTTCCCAGACTACTTGTTATGCATCATGCCAACTTAAGTAAAATGGAGATTTTTTAAAGTTTTCAAATATAAAGGTAGAGCTTTAGTTTCGTATATCAACCGGGAAAGGGAGGAGAGACAGAAGGTCATGGTAGCACCTGTTTTAATGCATTTTATTTTTGAGTATATCATAAGCCTTCTTTTATCTTAATATGTATGTTTCTTCATTTCATTACTGTTGTTATCTGAGGATCCTTATAAGAATTAGTGAGTTAGACGAGAGTTGACCAGATGGCCTAATTATTCTCGAAAAATAATCTCTCATTAAAAAAAAAAACTCATCGATCACAGTCAGAGGATTCTAGCCAACCACCAATTAGTATGAAAATTGGTAAAGCCTCTAGAATGTAGGGAACAAAGCATTTATCCTAATTTTCCTATATGAACTGGATATCTGGGTAGCAAACAGTTAGTGAGAAAAGTTTGTCTTTAGAGAATGTTACAGCTGACAAATGAAAAAAGAATGATGAGGGGCTGGCCCAGTGACATAGTAGTTAAGTTCACACACTCTGCTTCGGCAGCCTGGGGTTCACCACTTTGGATCCCGGGTGTGGACCTATGCACTGCTTGTCAAGCCATGCTGTGGCAGGCGTCCCACATATAAACCAGAGGAAGATGGGCACAGATGTTAGCTCAGGGCCAGTCTTCCTCAGCAAAAAGAGGAAGATGGGCACAGATGTTAGCTCAGGGCCAGTCTTCCTCAGCAAAAAGAAGAAGATGGGTACAGATGTTAGCTCAGGGACAGTCTTCCTCAGCAAAAAGAGGAAGATTGGCAGCAGATGTTAACTCATGGCTAATCTTCCTCAAAAAAAAAAGAATGATGAAAATTTTAAATATGACTATTTTGTAAACACTAATAAGTTAACGGATCTGCCAACTGATATTAACAACTGCCAACATCACTAAAAGAGAGACAACCGGATGTTATGTGTATCCTGATGTAAGTATGGTAGGGGATCAGAATTTGTCACTCCAAAATGTGTCTCTTTGGGTTCATTATTTTTAACAACAAAAGACTCAGAAAGAAACTTTGACTTTCCCCTTAACTGCCTAAAAGGATTTAAGACAGAAGGTGTAGAGCAGGAGAAACCATCACCATAGATAACTCTGCGTACGGGAGGCTAGGAGCAACCTTGCTAAGCCCATTTTTAATCAAAGTTCTCTCTCTTGGGTCATATTGTCTATAGATGGCCCAGCAAACATTTGCTTTTCCATCTCCATGTAAATTGCCTTCCTCCCCTTTGAAGTCCCAAACCACCACCCTCAACATCCTCCTTTGTCGTTAAATAAAGATGGTACTTAAAGTGGTGGCTTCAGGCATTGTGGCAAGTTACTCAGTTTTCCTGGGTTTCTCCCTTGTATACATGTTATTAAATTTTGTTTGATTTTTCTCCTGTTAGTCTGTCTCATGTCAATTAAATTCCTCCACCAGCCAGAAGAACCAAGAGAGTAGAGGAATAGTTCTTTCTCCACTACAGTACACAACATTACCTATGAAGAAGTCTTGTCAAGAAAGTCAAACCTGAGTCTGATCAAGCCTCTCCATCCATCCACCAGTGTACAGAAAAGCAGGGACAGAGGGAAATGATAGCTAATAACACAGGCATGTGTCCAGCAAAATCTAGACGGTAGGAAATTCTGCAGAACAAATCAACCCTTTCCTTCAACAAACACAATGCAGGTGGAAAAAAAGAGATCGATAAAGATATAGACTAAAAGAAACTTAAGAGATATTTCAAACAATTGCAACGTATTCGATTAATTTAGAACCTGATTCAAATAAACTGTATGTTAAAAGAACTTATAAGACCACATCAGGGAGATCTGAACTCAAGTATAACAAATTTTAAAACTAAAATTTAGTTTTTAAGTGTTACAATGGTATGTGGTTATTTTTTTCAAGCATTGATATCTTTTAGAGATACGTATAGAAATATTTAAAAATTACATGATGTCTAGAATTTGCTTCGCAATAATCTGGGGACTTGGTGAGGGTAGAAATGAAATATGATTGCCTCTGAGCTGAGTGATGAGCGTATGAAGGTTCATTATACTATCCTATCCACATTTGCATGTTTCAAATTTGCCATAGTACCAAGTTGGAACATCTCCTTTTCAAATTTTAAAACTCAGACTAAATCAGCCTGACTGCGAAAGTTTGGTGGTGATCTGGAACCCCAACTCAATTGCCTAAGAAAATGATGAGTTCTTTCCGTTTTCTGCTGTACGTCATAAACAAAAGCCCAGTTTTGTTCCTATTTTTGTTATCGCTTAATAGTTTAGGTGTTTTCAAGAGAGGAAATTTTCTCATCGAAATTCAGTTTCAAGGAATCCCTTCGATCCATTTCTCTGTAAACTTAGGCATGAATTTGAAAATTAAAGAAAATACATGCAGAACAACAGGAGGATAAAGGAAGTCCACAGTGCTAACAGTGAGAGCCATTTTCTTACCATTGCAAAGGGGATAGAAATGGTGTTTGCCTACTCCTGATGAAATAATAAATATGCAGATAATGTGCTATTTTATCTGGAAATTTCAATGAGATCCAGCCCTACAGCCATAGTGGCAATGAAGAAATACAGTTGGATTTTCACTGACAAAAAGAAAACTTTTATTTAATCAAGAAATCAACAAGTTTCTTACACTTACTGCTGGCTTCACTTTTTCTTTTTAGGTAATAATTTTCTATGCGAAACTTCACGGGGTACATTTGTCCTGTTGTCCAGTGGAAATAAAAAAATAAGTTTAGCCTACTTTTCTCTGTCAATTCATAATTATATCACAATTCCACATGTTTGAATTTTGATAACTGGATTATAGGTGAGCTATATTTTAGCCATGCCTAAAAATCTTTCTTTAAAAATTTTTAATTCATTTATTCATTCAATAAATATATATAATGAATGTAGGCCATGACCTAGACATTATGTTAGATGTATATTTGTGAATAATAAATGGTCTGTGCTTCTTTGAGTTTATGATATAGTTAGACAAACAATAATCAAGAAAAAAAAAAAGCACAATTTTAAACTGTGGTGAAAGCTTTGAAAAAAATAACCAGCATGAAATGATATACAATAAGTGAATTCACTGACATTTATTCACTTAAAAATTTGCACTGGGGGCAGGCCAGATGGCATAGTGGTTAAGTTCCCACGCTCCGCTTCTGCAGCCCAGGATTCACAGGTTCGGATCCCAGGTGTGGATCTAGTACTGCTTGTCAAGCCATGCTGTGGTGGCATCCCACATAAAATGGAGGAAGATGGGCACAGATGTTAGCTCAGTGACAATCCTCCTTAAGCAAAAAGAGGAAGATTGGCAACAGATGTTAGCACAGGGCCAATCTTCCTCACAATAAAAAAAAAAAATGTGCATTGAGACTTCTGTTTCGAGTCAAGATGGAGCGTTAGGGACCAGATTTTTCCTCCTACCTGGGGGAAAAAAAGTTGAAAAAAAAGACAAAGTGTAAGAAACAACGGTGGTCAAACATTGGACATCAAGAATTCAGGACAGTGATTTTTGAGAAAAGGGAAACAAATGATGTGAGTGCCCTGATTACGTCAGCTGACTTCCTGGAGACTTTCCAGGCAGTGGCAGAGGGAGCAGGAAGACAGACGGATTCCAGCACTCTCCTTGGGGTGAGGAGTCAGAGCTGGGAGCCAGGAAGGCCAGAGCAGCTAAAGATCACAGGGCAGGGTACCACAGAGAAGAGACCGACCTCCCAGAGAGAGCTCCAGAGATGTGCAGATGGGACTCCTCGAGTCTTCAGGTAGTGCTAATCAGTCCTTCTGAACAGGGTCTGTGGATTGTACCCAAGGCTGGAGAACAAAACCCAAGAGGAGTAGAAGGAACCTGAGTGGCTCAGCCAAGGCTGCGAATGTGCCGTGCTCTCGCTAGCTAGGGCGGAAAACCTCATACACACGACACACTTGACCATTCTCACGGGTGCATCATAAGCAAGATGTTGCCTGCGGGACACACTGGGTGAAGGGTACAAGAAGCTCTGCTATTCTTTGCAGCTTTCTGCAAACTGTAGTTATTTCCAAATAAAAATGCTAAAAAATAAGACAACATACAAAATCTAAAAAAATTCAAAATCGACAGAACTTTGCTATAAGAAAAGGCAAAGGAAGTCATTTTACCAAAAAGAAAATAATAGCCCATGGCAATGTAGGTCTACACAGAGGAATGAAGAGCCCCAGAAATGGAACATGTGGGCAAAGTTTAGACTTTTTTCTTATGTTTCTTTTATTTGCATATAATTAAATTGACTACATAAGGGAAAAGTAATAGCAATCTATTGCGAAATACGTGACACAAGTCACATATAAAATGTACGAAAAAAATCCCAAAGACCAGGAGGAAGGAAATGTTATAAAGTTTTGTTACATTGTTATTTATTGTATTGTATTGTTATAAAATTCTTATACCACACATGACATAATATAGCTTGTGATAAATTAAAGTATACTATAAAATATAAAATATTTTTTAAAAAGAAAAGATTATAGAAAATATGCAGAAAAGAAAGATAAATAGTAGTTAGTCCAAAATAAGTCAAAAGGAGAAGAAAGGATAGGAGAAAAAAGAATAGATGGGACAAGTAGAAAGATGTGAGATTTAAACCTAAAAATAAGAACAATAACATTAAATATATATGGACAAAACACCTGTTATGGGTTGAATAGAATCCCCTAAAAGATGTTGAATATCTAACCCCCCAGAAGCTCAGAATGTGAGCTTATCTGGAAATAGGATCATTGCCAATGTGGCTAGTTAAAATGAGGTCATACTGAAGTAGAGTGAGCCCTTAATCCAGTGTGACTGGCATCCTGATAAGACAAAGACAGACAACGTGAAGACACAGACACACAAGGGCAATGCCATGTCAAGACCAAGGCAGAGATTGGAGTTATGCTGCCATAAACCAAGAACACTGAGGCTACCAGAAGCTGGAGGAAGCAAAGAAGGACGCCCCACGCCCCCGCCCCCAGAGGCATCAGAGGGAGCCTGGCCCTGACAATACCCCCACTTTGATATTCTAGTCTACAGACTGAGAGAATAAATTTCTGTTGTTTTGAGCCTCCAGATTTGGCACATTGTTTAGCACCCCTAGTAAACTATACCGCATCCTCGCTATAAGGCAAAGAATGCCAGACGGGTAAACAAGCAAGTCCCAACTGTGTGCTGCCCTCAAGACTCACTGTAAATATAAAAATACAAAAAGTTAAACATTGAATTACCTGAAAAAGTTAAACACAGAATTACCGTATGACCCAGCAATTCTACATATATACCCAAAAGTATTCAAAGCAGGGACTCAAATGGATACTGCACACCAGTGTTCACGGCAGCATTATTCACAACAGCAAAAAGGTGGAAACAGGTGACCATCAACAGATGAATAGATACACTAAGAATGATGCCAATACAAGGTCTGAATAGACGCTACACCAAAGAAGGTATGCAGATGACAAATCAGGATATGAAAATATACTTAACATTATTCAACATTAGGAAAATGTACATTTAACCACAATAAGATGCCACTACTAGAATGGCTAAAATAAATTTTAGAATGACAATACCAAGTGCTGGTGAGAATGCGGAGCACCTGGAACTCTCACACAGTGCTGATGAGAATGCAAAATGATAACGTTGCTTCAGAAAACAATTTTATAGTTCTTAAAAAGTTACACACACACCAGGGGAGGATCTTTTCCAGGTCTCTCTCCTAGCTTCTGCTAGTTCCTTGGCTTGTGGGAGCATAACTTCAATCTTCACATGGTGTTTTGTGTGTGTGTGTGTGTCTGTGTCAAAATTTCCCCTATTTTTATGGACGCCAGTCACATTAGATTAGGGGCCCATCCCACTCCTGTACAACCTCACCTTAAGAAATTACGTCTGCAACAACCTTTTCCAAATAAGAGCACCTTCTGAGGGACTGGGGGGTTAGACCTTTGGGGGGGAACAATTCAATCCATAACAGCACCTATTCAAATGGCCAAAAGCAAAAAGACTGAGCATACCACACGCTGGAGAGTGTGTGGTACAAATGGAACTCTGATTCACTGCTGATGGGAATGTAAATGGCGCAACCACTCTGGAAAATAGTTGGGAAGTTTCTTAAAAAGTCACACATATTCCTACCATATGACCCAGCTGTTCCACCACTAGGTATTTATGCAAAAAAAAAAAAAACGACAGCATACATCTGTGCCAAGACTGTACAAAAATGTTCATACTAACTTTCGTCCCACTTTCCCAAAACTGGAAACAACTCAAATGTCCATCAACAGGTGAATGGATAAACTGTGGTACATCCATACAACGGGATCCTGCTCAGCAACAGAAGGGCATGTACACAGTGACTCGAGTGGATATGAAAATGATCGTGCTGAGTACAAGAAGCCGGACAAAAGGTAGTGCAGAAGATATGAACCCATTTATGTACCATTCTAGAAAATGCAAACTAGCCTACAGTGGGAAAAACCAGATCAGTGGCCAATTGGGAACAGGAGGAAGAGGAGCAGAAGGAAGGGTTAGAAACGGGTACAAGAAAACTCGAAGGTGGCAAACGTGTTCATTATCTTAATTGTGGTGGTAGTTTCACAGATATATACATATATAAAAATTTACCAAATTGAGCATTTTAAAGATGTTCAGTCTATTTCATGTCACCTTTATCTCAAAAAAGTTGTATAAAAAATCCTCTGACTCACCTGAAAGGGGATTATATTTATTGTATATCTACAAACCCAGGTACACAGAAAATACTCACTCGATGACTGTGAACTTGATGGTTGAAAAGAATACTAATTGAAAACTGTTACTAAATATTTTAATTACTCTCAAAAATTATGCATTTATTAAGCATTCACTAGTCTGTGCAGGTTCACAGCACAAAGGTGTGAGACAACATAACATCAGTTTCTAAAAGCACCATTTACACAAAAATTGCCTGTTAAATATAATTCATTTTTACCTCTTTATTGAAATAGTTTCTCTAAAGGTTCCTACTAGGTGATACTGTTAATATAGTTTGATTTATTTAACATGTAAAAATTACATCTCTGTAATCTATATCCTGCATAGTTGCTTTATTATTACTATTTATTACTACTATTTATTTAAGCTGGCTGCATTTTCTGCCTATTCCCTGTCTAAGGAAATCAAAATTAATATAGTTCTTTTTCCATTCAATGAACATTTAACAAGTCAGTTTCTAAAACTTTTATTCTTGCAGTTGGCTTTACTCTACCAACCCAAAATGAGCTCTTTCCTCTCTTCCCTATCCCTTCTATCCTCAGCCCCATTCCAGGGTTTCTGTAGCTTAGACATTAGCAACACAGTGTCAATCTTGCTTGGTCATTTTATAGTCCTTCCAAAGGTGCAGTGAAACCTCAGCCTTTATTTTATTCTAATAGCCTATAATTTTAAGAAATCAAAACTATATTCCTTGCCCTGAGCATCTATTAATAAGCCAAAAGACTTTATATAATCAGTTGGTGTCCACATACCAGCTGTCATCTTATTATAAATATTCTTACTCACACGTAGTTTCTTTATTAAAAAATAACTTTAGTAAGTTGCATTTTGCGTCTTCCCATCTGATTTACACAGTAGATGTTAGGATGGCAACTTCACCAACTCTCAATCAACAAAAATCCCTGGAATGTGATATGGCAAATAAAACTTGGACTTGAAATATTCACTAGGTGATAAAAGTACTATGTAAAATTCTTTTGCAATGTTTAAACTGCTAGTTCGAACTTAATGCTCTGTAATTAGAGGACAATATAAAACTCATGCCTACTCCTTGAAGAAAAAAGAAAGAGGCAGAGGAACCAAGAAATTTGCATTTTCATTATTTCAGCAACCTAAGTATGATGACATAAGACGATGATGTTCTAAGTAGAAATCAACACAAAAGCATCGCTCCCCTGGGAATAGATTCAGATGTTCCGCCAGGAACCCACAAGGCTGGCAAGGACAAAAGATCCCCACAGCTCTACATCAGGTCTGAATCTGACACAAAATAGCTATAAAATTTCCATCTGGAACTGTCCTTCTCCTTGCCAACCGTCATCCCGTAACCCTTTGCTGCCACTGTTTAAAGGATGTTTGTTTCGCCGCTGACCTGACCTCTTCCCTTAACTACAGTCAGCAATAGCTTTCTTTAAGAGAGACACTCCAAAGACGTTACTTAAAGAAAAGGGGAACGATGCAAGTTTTGTATTCAATCACTTCATTCTTTTCTTAAAACAGGAGAAGCCGTGTTGGGGAGAATATTTCTATCACCAGAACCTTGATGGACCACTCCCCAGGAAGAATTTACACCCCACTGAAAGTCCCAACTCTCTTTCCTAAAGCAAACTTGTAGCTGAATTCCAGTCTTCTCTCTATTTCACTAGTGTGGAAAATCTCCCTTTCCTATTCTTTCAGTATCTGTGCCGTAGAAATAATGTATACAGTGAACATGAATAAGATTCAAAAATAAGAAATGGGCTTCGAGGTTTTTTTCCATGTATGAATTATCTTGAAATGAGACATTCACCAATGTAATACAAAGTATTTGATAAGTTGGTTTCATTGAAAAGTATCAAGATGCTCCCTGGACAACTGGACTGAATCTGTGGTTTACTGCTTGCTAAAGCAAGTGGCTACAGTTCACTAAACGAGGTTCTAGACCCATCCTTCAGCAAAAGCGCCACTCAAAGGAAAAACTACACTTCTAAAGAGCTGCGGCTCTGTGCTTTTATTTCACCATCTGTAAATGGGCTCTAGAACCCCCAGGCTATTTTCCACAGGTACCAGAAAGAATGACTGATTATTAATTAGAGAGTAGGAGAGATAAGCTACTGGAAACACTAATGTGCATCGAAGAACCCTGCCAAACCTGTCTCTCTCAAAACCACATTCTCTACAATCTCTTCTCTGAGGGTCGGTTCAATTCAAAATGCAACTGCAACTCTTTCACTAGCTTATTGAATTGAGTGAGCTACACCCTTTTAAGGAGAGAAAACATTCCAAAAAATCATCATAAACAACTGGAAATTCAAGAAACTAATGAAAAACAAATTCATAATATATGTGACTGAGAAAGGCTTAATATCCAAACTACATAAGAGTCCATGACAATATTAAGCAAAAGATAAACACTGCGTTATTAAAATAGGCAATGTCAGGGCCAGCCGTGTGGCGGAATGGTTAGGTTCACATGCTCCACTTTGGCAGCCCGGGGTTTAGCGGTTCGGATCCTGGGTGTGGACCTACACACCGCTCATCAAGCCACGCTGTGGCAGTGTCCCACGTAGAAGAATTAGAATGACCTACAACTAGGATACACAACTATGTACTGGGGCTTTGGGGAGAAAAGAGGAAAAAAAGAGGATGATTGGCAGCAGATGTTAGCTTAGGCCAATCTTTCTCACCAAAAAAAAAAAGCATACCTTAAAAAAAAAAAATAGGAAATGTAGATGATTAATTAACCTTGAAAGACAAATCAAGATATTAAAAAGAAATTTGATCACAGTAATAATCAAGGATTGAAAATTTAAATAACAATAATAATATACTTTTCTCACTTGTCAAAGTGGAAAATATTTTTCCAATATTTTTTCAAAGATAATATCTAGTGTTGGCAAGGGTTTAAAAAGCGAGTTGTTCTGAGATATTACAGGTCACAATGCAAATCACTCTTCTTGTAAGACAATGTATAGTTATATGTATCACTTTATATCAAATTTATATATGTTTATTTGTGAAGGCATATGTATAATATATACTTTAAAGTTATGCATATATTTATATCATGTAAATTATTTGTTATATATTATTTATGTATTTTAAAGGCGTATAAGTTAAAAGCATATCATTTATTATATTTTATATTATATATATGAATTTATATATTACATGGTTCTTTTGAAAGGTATATTTCTATTATGCTATTTCCTAATAACTAATGGAAGATATATTGACCCAAGATTCTGGCTGTCCTAAAGTGGATGACTTCCATGGCACATCGACAAAGACTTCTTTGGGGCTCTTCTCAGAATCTTTGATGCTGTGTATAGTAATGGAGAATGAAGAATGGACATCATTCTCCAACAAATCGACAAAACCAGATGCATTGCCAAGCATTACAGGCACTGCCTCTCTAGGCAGAGTTGATGAGATTTTCTTCCAACTGAATGTTTTCCTAGTAAAGTAACTTAACCATTTTGAAGATGTCAATTTTGCACTTTCCAAAAGAGGCCCACAAGATGAAATCAGCATATGCGTAATACGTGAAAATCCAAAAATGAGGTCACCAAAACATCTGTAGTTTCAGATTTCATGTTAAAGGAAAATGGAGTAGCTTCCAATTCTCTAATTACTCACTTCGAATTACTAGAATAAATGTCAGCAATTCTGGAATACTGTGTATGACATCATTTAAAGAGGCTGGTTCTGTTCTCATTCTGCCCCAAGATATAAATAAGTTCCACCATTTCCAGGGCAAATGGATTTACCAAAGTCACTCATGACATAAGGCTTCTTATACATGACATTATAAAAAATAGTTTTGTAGGATAGATACAGAAGTCTATGGATTGCTGCAAACCTTGGTCTTGGTAAAATTCCAGACTTTAAATTGAGATTCCTTCAAAACACATTTATCTGTGTTTTTGATTGATCAGTGTAATGGGCTCATTGGTTCCAAGAGCTTTCTGCTTCCATTACATGAGTTTTTCCGTAAAAGGACTTTACCTTTTGTGTCTCATCCCATTTAGCTGTAAAACTAAAACCAGTGGTAAAAGTAAAACCAATGAATGGATCAGCTAAATTATACATTCTTTGCCTTGACATTTTCAACCCTCCCTTAAATCCAACACAAATACACATAAGTCTCCATAATGTGATCTCCAAACTATACTTTTTTAAAAAGTATCAATGGAAAGCATACACATCATAACTTAGCAAAGTTGATCACTGACGGTTCATCACCACATATGGAAGAAGTCAATAACATTTGTTTAGCATTAAACTGTAATTTAAGTAAGATTGTATGTCATTTAAAAATACTCTTGATGAAGGAAATATTCAAAATGGCACCTCACTGTGTATCTGAACTTATCCTGAGACCGAATAGGAATCCATAAAGTTTAGATTGAGGTCCAAACTCCTCATCATCTTATAACGACCCAAATCATCGAACATCCATTAAACACCTACTATATGCCTGTGTCTTCTCTGTGGTTACAAAAGTGAATAAGATACAGCCCTTACTCTTGAAAAGTTTATAGTCCTACAGGAGCTACAAGTACCTAAAGAGATCATTTTAATACAATATGGTAACCACTAAGATAAAGGTAAGTAAAAGTAATAAGACTAGAAGAGGAACATTTAGCTCTCAAAGAAGACTCCTTGAGGAGATGATGCCTCAACTAGGTCTTAAAAATGAAAGGAGCCTAGCCAGGAGGAAAAACAATGTGAAGAGGGCATTTCAGCTAGAGCAAACATCAAGAGCACAGGCGTAGATGTTTGAAATGGCAGAGTATGTACAAGAAATAACTAGGACCTCAGGAAGAATATGGAGAAAGTTATAAATATTTAAAATCTAAAATCTGTATACCTGACGATTGGATACAAGCATCAAGAAAGAGAGGAAAGAGTCTAAGCCTAAAACAGGATTCTATCTTAACTAGGGTTGATACGATTAAGTGAGATTAGGATCAATCATTCTTGCTTCCTTATTTCCCACTGCCCCTCACCAACACTCACACACATGTGCACACACAGAAAACCTAATCTATAGTGAAGTATACCTTGGCAGACAGAGTCTGCCCACCCTGGCAAACCAGAATCACTACTCTCCATCTAGCCAAATGGTACCCACTGTTCAGAGCCCAGCTTAAGTTCTGACTTCCTTATTGGCAGTTTTCCTGACCGTCGCCACCTCCAAGATTTCTTTGATCTCTCCTTACTCTGACCAAACAAATTACCTAATATCTAAATCCACACGCTTCAGAGGTTAGTACAGATTATTCTTTCACTATGTTATGCAATTTTTTGTTTTTGAGAATAAAAATAGTTTTACTATTGGAGTTAATAATTGAATTTTTTAAATAATACAGTTTCACGAATTAAATTCTTCAAATATGAAGTGTATAAACAAGTGAAAAATTACCCAAAACACCGTCACCAGAAGCAATCATTGTTGAGAGTTTGGTATGTGTACTTCCATACATATCTCAATGTACATGTAATTTTATATAAATAAGATGAAACCCTATATACCCTTTTACAAAGTACTTGTTTCTTTCCACAATGTCATCTCGATTACTTTAGATATATACCATTTTATTTAAAAGCTGAAGAGCATCCTATTTTATAATATGTCAAAATGTATGATCTTCGTGTTTATTTTGCTGTGCTTTCTCTACCTTCTCAAGCTTAGATAATTAATATTAAATATATCTTATTTTCTTACATATGCATTTAAAGCTATAAATTTCCCTTTAAGCTTTAGCAGCACCACAAATTTTGATATGTTGTATTTTCATTTCTTCAGTCCAAAATATTTTATAAAATCCATGTGATTTCATCTTTGATCTATAATTTATTTAGAAGTCTATTGATTAAATTCCAAACACACAGAGATTTTCTAAGTTTTCTTTTGTGATTTATTTCTAGTCAATTCCAAGGTGTAAGAACATATTCTACGTGATTTTAAATTTTTGAAATTTGTCAAAACTTGTTTTATGGTCAGTATGTTAAAGTTTGGTAAATATTCCATATGTACTTGAAAAGAATGTGTATTTGCCAGTTGGTGGATGCAATGTTGGATAAATCCGAATTAGGTCAAATTTGTAACTCATGTTGTTAAAATCTTCTATACCCTTACATTTATCTGCTTGTTCTATAGGCTGTCAAGACAATTTTTTAAAATCTCCTAAAATGATTGTGGTTTGGTCTATTTCTATTTTAAATGTGGGCAATTTTTGTTTTCTATATTTTGAAGTATGTTTTTAGGCACATATAAGTTTAGAGTGGCTATACCTTTCTGTTGAGTTGAAACTTTTAGCATTAGGAAATGTCACTTTATATGTTTGGTAATGTATTTTTGTACTGCTATCTAATTTGTCTAATGATAATATAGGAACAGTGTCTGTTGTAGTCAGTGTTTGCATGGTATACAGTTTTTCATCCTTTTACTTTCACTCTTTCCTATATCCTTATATTTTTTTAGTGTTTCTTTTAAGCAGCATATAATTGGGTTTTGGTTTTTATCTAATCTGTTAACCTTTGTTTTTAATTATATTATTTAGTCAATTTAATATTGATATATTTGACTTTAAATCTACCATTTTCTTATTCTATGCCCTTTTTCCTCTACTTTCTTGCCTTCTTTTGGGTGGATTATATGTATTTATAATTCTACTTTTTCCCCTTTGTTAGCTTGGTATTTACACATCATTTTCATGATCTTTTAGTGGTTACCCTAGAAATTATAGCCTGAATCTATGACTCATCAAAGTTTAATAAAAGTTAGTACTTTTACCTCTGCCCAGACTACAAGAGCTTAGAATACATTAACTCCTTTCAATTCTTTTCCACCTTACATGTTGTTGTGATCATGACTTTGAACTTTCAGACTTCACAATCCATTATTACTGTTGTTGTGTGCAGCCAACATTCATTTATAGTTACATCCATGTGTACACTTTCTGTTCTTTTTACTGTTTCTGCATCTCTGATTTTCTATCTGGGATAATTTACTTTCTTTCTGAAGAATATCTTCCTTTAGTGTACATTTGGTGAAAATGTTCTCAGCTAGACTTATCTAAAAATGCTTTTATTTTCCCTTGATTATGGAATCTAAGTCAGAAGTTATTTTCTTTCAGCATTTTGAAGATTGCATTCTGTTATCTTCTGGGTTTCATTGTTTCTGTTGAAAAGCCAGTTTCACTTGTTGCTTCCTTGAAGGTAATCTGCCTTTAACCCTTTAACTCCAAAGTTAAAATATTTCCTCTTCCTCCTTGGTTTTTAGTGGTTCTCTTATGTGACACCTTGCTTGTTGTGGAAAATTTTCAGTCTTTGTATCTTCAAACATTTCTTCTATCCAATTTTCTCTCTTTTTACATCTTTTAGACCATTTAATTGTATCTTCATGTGTATAGCATACAATTAAATAGATATATATATAGAGAGAGAGATGGATAGAGATATAGAGATAGATACAGAGATACAGAGATATATATCATGTATATCTTATGTTCTTTACTACTGTTGGCTTTCTAATATTCATCTTTATTAATTTTATCTTGAATATACATGCAAGGTGTTCTGGATAAGAGACAAGTTTTTTCAAATACCTCACAGTAAATAATGAGTTTTTCAAACCCCCTTTTGCCTAGTTCTTACTACTAGGGTAACACGATGAGAGAAAAATCAATTGTGCTACACAAGAAACCAGACACCCAAAAGGCAAAGGACAGGGAAAATAGTTTTTTCTCCGTTTATTAAAAAAAGGAAAGGAGACAGCTGCCATTCTTCCCTCTGAAAGGATGTCTTCCTTACTCCAACATTTTAGTGTACAAATAAAATCTCTCCAGGAACCAGATAGTGCCATGGTTAGCTTTCACTAGTTAGATGTGTCTTCAAGTTCCAGCCCCCCTTTCTCCTTAAAATGGAAATTACCTAGGAAGATAGCCCCTCCAGTCTTCCTGGCACCTTGGGAGTTTATCCCAGGTACCTAGTCTAGGGCTATTTGGCCCTCTCCAGGAGATGACAAGTTTTATTATCCTTTTGAGTCAGAACGATTAAACAGACAAATGGATCCCAATCTAATTCTCACACAGCGAGGAGTGTTAGAAGGCCAGGGCTTTTTGCAGGTACACTAAGAAATTCGGGGAAGTCCTATCTTTCCATAATTCTATTTTCCTACTTTTTGTCTTCTTGTGCTTTACTCTGGGTACTTTTTCTCATCTATTCAGCTGATTGTTCAGTTGTGACTAATCTGTGTTCAACATATCTATTAAGTTCAGAATATATTTTTGTTGTGTTTTTCAGTTACAGAATCTTAATTTGGTTCCTTTTTGTGGATTTTTTTTCCAATTCCCTGCCAGAATTCTCAATTTGACCTTTATTTCCTTGAATATTTTTAACAGAGTTTTTTTAAAGTCCGTGTCTGATAAATTGATTATCTGGATTTTTTAATCTATTTTTATTGTCTATTTTTTCTCTTGGCATTCATTTATGTTGCCTCATCTCCTGACATACCTGGGCTTTCTTTATTCTTTTTATATGTGACATCAAATTCTAGAGATTTTTTAGAGATAATTTGAGGCTAAATATTATTAACTTCCCTGAACGAAAGTTGAAGCTTTTTTTTTTGGCATTGAGAAACAGCAGAGACATGAGCAATTCCCAGTTAATTTAATCTAATTAGCAATTCAGATTAGTGAATCTGGGCTTTAGCCACTCCAAGCACTTGTCAGTTGAGGGTCTCACTTGCCTCCGGGGAGGAGTCCTTCCAATTCTCAACCAAAGACCGAGTGTGTTCACAGGAGCCCCACGTTCCTTGAAAGGCCCTGAACTCCAATTTTTGCCCCTCACTCAAGGGGAAGATGAGCCAAATACATACCCACCTTTCTAGGTTTCTTTCTTTTCCTAGTTTTCAACCCTATAATTCTTCATTGTCTTGGTGGATCTTCCATGCCTCCAAATATAGGAGGTTTTTCCATTTTGTCCAACTTTTCTAGTTGTTCCTAGGGGAAGGATTCGTCCAAATTACCTCGTCTACCTTTACAGTAAATGGGAACTCAATAATTTTTAGCCAATCTCTTAATAATAGCTTACATTTTTGAGTGCTTACTAAGTCCCAGGCTCTGTGTTAAGAACTTTAAACATATTACATTATTTACAATTCTCACAAATCTGTAAGGCAGGTACTTTTGATATCCTCATTTTATAAATGATAAAACTGGCACTTAGAGAGCTTAAGTAATTTGTCAAACGTCACACAGACAGAAGTCATGTAGCCAGAGTTCAAATCCACGCAGTTTGACTAAAAAGTCAATAGTTTTAACAACTCTTCACTTCTTCTTCTTCTTAAAGATTTTTCCCAATTATAAATAATGCTGCCATAAGCCTTATTGTACAAATATAATTGTTCATTTTCAATTACCTCTTAAGAATATATTTCTACAGGTGAAATCACTAGATCAAAGGCATACACGTTTGAAATATTGATACATATTATCGTATCGCCTTCATTACGTTGAAATGAATCCCTTACACTCCAAATATCAATTAATATGAATATTTTTCATAGTTTCCAATCTGAAAAGTTAAAAATAACATTCTATCGTTTTTATTTGCTTCACCACTTACTTGTTAAGTTGCGCATGTCTATATGTACTTACATGTCACTCATATTTTTTCTTTTCTACATTACCCAATCATATAATTTTATTTTTAATGGTATACTCATCATTTCTTTTTACTTATAAGACTTTTCTATTTGCTGTTGTTAAAATATTAAATTTTTGTCACACATGATGCAAATATTTTTCTATCTTTCATTTTAGTGGGTTTTGCTGTGTGTGTGTGTGTGTGTGTGTGTGTGTGTGTTCATGTGCCTTTGTTCAGGCTTGCCTAACAAACCCTAAAATTATTTCAAAAAATTCTTCCATATTGTCTTTTAATACCTTTATTATTTCGTTGTTTCAATTTTATGTCTTAGGTCACCTAAAATTTATTTTTGCTTAGTTAGCAGAAGAACCAACTTATCTTTTCTTTTCCAAATAGTAAGTATCCCAACATAATTTAATATTAGAGAAAGTCTATTCTTTCCTACTGACTGAAATTACACCTTCATTCTGTACTAAATTCTCTGACATACCTTTCTCTACATCTGTCCTCTCTTTGGCTCTATTGATCTAGCTTCTTTTGTATCATTACCCTACCAGAATTTGCTACTTCTGTTTACTAATTGTTTCACTTGTACATTCCCTTTGTGCCCAACCAGATTCTAACTTCCTTGAAATCAAACACTAGACCTTATATTTGTACCTGTTTGCGTGGTATCTTCAAAAGCACTCAAAATAATATTGTACACTCACGGAACTGAACTGCATTTGTATGAACTTGGTCTCAGGATTGCATAAGAATCTATATTTATGAAGAAGCTTTCAGATCTTTGCTACATGTGGAGCAATGGAAATATCTCTGGAACCACCTCAGCTAATCCTAGAGTTCAATGATTTATTGTCCTTTGTTCTGCCCCATAATTGCCAGAGAATCAGAAGTAATAATTGTCCTGTTTAAGTATAAGGGCCTTATGAATCTGATTGCTTTGACTTAAAGTCGTGATTAGCATGGCTTAGGAATAATTTTCTTATGCTACAGCAGAATACAGCAAACTGTTTTACTCTGGGCATGTGCTTAGGGTTTTGAGAAAGGCCTCATATTGTGGTACAGCAAACATGGGCTTCAATATATGAGATCTGGTACAAATTTTTATTTTGTCCCCTATTGGCTCTGTGCTTGATATATAATATGCATGCAATAAATATTTTTGATTAGTAAAGAATGAAAGAATAAAGAAATATTTAGGTTTTTCTAATCGTGAGACGTGTTGCTAATGACGGCAGCCTCTCAGGAAGTGGGCCATCTTCGGTGCCAATGTATTCAATCTTTCTTGGTACCAGATTCATTAAAGGCAACCATGTCATGGAGACGACTCAGAAGATGAAAGCAAAACCCTCCTTAAAACCATGTTAAACTCAACTTCTCAGAACTCGAAAAGTGGATTTTGTATCCAAATACCTCCTTCCTTCAATCATCCCACGGAATATAAGGGAAAACATTTTCATATCCAACATATAAATTTGAAAACTAGATTAGTCTATGCCTCTCTTTCCTTGGAAGCATGCCTTCCCTCCCTCTTTAATCAAAGCAAGTTGTTTTCTCGGGAAAACTTTAGTGATTTTCCCATAGTTCCATGCAATAAAGGAGGCTAAATAGTGCCTTTAATATATGGGGGCAGGGTAGGGTGTGTTGCCAAGAGGCCTGGCTCTGGAGGAAAGTCCAGGCAGAGAGAAATGTACAGGACAACTGACTATGAGGCAACCAGGATTTATTGAGAACACTCTCTCATATTGAGATTATGAGAACCTGACCTAGGGCAATGGCACACGAAAAATTTTAATGAGGAGAAAAATATGAGAGAGAATAGGATTTGGTAAGTAATTGGATGTACAAAGAATTAGAAAGCAAAGAACTCAAATCTGCCTCTCTGATTTACCTGAAAAGGAATAATGAGGCCACACTATCAATTAAAAACAGAGCCTCATTTACATCTAGAATATGCAACTACGTACTGTGGCTTTGGGGAGGAAAAAGAAAAAGAGGAAGATTGGCAACAGATGTTAGCCCAGCAAAAACAAACAAACAAACAAACAGAGGTCTCATGAGGGGAAGGTAGCCATCTTTTGGGAAAGTTGCTAAGCATAGTTAAAACACATCAGTCTACTTTGTGACATCAACTGACCTGAATGGAGAAGGAGGGTGATACTGGGAACTTGAGAAAAGACGGATGACACAGCTGGCGGAGAGTGATCTATGAAACAAACAAGAGAAGAAAGAAGTAGTGGTAAAGCCTGATTGAAATTAGATATCATTAATCTACAGTGTAATAAATCATTTCACCATTGAATGACTTTCTTCACATTCTGTGACGCAGAAGCAAAAGCTGAGAAAACAGATGCCGCACGGAGAAATGGTAGCACAGAAAGGCAAAGAAGTAAATAAATCCATGTGCTCAAAGGCTTTCCAAGTAGTAGCTCATTAGTACTCAACAAAGTTTCTATAGTAGACCCTGGTCAGACCTGCATTGTTCAGACCTTCTAGAACTTTCCACAGGCCCACAAACATGTCATCATTTTACAATTGCAATATGACTGGGCATGCTTGATAACTACTCATTATGATACTTTGTTAAAATTGTTTCTTTCGTTCTTATAACAGTAAACAATAACTTCAATAAAATTTATGTATTCAATAATCTCCACCAGGACTTCAAGTCAATCCTTTGAGAATTCACTTCGTCTTGTTAAACCTGTTTTTATCCTGTTCCCATTGTGCAAAAAAGAAGACGCTAAGACCAAAAAAAGTTAGCTAAGGTTATTCAGCAACCACGTGGTAGAGGAAGGTTGAGACAGACCTTCTGACTCCTACTCTTTCTACTGCATCGAGCTATGCAAAGCAGACAAAGGAGGGGAGAGAAAATGTCTGTCCGTGAAGAAGGTACGAGGTTCAGCAGATGTAAAGAAATGTCAGATAAGTGTTAGATAAAAACCAGTTAGCAATCTGTGCTGTGGAGGTGGGTACTAGTGGCAAAATCCAGCATATGAGAGTAATGATGCACAGTGTCAGGACGTGGAAGTTAAGGTCACTGGCAGGGTATTTAGTAAGGAAATTTGATGCAGCATCTCATGCTCAATATGGATAGTAAAGTTGCTAATTATTCAGTGGGAGCTGAGAAGAAATATGAAGAGAGTAACGTGAGCAGTAGCATGCACACAATGTCCAAGTGAAGCAATGGCAGGAAATAATTGAAACGCAAAAGGCATTGAAAGAGAGAGAAAAGGCTGAGGCTTTCTGAGTTCAGAAGCATCGCAGAGGAAGGCAACAATCTATCTGTCTATATACATATCTATAGATCTACATCTATAGTGTTATTTGAGGAAGCCACATTTCCACTGAAGGAGTAAGGGAAGTCTGAAGATGAACAAAAGTTTCTGGCAGGGAACTAAAAGTTAAGTAAAACACCGCGGGAGAGGTTAGTTAAGGGGCAGGCATGGGCAGCCCGTGAATGGAGTTACTGGATGAGCTGAACTGGAATGAGTTTTGAGGTGCGAAGGAAGCAGGAAGGAGGACAAACCAGAAAGACAGAAATGGATGATGTCAGAGCTTGGGAAGTGTAGACGAAAAAAGGAGGATTTTTGTAGTGCTTTAGTTCCAAAGCGAGTAGACCATCTCAAGAGTAGAGTCAGGCAGAGACATAAAATTTCACATGAGGGGTTTTCTGACTTTGACGAGCCCTCTTTGGTCATGTACTTTGTACTTTACAGCAAGATCAAGCAGTTTCCCTGCCTGTTTTGTTCTTAAATATATCTCAAATTAGAAGCAAGGTATGTGCTTACCAGAAACACGGGCTACATCAAACCCTTGTCCATGAATTTTTTATAGGCAGAGAAAAATTAAAAGATCAGATTAAATTCAGAGCAATAACTGAAACCCTGCTCAGAATTAATGTGCCTCATTACTTGAGTGAAGTTTTCAAGAGTAAATGCTGCTCATTTCGCAGTCAGAGCACTGAACTGGTGACATGTTTCTGGTTCACTCAAGCAATCCACTCATATTTTAATTTGATATTTCATAATTGTGATAAAATATTCTAAGATGGAAATTATGTTTGGCCATTTATGCAAACTTTCATTTTGTGCAAATTAATGCAATTCATGACCTGGTATGCCTCAGGGCTTACATATTTAAATGATGTTTAATATAATCTTTCCCAATGGATAAAATCATTTTGGAAAAAAGCAAGATTTGAATTAACTACATATGATATTAAGAAAATGTTTACCCTAAATTTATATTTGCTTGATGCTTAGAATAAATGCCTCAGTTCTGTTAACAATCTTCTACTCTGTTCCTCTGTGCTTTTTTTATTCTTAGGATGTTTGCCATTTAAATTTAAATAAATGTATGTCAATTTTTACTATCTGTGGTAGGTCATTTGCCAAGATGACCCCAATAATCCCGCCTATTCCTGAGTACATGCACCCTTACAATGTGGCTTTGCTTCCCCTCCCAGCAAAAGGTGAAGTTTTTTCCTCCACTCTTTGAATCTGGGCTTTGCCATCTGACCAGCTCTAACCAATGGGATATTAGCAAGGATGAGATGATCAAAGACTTAAAAAGTACTTGCACAGTGGGGCTTGCTCTCTTTTGACTCCAGTTGGAACCTTAAGACCACAATGTGAATGAGCCTGAACTAGCCTACTAGATAGACCAGTTTGGGTGGGGCAGAGCACCCCAGATTGACAGCCTGCTAACCACCTCACTTGTGAGTGAAGCCATCTTAGACTATCCAGTCCCAGTTAAGCCCTCAGAAGACTACAGCCAAGTGAATGACCCAGGAAAGACCATCAGAAGAACTGCCCAGCTGAGCTCAAGAACCTCCCAAATTGATGACTCACAGAATCATAGGCAAAGAAAATTATTATTTTAAGCCATTAAGGTTTTTTATAATTTGTTACACAGCAGTAGGTAACTGGTACACTGATACACTATTATCCTCTGAAAGAGGGAGTATTCATCCACTTAACGAGGAGTGGTAGTACACAAAGCAATGCTTTAATTTGGGGAAAAATAGGAAATAAAAGTGTGTGTCACGTTAATTCTCAGTCCCATCCAACTGCAATTTATACCACCACTGACCCTGTCTAATAAATCCTTAGTCTTCTAAATTACC
This sequence comes from Equus quagga, assembly GCF_021613505.1. NCBI lineage: Eukaryota > Metazoa > Chordata > Mammalia > Perissodactyla > Equidae > Equus > Equus quagga. Next base: position 75,537,708 of record NC_060282.1, read on the forward strand.
TGAGTGTTCCATAACTGTAGAAATAATGTAACTTGCAAATGGTTTCAATTCAAGCTATTCCACTACTGGAAATCCATATAGTAAACCCACTTCCTAATTTGTTACTAGTCAAATGCTGGGAAGCAGCCTCAGTCTTCATTAGTTCATTACTGCGTGCCTAAATTGATCACAAGCCTCCTGTCCCACCGTCATTCACTTTATATCATGCACAGGAAAGGCTGCAGGTGATATGGCTCCCCCGTGAGTTAAACTGAGGTTAGGCCAGGATTGTCACTAAGCCCCGTGCCACACGATGCGTCAACAATTAATTATTGGTGTGGGTCTGGACTAATGGTTTTTAACCAGGGATGGGCATAATAATAACCAGTGGACTTTTTTAAACTACCAATTTTTCCCCATGTAGTGAAAATTTTAATTCATTCAGTCTGAGATGGGATGCTAGCATTGCTTTGTTGTAACCTCACAGGTAACTGCCATGCACACTGGTAAATAAGAACAACCCATAAAGGCAAAGGAGGACACTAACAATGTGATATGATTTGAGGGCTAACAAGAGGATTTTTTAATAATACAACCCCCACTGGCCTAATCCAGTGCCTGAAATTACATTGTCTCTTCTTTGGCTGAAAATATATTATCCATGGCCGGGGCAGTCACAATATAAAGGAAAGGCCTAGAATCCAAAGACCTGGAATCATTGTCTCCTAATTACTTACCTAACCTTGGGGAAGTCATTTAGCCTCTCAGTTTCTTCTTCTGCAAACTAAAGAAAGAGATATCTGCTCCCTGGGTTGCTGTGAATGACAAATGATGCATGGGAAAGTATTTTGCAAATTCTAAAATGTCATCTAAAATAAAGAATCGTTACCCTTCAGCAGAAGAAAAGCCATTAACTTCTCAGAACAAACTTCTTTGAATTGTTAGCCTATTACCTAATAAAATGATGAGGGAATGAGACCAGGCACAGGTAACTCTGAGGTGGGAGGGAGGAAACTTCTGAGGCGGAATAATATCTAGGAAGGAGATTCATCTCAATGGGGGATCCTGCCCAACTGGCATGAGGACAGTGCAGAATAAGGTAGCTCAAAAAGGATGCTGGATGCAAACATCGCCCACTCCCAATTTAGCCTCGTATCAGCTTAACAAATGACCCCAAATCAAGATGGTTCGATGGGTTCAATTTATTCTTAAATGGTGAGACAGGTTAGGGAGAGAAAGAATAAAATAAGATATACCTTGGAATAATGCATTTGATTAGATACATTTGATTTTTATAGACTGCTCTTCTCTTTATCTTTTTCCATTTGAAAATCAGGTTATTTCTATTTTTCATATTTGGGAGCACAGACCTATAATAGCAGAGTCAGAGGAAGAATTTTGCAGATACAGTAAAATAAAAGTGAATTGCTCTTCTAATTGCCTTGCAGACTTAGCTTATATGAATAATTATTCATAATCTTTTTTGACTCTGTAGTGTAAAAAGGACTTTTTTTCTTTTGATGGCAATGAAATAGGTTCATTTATTGAGGCCATAATGATCAAAATGAAAACTTGAAAAATGTTGGGCTCATGCACTAGAGAAAAAAAGAGTTTGAATATTTAAAATACTAAGCAGTAAAAGTAAAGTTTTTCTCACTTCAAGCTTTCAAAAATGTTATATGAAGGTGAATCCTGTGCACTTGGTTTATTTTTTTCATTTTAATAATATATTTTATTTAAGCCAATATATCCAAAACATTATCATTTCAATATGCAATCAATACAAACATTATTAATGAGATATTTTATATTCTTTTTTTCTTACTAAGTCTTCGGAATTCAGTGTGTATACACTCGCAGTGTATCTCAAATTGGATTAGCCACATTTCAAGTGCTAGGTAGCCACATGGTGCCAGCAAATTGGAAGGACAGCACAGATTTAGAACATAAGAATATTCTTAGAAGAAGGCAACAATTTAGCAAAGAAATTAAGTCGATTTGCTTAATAAAGAGTTTAGGGGAGTAGGAAAAGTGGAACAGGAACAAATGCCACTAGATTTGAGAATGAAAGAGGGGTGGGTGGGAGAAATGAGGGTGGGTTCTAAGCAGATAAGGTACTGGCTATCTAGCTGAATTGAGCAGTCAATGGGAAAATGAGGATTTTAAGAAGTATTGAGGGTCTATGGGTCCTTTTCACGGGGTTAAAGAGAAACCCAAGTGCCCTTCTACATATGACTGGATAAAGAAGATGTGGTATATATATACAATGGAATACTACTCAGCCGTAAAAAAAAAAAAAAGACAAAATCATCCCATTTGCAACAACATGGATGGACCGTGAGGGTATGATGTTAAGTGAAATAAGCCAGACAGAGAAAGATAAATACTTCATGGTTTCACTCGAACGTAGAAAATAACAAATACATGGATAAAGAGAACAGATTAGTGGTTACCAGAGGGGAATGGGGTTGGGGAGTGGGCAAAAGGGATAAAGGGGTACATATGTATGGTGATGGATAAAAATTAAACTACAGGGGGTGATCACAATAAAGTGTATTCAGAAATTGACAAAGAATAATGTACACCCGAAATTATATAATGTTATAAACCATTATGATCTCAATAAAATTACTTGGGAAAAAAAATATTTCAGTTTGCATAGACCATTCTTTGTCAAGATCACCACTGTAGATTTGAACCACAGGGGTTAAAGCTTCAAAATATTAGCAAATAACTTAAAGGAGGTGGGCTTTTAGCCAAAGGGCTGCGAGTGGGGAGATAAATCTCAAATCCATCCTTCCTTTTCATTGCCATTTCCTGATGCCTTCTCTATGATTTCCACACCACCACCCCCTCCCCATTGAAGGAGAGGTGGCCAATCTCATAGGTGGGGGTCTGACACTCGCTGGGTCTCTCATTTCTGGTGGAATGGTCCAGATGTTCACAGCCACTGGCTCAAGCTTTCTTCCCTCCATGCTATCAGCTGCAACACAGACTCTCCCCGTGTGCTCACCTCGCCCCTTGCACATCCTCTCAGGTGGCAATAGACACACAATTCCAATACAGTGTAGCAACTCCTATACTGGAGCTTTGTTCAAAGTTGCATAAGAGCAGAAAGGAAGGAGACTCAGGGTTTCCTACGTCATTCTTTGCAGTAAAAGGATCTCCTTTACTATTCACGTCAATTCATATAACGCCATTTTGCCATTCACGATTCCTATGGAAATGTTCTTTTCTCTCAGCTTTATTGAGATACAATTGACATATAATATTGTATGAGTTTAAGGTCTACTACATAATAATTTGACATATGTATATATTGCAAAATGACTACCACAAAAAGGTTAGTTAACAGATCCATAGCCTCACATAGTTACAATTTTTTGTCTGTGGCGAAAACTTTTTAAATCTTTCTCTTAGCAACTTTTCAACATTCAATACATTGTTGCTAACTATAATCACCATGCTGCACATTGCCTGCGTGGGATTTATTCATCTTATAACTGGAAGTTTGTACCCTTTGACCACCTTCACCCATTTCCTCCACCCCCTTACCTCTGGCAACCCCAATTCTACTCTCTGTTTCTGTGAGTTTGGCTTTTTTAAGGTTGCTCATATAAGGGACATCACACAGTGATTGTTGTTCTCTGTCTGACTTATTTCACATTGAGTAATATCCTCAAGGTTCATCCACCTTGTTGCAAATGGCAGAATTTCCTTCATTTTTATGGTTGAATAATATTCCATTTATACTTTATATATGTGATACATATACCACTATATATAATATATAGTTACCACATCACTTATCCATCCTGTTAATGGACACAGGTTATTTCCATGTTTTGCCTATTGCAAATTATGCTGCAATGAACACGGAGGTGCAGACATCTCTTCGAGATAGTGATTTTGTTTCCTTGGGATATATATTCCAGTGGAATTGCTGAATCATATGGCAGTTGATTTTTTGAGGAAACTCCATACTGTTTTCCATAGTGGCAGCACCCATTTACATTCCCACCAACAGTGTAAAAGGGTTCCCTTTTCTGCACATCACCCCCAGGACTTGTTACCTCTTGTCTTTTTTATAACAGCCATTCTAACAAGGATGCTGCTGGCTGCTCTAAGTCCCGCCCAGCTTCTCTGTTTCTACCCCAGTAGTCAAGCCCTGCAGATCTCCCCAGCAACCTCTGTGAGGCAAGACCCAGTTGGGCTTCTTGGGAAGTGCCCAGCTGTGATGAGGGACCTGGATGTCCACCTTGGGCCCTTTTTGTCCCATTGGAGAAGCCACAGGTGGGCGGGGGCCCTTGGTGCGGAGCTGTACGGTCCTGGAGGAGGGGAGTGCAGTCAGGGTGTAGCGGCCCCGCCTACCCTTCTAACGCCCGCCTCCTGGATCTCTGTGGTCCAGGGGGTGCTTCAGCCTCACCCCCGGGTTTCTGGGATTTTCACACTGATGTGTTGTTTATGGATAGTGGCTCATCAGTCTTCTTGTGGGTGGCGCTGAAGTCGGGAACGATCTACGTTGTCATCTTGATCTGTGCACTTGGTTTAAATTGAAAGATTGAGATGTTGATTTGGGGGAAAATATGACAATTCTATATTTTCTAATATAAAAAAGCCAAAAATTATATTCCTTTCTTCTAAAACAACTTCACGGCAATGCTGAACATTTTTCAAATAAATAAAAAATTGATTATTAACCTCGTGAGGGTGTATTTTTTTTCTCCATACATTCCTTTACCCTATAAACTACCAACATACGCCTTTTTATCTTCTCTCTCCTTTCCCTCAAATGGACATAGGCCATGTGTTCCTTTTCTCATGTGGTGCACCTAAGAGCAATAGTCAAAGACACCTGATAGGATTGTCCAGCTGTTCTGAGGTGGATAAAGAGCGAGACATCGAGATGTGACCTGGCCAAGTGGTTTTCTTCCCTTCTGGAGATGTTTTACAAAATGCGTTGTTTTATAAGTCTTGATTCTCTGCCTAGATGTTTGTATATGACCTGGGACCATTAAACCAAGCACAATAAACAGACAAGTTAACAATCAATAATAACATAATTTGATAGATACTGTAATAAAAGTGTTACAAAAGTAAAACAATATTATAACACACCATGAGGGCGATCAAGGACTTGCTTGTGTGCGATGTCCAATGGAGGAGGTGCACGTCAGTTTTCTGCTTCTGTGAAACAAATTATCGCAAGCTTAGCAGCTTAAAACAACTTATTAATTATCTCAGTTTCTACCGGTCAAGAGTCCTGGCTTGACTTAGCAAGGTCTTCTGCTCAGTGTATTATCAGACTGAACTCCAGATGTTGACTGAGTTGCGTTCTCATCTGAAGCTCAGGGCGCTCTTCCAAGCTCATGTGGTTGTTGGCTGAACTCAGTTCCTTGCAGCCATAGGACTGAGGTCCCGTCTTCTTGCTGTCTGTCAGCCCAGGCTGCTCTCAGTTCCTATGGGATTCCCACAGTTCTTTACCCCGTGGCCACCTCGCAAGTCTTCTCAAACATAGCAGTTTACTTCTTCAAGGCCAACAGGAGAATCTCTCAGTCCGGTCTGTTAAGACAGAGCATTATATAAGTTAATGTAACCACATGAGTAACGATCCCATTATCTCCACCATATTATTGGCTAGAAATGAATAGCAAGTTCTGCCTGCACTTAAGGAGGGAGAATTATATGAAGCCATGACTCATTTGGGAGTTACCTCAGTGTATGCTTGCCACAAAAAGACACAGACATTTCATAAAGACGATGTCTGAGATAAGCTTTGTAGGCTGGCTTTGATTAGACAACAGAGGTGGGGAGTGGGGAAAGAGATGAGGAAAAGACATTCCAAGCAAGGAGAAGAATGTTAGCAACAAAGCAGAAGAGGGAAAGTACAAAACACATGCCGAAGCAGCAAATAGTCCACGTGATGGAGTGAAAGGACCTCTGGGTGTGAATCTCCAGGAATTCCCAAAACGGAGGTAGAGTTTCTGCTAACTCAGGTGACGTCTTTGTGTGAATTAGATAAGACATGCCTTCCTCCCAGCGTGTATCACCCCAAGGAGCACAGCTCTGTGGTATGCAGTGGCCTTGGAGGGAGGACTGTCGTGGAATTGGGGAAGGAGTGTTCGGTCTCTTATGTACAACCTGCCCCAGCTGTCTGGCCACAGACCCCTCTGGAACTTTAATGTGGCTCCTTCCTGGCTTTTCACAGCCACTCATGTGATGACATTGGTCTGCCCTGAGCCTGGGACGACACTGGGGTTCATTTCAAAATGGGCAGTACTGAGCCCGGAGGGAGATGGCAATGGAGATGCAGAGAATGAACACAAAAACAAGGAAAATGAACTGGAAATTAAAGTTCGGAAGATGGAAATAGTGGTGTTGGGAAGAAAGACAGCTGTAAAGAGAAATCAAGTTCAAGAATAATGGGGTTTTACCAAAGAAAGGAGTCTTGCATTGAAAAGATCCAAAATAGAATAAAGAAAGCTAATTTATACATCAATAGAGTGAGCAATTCGCGTGAAACAGACTTCTAAAGGTTCAGAGAAGGGGAAAACGAGACTGGGAAAACATGTCCTTTTTCTGGAGATTATTTTGCTTTTTTTATAAAGTGGAAATTTTCTTCAGGCCTTCATAGCTCCAAACACTATGGTTTTATTTTAAAAGCAAGTATATTTCAATATTCTTTAACTAAAACACTATAGATCTAACTCTATGCATGATATTAAACACCTAATATATTTTTATTTTTCCAAAATAATAACTACTTATCAGGTACCTATTGCATGCTAAGCACCGAGCTTTATAAACATTGCCTCCATTAACCCCTACAGCCGTGAAAGTAATTATTAACATACGTATTTTACAGATAAGGAAACTGAGATGCCAATATAGGAGGCCAAACTCCAGGGGTCTCCATTCCCATTGGAGTCCACGTGCATCACGCCTCCCAGGAATTGTGCGACATGGTCATGTGAAGGAACTTGCTCAAGTCTAGGCATCTAAGCAGAAGCAGCCCTGGTCCTCTGGCTCTAAGGCCTTCTTACTCTTCATACTGCACCCAGAAGCAAATTTCCATTGCTCCAAAATTTCAGGAATTTCACATTTCTGATTTGAGCTGCAGTTTCACGGAGTTACATAGTTATTAGGTATTTATTGAGCCTTTCTATGTGCCAAGCACAGTATTTGGTGTTCTATGGGTTATTTCATTTAATATTCATAGCTTTCTGATGTACATACGATCATCACTCCCATTTCATGTACAAGGCAATTGACAGGTAGATGAACCTGCCCACGACGCTCAGACAGTCATTTGTGGATTCCAGCTCGAATACAGGCATCTCTGACTCGTGGTGCAAAGTTAATCCGAGGAACTATGAGGACACCACACAGCCCTCAGGTTGACTTCCCCACGAGAGTTAATCTGAACGTATCTTCACATTTATCTCTTTCCTACTTAAATTGTCATGCTACTTTGCAATGATTTATCATCACACATCAGATCTTATAGTCACCTCCACACAAATCTGTGGTTGATTAATTAACTAAAATTGGAAGACATTTTGATGATGAAAATGCTAAGTATTCCTATGAATAATAATTAGTGTGGTACTAAATTACGTATGTCAGTATTGGGAATCAATCAGCAGAGGGAGGGTCCGACCTCATACGGCGAGAACTAGCTAAGATGGACTAGTCAGGGCGACACAGATGACAAGAGCAGATATTAACAGCAAAAAATGTAAACAATTTATTGAACATCTAGTGTGTGCCAGGGACCATTCAGGACAAGGCAGTGACGTGTGCACAGGAAGTAAGTAAGAGCTTGGTTACTGGGAACAAATCAGGGGCTGACCATCAGGAAGTTTCAATAAGGCTGGTCTTCAGGCCTAGAATTTCTTAAAGCCCCCTGCAGCCTACTAGAAACAGAAATGACCCCAGAAGCTGGGGTACTTGAGAGCCTATGCTGTCCAGTGCAGTAGCTGCTGCTGAGGGAACTGAGCACTGCGGAGGAGCAAGCCAGATCAGCCATCCCACGTTCCCAGGCGGAGCTTTCTCTCTAAGACGCTGGCAACATCTACGTAGCTCTAATGAGAGATCACACCACCAACTTAGGTCCCAAACCAGAGGTTACCCGCATAATAGTCCCACATCCCCTTCCCTACCACAGAGATTCTTTTGTGAACATGAATTAGGTAAGTATCTCATAAGTGTTCATGCCCAGTATACTGACTTCCTTCTTTCCTGGAAGCTGGACTCCCAGTCTTTGCTCTAAGTGATAAACTCACTTAAAAAAGTGAAGCAATCGTGACAAAGGTGCACACCTGGATGTGTGCTATCTTGGGTTACAGGGGGCCTCCATGACCAACTCAGTTCTCTGACATGCATTCTCCTCAGGGAGTCAATTTCTTCAAAGATCCCATTTCATTCGCTTCTAATTCTATGATTCATCCTCCCCCTCTTTTTTTTGGTGAGGAAGATTAGCCCTGAGCTAACATCCATGCCAATATTCCTCTATTTTATGTGGAACGCCACCACAGCATGGCTTGATGAGTGGTGTGTATGTAGCCACCCGGGATTCAAATCTACGAACCCGGGGCCACCGAAGCAGAGCAAGCATTTAACCACTATGCCACCAGGCTCCCCTGATTCATCCCTTTTATACTGCAGATGGCAGTGACCTTTCTTTGCTTTTGTCTTACACCCATTAGATTCTCAGGTGTAACAAGGGAGTCATTTTTCTTCAGTGATGCTATGCCTATGCATGGAGGCTTTAATCTTCTATCGTAAAAGGCACAAATTGCATTTATTTGATCAAAAATATTAGGACAATTGTCTTTCTCAGAGAGATGCAATATTTTTCCAAAGGTTAAGACTTTAAAACCAGATGTTTCAGGGGTCATTTATCTCATATTCTTTAAAGATGTTTCTTCTCAAGAGAGTAACTACAAACTATAAACTCATTCGCCTCTAAGCTTGGACCTATGCTTTGCCAAAGCTGTCAAATATTAACAATAAGTGTTTGTAAATATCTTTATTTAAGATATGTGTAAAAAAGCTGAGTGACTCTTCTGTGACCATATGGTAAACATTCAAGAGTCAAATAGTCTATACAACTCGATGACTTGAGCAATAACTTACCAAGTTCTTTATATATTTCAAATTATTCTATCCTTGAATTAGAGCAGAGTTTTGACGATCGTTTGGCAGCGACACGTTCATGTCTACACCCGTGGACTCAACTACAGCCCAGATCTCCTGACCCTCAGTTTGATTTTTCTTTCTGAAGTGTACCATGTGCAAAAGCTATCTGTTTTATTTTTCAATATGTTTCCATTCTATAAGGAAACTGTGTTATATTCTAAATTTTTAAAAATCTTTTTTATGTAAGGCTTATTCAAAAACAAAAACCTGACTTCCCAGTGGCAGCTCAGTTATCACTTTTAATGAGATGCTTACATGCTTCCAGGAAAGACAATTCACAGTCTGCATTAGTCTGTTTGGGCTGCTATAACAGAACACCACAACCTAGGTGACTTATAAACAACAGAAATTTATTTCTCACGGCTCTGGAGGCTGAAAAGTCCAAGATCAAGGTGCCAGCGCGGTGCGTTCTGGTGAGAGCTGTCTTCCTGGTTCACACGGGGAGGCTGCCCTGTGAGGGTGGAAGGGCAGGGATCTCTCCGGAGCCTCTTTCATAGAAGCACTGGGTCCATTCATAAAGGCTCTGCTTCATGATGTAATCAGCTCCCAAAGATCCCACCTCCTAACACCACCGCCTTTGGGGTCAGGACTCAACATATGAATTTTGAGGGACACAGTCAGACTATAGCAGAGTCCTTTGTAATCTTCTTGCTGAGCCTTTAACATTTTTTGTATATGGACCTTCTTATCACCATAACAGAATTTCAGAGAAATCCAGACTTATAAACACAGGTGAAAATGCAGATTAGTGCAAGAAGTTGCCTATATTAAATTAGAAAAAGAGCATGGCCGTGAGATAAATTACTGTTTTCCTCAGGGGAGCTGAGAAAGTTGAGGCTATCTCTGGACAAAATTGGTCCTGAAGATACTGGGTCCTTTCTAAGAATGCTTAGCTGGTTACCTTTTTCATAGTTGCAATTTTTTGTATTAAAATCGACCCTGAGGACTCCTAAAAAGAGACTTGAACTCTTGTTTTCTCCCTCACCCATCTAGTCTAGGCCCTTTAAAGTGGGAAGACCCATCACCAAGGTCTCCTTCCCACAGGAGGTGACCAGGAAGATGCCAAGCTGTCCAAACCCCTAATGCAGAGCTGGGCAAGAATCAGACAGTGTGTCTACAGGGGGCGGTGGAATATGGTGGGAAAAACAACCACCCATTTCACTCCTTCCTATATTATATTCTGAGGGAGAGAGAAGGGAAATTATGTGTTAAATGGTAATAATAACTAAATATCTATGAGTAATTATTACAGACCATGTTCTGCTGCTCTATGACTTTTACTCTGAATTATCCCATTTAATGGTCACAGCACAGCCTGAGATGGTGCCATTATCCCAATTTTGTAGATGAGTAAACTAGATACAAAGTGGTTAAGAAGGTTGCTCAAAATCACATAGTTAGGAAGTAATGTTGCCTAGATTTGAACCAGGGCAATGCAGTGCCAGAGGCCAGACTCCTAACCACTAGGCCATCCTGCTTCTCCTTGTGCAAGTAAACATCCACACACAGACACACGCACACAATGTGCTTTCCGTGCGCCAGTCACCACAAGAGGAATTTTTACATGTTAGTTCCACTGTGTTACCATTACCAGTGAAGCATAAGTTCATGATTTCCTTAGTCTATTTCTGTATCTAAATTCCCTAAATTTCAGAAATACAATTTTGAGATATATTAAAATTTCCACTTTGTTAATAGGTGAGATGGGTTATATAATTGGGCAAGTAATCGGGCATTTTTGAAGAGATAAAAGTGAAATTACCCAAAGGAATAAAAAATGAGAATATACACCTCACAATGAAGGAAGTTTGGTTCATCTAAAGTCAATAGGCGATAACAGTAATTCAAGACACTGGAAAGATGAAGCTGTGTATGCAGTTTCAAACAGGAGATTAAGGAATAGATGGACAACACTGCAAAGGGCTTTGCCATAAACTCAAGAGAAAATAAATCTATAAACAATTTTATTTTTCATGATCTGAAGTGTGACTATTTGGAAGAAGAAGATTTCTTAACTTCCATTAAAAATCAGGTATAGACAACCCCAGATGATGAGTGATTATAAATATGCACCTGCTTGTGCCATGGCTGTAAAATGGTGAGATTGATTTCTACTATGAATCTACAGTAAGAATCATCTTTTCCCATTGCACACACATGCACACATGTGCGCACACACGTTACACCTTGATTTTCACACAATTCTTATGTGCTAAGGGCCACCCCAGCGAGGCTGCAGAAGAAGTTCTTCGTTCTACCTCACCATCGGTGAAGATTTCCCTCCCTCTGTCCCTTCCCTCCACATACTAAACTGTTCTCGCATTTCACCACCACACCCTGTCTCTCTCCAAGATCTTCTTCCTAGAGCTTCCACTCCCAACCTCCAGGGTCCTCTTCTCAGCCCTTCATCCTAAGGCAATGATTCCAGGCCTGCTGCAGACCTCTTCCCAATAAATATTCTTTCATGGTGGCCTGAGGAAGGGTCTCCCCTCGTACTTTTGTAATTTCAGGAAAGGAAGGAGACGAGATAACTACTGACATCCCAAGTTAGAATTCAGAATGTATCTTCCAATGAAAGCAATAATATAAATGACAATGACATCTTTAATAGGATTAGTAGTATTCTTCAGCTTCTTTCACCCATTCATTCAACAAAATATTACTTATTGTCTGCTATATTCCAGGCACCATTCATGAGTCTGGAGATGCGACTGTAAAAAAACAGATAAAATTATAGACTGTTGTATGGATTGGTCTTGATACATAACCATGATGAATAACATCAATCCTATAGGAAATTGTGTACTGAGCTCCTGATAACCAACCTGGGGCATGCAACAATCCCATCTGTCAGTTGAGGAATTCCTATATATGTCTATTTCTATGCATGTATAAATACTAATTTCTCAGTCAAAAACTCATAACCCCTTTGTTCATTCATAGACATATAGCTAAATAAATACACAAGCTTAGTATCCAAATACTATACCATAGAAACAGGTGCCCAGACCTCAAAGCCTTGGTCATGACCTCTTCTCCTTCTTCCCCAAGATACCACATCAAATTTCTGACATGTATTTTAAGTCTAAAACAAAGTTCCAAATCCAAAATGTTTTTTAGATTTCCACATAGATAAAGCGTAGTTACTAAGGACACGTGCTTTGGAAGCAGGTAGACCTGGGTTCAAATCTTAGTACGTAGTTTTGTTACTTTGCACAAGTTATTAAACACTCCTACTTCTTAGATTCCATATCTATCAAATGAGGATAATAGTACCTATCGTATAAGGTTGATATTAGAATTAAATCAAATCAGTAAGGTATCTGTTAAGTCCACCTTGCCTAGCACAAGGTAAAGATTCAAAAGCTTTCTAATATGAAATGGTTATATGTCATCTATTTGATGCATCGATCATCAGGAAGAATTAGTTGACTCAAAGCCCTTGAGAAACAATAGGCTCCTGTGCCCTCTTCCGTTGAGAGTATATTGGAAGGTGAAAAGACACAAGTTCTATTTTGTAGCTAGGTGATCGATTTTATTTTTGTCTCCCTCTCTAATCCTTATGATTTTATCATGTCCCACAATATGTATCCAAATGTTTGCCTCTACCATGGTTTAAGGAAGCAAATATAGTAATTCCATGATTAGAAACACAACCTCAACCTAGGAGGTGAGGTGAACACTTCGACCAAACTCAAAAAGAGAGGTTGAAAGTGATATTTTTAAGTTAAATCTCTAAATACCTCTGATCAAACCCAGGGGGCAGATGTGGATCAAAATGATGTATGAATTGTCAGATAACCACTCGCTACAAATAATTTTCTTCTAGGATTTGGAAATGACATTGATTGAGAAATGGCATGCTATGTCTCACAGAAGGCTACTAGCTAAGATATCTCTTTAACATTCCTTTCTTTCATCTCCCTCCCCAGGGCACTATTTCCATATAGCATGCTAGTCTGGAATTGACGTTTGTTCTGAAGGAGAAATACACTTACCTGCAGCTCTTCCTGAACAGTTTCTCTGGTGAGGAAACACTTACATGCCTTTGTCCCAGGAATCCATTCTCCACCTAGTTTCCTTGGTATCTGACAGATGAGGAAAACTTCCAATCACTCAAACGCCAAGCAGGAAGCAATCAAATTGATCTTTAATTGACCTTCCTAGTGGAAAGTTAGAACTGTCCTTTTCCCAATAATGAAAGTCTTTCTGAACTCTGAGAAAGGGGGACGGGGAAGTCAATTAGAAGCTAAAAACCTCAGGCAGAAAGCAAATACATGTGATCACGTGGTTAAAAAGTATTCCATCTAACCCAGCATTGCTGGCCATGGGAAGGACGGTTCACCAAAGAGAGGAAACCTCTGCACCAGTGGGAAAACTTTCAGGTGCTAAATATGGAGAGAATTCAAAGTTTCCCTGTTTTCCTAAAGCAGCCTGGCATTAAATATGAAATGCAGAGTTCCTTCTTCACCGGAACCCAAAGAATGCCTCAGCCTTGTGCTCTGCCTTTCACACAAGAAGTTTCTCTCCATATCTGCATATTGTTCTTAATCTATTCAGCTTGGTTTGCTGGTCTCCTAGGGTTACTCTGAGGATAAGAATTAGAACAAGTGAGACTAATAATAATCAAGGAGTAGATATAAAATAAACATAATTTTGTTTTGCCTTCATAGTTTCTTTACATCTTGTTTCTGAAGAATCCAAGTCCACACATATATCTTTGCAAGTGCTGTGCTTAGATCAGTAATAACTTTTATATTGAAAAATACTTGGCAATAGTCTCTCTGTGTATCTGTCTCATTAGACTATCAGCTCCCGATTGCAGAATCCATGCCTTATACACCTTGTAGTATGGCATACGAATAGTGTCTTGGAAATTTTGCTTCTGTTTTTGATCTATTTGCATTTAGATAAGACCTAGCATGAAATATCTGTAGACAAACTCAAGGATGAGTTTGAGTTGACATTATTTGAAATGAAGGTGGTTTTTGTCTGTCAAATATTAAAAACAACGTATAGCTCTGAAACCAAAAATGTTTGTATGAAATGATCCTTTAAAGTGTATTATTTTATATGACAAAGTGGCATTGTAAATTAGTGAGGAAAATATGGACATTTTAAAATAGTGTTGGAACAAAGCATAGAGATTTAGAAAAAGATAAAATTGGATTTTCATTTCACACTGACATCACATAGATTTAGAAATTTAGAATATAAAAATTAAATTGAAGAAACTATACAACAAAGAAATTTAAAAAGGGTGAATTTCTTTATAACCTGGGAATTGGAAAAATATCCCTTATTCAAAACTCAGAAGCAATAGAAGAAATAATAAGTTTTACTATACTAAAATAAAAAAAAAAAGACCTTGTATAGGGAAAAACACCATACACAAAAACAAAGGACAAACTAAGAAAAGATATTTACAACTTATATCGGAGACAAAGGGATGATATTTTTATGGTACAAAAATACCCTAAAAACTGAGGCAAGAAAATAATAACCAGAGAGAAATATGAGCAAAAGTGTGAACAAACAATCCACAGAAAAAGAATGACTATATGAGATGATCAATCTAACTCACAAATTAAAATTTTATTGAGATATCACTTCTCACCTATAAGATTGGCAAAAATCCAAAATTTGACAATCCGTTATTTTATTGTGATGGATCAACCCCATGAAAGGTGGAAATACAAAAAGAGACACCACTGATAGGGGGGATCTGGCAGTATCCAGAAGAATTACTTATGCATTGACTTTTTAACTCATCAATTCCACTTCTAGATATCTGTCAAGAAATAGCAAATTTATGAAATTTTTTATGTACAAGGTTATTCATTAGAATTATTTTTAATACTGAAAACTGGAAACAATTCAAATGTCCATCCATAGGGACTGGTTAAATCAATTATGGTAAATTAAATATTATCCGGTCATAAAAAGGACTGAAGAAGATTGCTGTAGACTGATATAAAATAATCTCCAGGATATACTATTAAGTGGAAAAAGAAAAATGCAGAATAGCATATATGGTATGCTATCTTTTGTGCAAGAAAATAATGTGCATTTATTTGGCAAATTACATCTGGAAAAGGAATTTTTTGTACTCAACTTGTACTAATAACAACTAGTTATAAAAAAAATGGGTAGCTATAGAAAAAGAGAAGAAAGAGGATGGAACAGGTTGGAATCAAAGCAAAGGCCCTAAAATGTGAAACAATGAACCTAATTTTACAACAAGTTAGAGACATAAGCACACACAAAAACCTTGTTTTTCCACATAGTATTTTAACTTTTCCCTTTTTTTGAGGAAAATTAGCCCTGAGCTAACATCTACCACCAATCCTCCTCTTTTTGCTGAGGAAGACTGGCCCTGAGCTAACATTCATGCCCATCTTCCACTGCTTTCTATGTGGGATGCCTACCACAGCATGGCTTGCCAAGCGGTGCCACATCCGCACCCGGGATCCGAACTGGTGAACCCCAGGGCGCCAAATCGGAACGTGTGAACTTAACTGCTGCACCACTGGGCCAGCCCTGACTTTTCATACTTAGTGGAATATAATATATTCCACGGACAAATACAGTTCAAAAGAAATCTTAACAGTAGTCTAGTTGGTAATAATATTGGTATTTTATTTTGAAATTATATATATACATGCAAATATATAATTAAATTAGTATTATTACATAGTAAAATACTCCAAGTAAGAGAAAAAGAATACAAGTATAAAATCAAAAAAGTTTAGTTAAATATTTTAATGTTAAATCTGATTTGAAATATCATTATAAACTCATGACTTTTTCTCCTTTGGAAAACAAACGTTTCTTAGCTCTGTCCACTGAAGAGGGCTAAACAATAACAACCAAGTACTACTGAGCACAGCCAGCACCTAAATTACGTTTTCTAAATGCCATTCCCTACCGAAAGGATGCAGGGACTCCTAAGGAATAGCTGATTCTAAATGTGGATCTGGAAATACACAAGATGAACATTTTGCTGTGTCAAGAAGCAAGGAAATTATCAGAGTCAAAGGGTCATTTCCAAAGGTCACAGGACCCAATATTGTTACCACCCAAGAGGGGTCCGCTGCTCCCTGCAGGACACGTCAATAGTCAGGAGGCAAAGTGATAGAAGAGAAAAGACTTTATGACAGCTTGCTAGCAAGAAGGAAGGTGGCCGACTCATGTCTGAAAGAACTATCTGCCAGAACAAAGACTACAGGCCAGTTATATATGGGGCTTGTCTCCAGGTTGGGGAGGTGGTTGCTCTCTGGGTGGGGCAGACATCTGGTCCCAGTTCCTGATAGTCCTTTGTTTTACTGGATATGCATCAGAGAATGGAACATCACCCTTTACCCTGATCTTTCAGTTGTCGTTGATGATGGCTATAGGCTCTCTGCCTGGGGTCATCACATTCCTAAGGAACTCAAAAGAACAAAGTTATCATCTTAAAGGAGCTGGAAGGGGCCACAAAATCTACAGAGCATGTCTGGGCCAGTTAGTCAGAGGTCATTTAAAGTTCCAATATGGAGCCAGCCCTGTGGGTGAGTGGTTGGGTTCACACACTCCACATCGGCTGGCAGCCCAGGGTTTCGCTGGTTTGGATCCTGGGCGCAGACATGGCACTGCTCATCAGGCCATGCTGAGCAGGCATCCCACATGCTACACCTAGAAGGACCCACAACTAAAACTACACAACTACGTACCTGGGGGCTTTGGGGAGAAAAAGGAAAAATTAAAAAAGAAAAAATCTTTAAAAAAAAAAGTTCCAATATGGTTTCTTTTCTACAATGGCTTCCCTTATGTCAACCTTGTGTTGAGCCTGTATCAATATGAAAGGATGCCTATTGACCAAATTGGAGGTGATCTGAGCATCAAATATAATAGTGAATGTAACTGTTTAAAACATTGAATATAGAAATAAATGAGTAAATAATAATAAAAAGAAAGAAAGCAAAAAAATGAAGTCTACTTAATAGATAAAACTTTAAAAATCCTTCTTCAAAAAATGTCAATTAAAAGGATGAAATTAAGTGTCCACCCTGCCTTCACTCTATTATTTATATTTTGGAGATTCAAAATCATTTGTTTTTTGTTTTTAGTTTGTTTTGTTTTTTTTTTTTTTTGAGGAAGGCTAGCCCTGAGTTAACATCTGCCACCAATCCCCCTCTTTTTGCTGAGGAAGACTGGTCCTGAGCTAATATCTGTGCCCATCTTCCTCTACTTTATATCTGGGACGCCTGCCACAGCATGGCTTGACAAGCAGTGCGTAGGTCTGCACCCAGGATCCAAACCAGCAAACCCCAGAAGTAGAACATAGGAACTTAACCGCTGCACCACTGGGCCAGCCCCCAAAATCATTTGTCTTGATGAAAAGTTCTTCTTTACAGAATCATGTGGATGAAATTATAGAATTATAATATGGAAATTATAGAATTCTTAAAATCACATTTTATAACCCCAAATGAAATAATTGATTTAAACACCATCAATAGATGAAATCATTAGATGACAGGGACCTTTACAATGGAGGGATTAGCCTCCACCACCAAAAACCCACTGATCATTCCTAGCAGCCCAAAAATTCAGACAATTCATGCCCCCTAATGTGTTGTGATGTGAGGCACACTGCACTATCCATGATGGAGTCTTACCAGAATGTGAGGAAATTATAATGAAGGGACTGGAGCATTCGTGGCTTAACCAAGATGGAGACACCAAAAGCAGAGGTCCAATAGCCATTACCCAGAAACTTACATACCACGCATATTCCACAGTCACAAGGTGTCTTGAAAATAACTAAAAATGCCTTCCGTCACCTCCAGGACACGTAGCTCACCCGGAGATCTGCAGTCAAGCAGAAGGAAGGAAATAATAAAGAAAAAAGTACAAATCAATGAAATATGAAACAGAAAATACAACCGAGAAAATCAATAAAACCAACAGTCAGAATAATCAAGAGAAAAAGAGCAAAGACACAAATTACTGATGTCAAGAATAAAAGAAAAAACTTAAATGGAAATCATACAGACATCACCAGGATAACAAGGGAATAATATAAACACAAGCATTACTTGAAAAACAAAGTATTTGTACGGCAATTGTATAAGAATGCTGGACAGGGGATGCAGGTGGAATGGGATTCATTGCTTCTGGCTTGTCTGAGACTTCATGACCTCTCAAGAAATTTGAACTGTTCTGGGTGTATGATTTTCTGCTTTCTTCAGGAAAGAAATTCGAATCCTGTAGAAATACAAAAAATGAACCAAATCAAGATATAAAGAAAGCTTCTTATACCAACAACAAAATATTAATAAAACTTAAAGTTGAGCTCCTAGCTTGACTTGGAGAAGTACCATTGGAAAAATATTTACAAAAACAGCTTATAACAAAAGAGGCAAAAAAATCTCAACTTTTTCCAGGAATTCAGTAAAGTTTTTCCATTGAGTCAATATGAAATAGGTTCTAAACAAACATACTGGCATACCTTTGTCTTTTCCAGAGAATATTGATAAATTAGATTACGAATTCTCTCCATTTGAGAGGATTTCCCATTATAATTGGTTTATAAAGACCAATAAGCCCTTCTTTAAACTGGCATAGGGAAACAAAAACTCCAAGAAGGGAAAGTAAAAATGCTTTTAAAATGCTGGCCCTTTAAGAACTGGAAAGAGCTGAAATTCTTAAGGAAAGAAAGAAAGAAAAAGAACAAGTTTAACTTCGAATCACGTTAATGCATTTGGCTGCTGCATTACAAGATAAAAAGCCAACAAATGTCACTTTATATCAGGTTAGCAAATAGCTTGTCTTTTTTTTAAGTAGAACTTTAGTTATTTTAAGTAAAATTTGAAGAGCTTTTAATATTGGACATATAAATGCAGAAAAATTCCGTAACGATAGGTTCAGATAATATTCTTAAGCAAAGTAAATCCTGCTGAGGTGCTGGTTCTCACTTACCCACTTTCCAGTTTTCCCTGTAATATGAATGACTAGAAATTGCTTTTTTTTAGGTTGAAGCTAACGCAGACAATATGGTAGCTGCAAAGAGATACCATTATGTCAAACGGTGGATGTGCTTTATCTGTTTATCAAGGAAATCGATGCAATTTCTTTAGGATGGGAAATTCGGTGAGGATATCAGTTGTCCTGGACATGCTGATAAGACCAGTGTTTTTTAAATGTTAAATACCTAAGTAATTTTATGTGTATTTGTATATGCTTAAATGCATACATATAAAGCTATTTTAATTAGCAAACAAAGAAAGCTTATGAATCATAGTTGAGAAAAGGGTTGATGTTTGAGTATAATTTTTGTGCTCTTGTTATGCTCTTAAATCATTTTTTTAAATTTTTATTTTTTTTTTTAAACATTGGCCCTGAGCTAACATCTGTTGCCAAACTTTTTTTTGTCTTCTCCCCAAAACCCCCCGGTACATAGTTGTATTCCTAGTGTGAGTGCCTCTGGTTGTGCTATGTGGGACACCACCTCAGCGTGGCCTGATGAGCGGTGCCATGTCCACACCCAGGATCCAAACCAGTGAAACCCTGGGCCACCAAAGTGGAGTGCACGAACTTAACCACTCAGCCATGGGCTGGCCCTTTAATTTTTCTTTCTATTTTCAATTGCGGTAAAATACATATAATTTCAATCATTTTTAACAAAATCTCTTTGTTTCTGAAAAAGCTATGGTTTGTAATATCTGTTAGTCCTTGCTATTGTGTTTCTTTTAAATATTTTGCCTTTTCTGAATCAAATAGTAATTTCCTAACTTTAGGCATCTATGACTTATGCTAATATATTGATGTAATGACCAGTTTCCTCTGACAAATCTTTTTGATGCTGTCCTTCCCAAGTGTAGCCCCCAAATTCAGAATAATAAAACTTTTAACACATCTTTTGCACTCAAACAATTCTCGTGCTCCTCAATAGGCCACCGGGTTTACTGTTTTACCTTATAAAGGATGGATGCTGGATATAACTAATGATATCCTTCACATATTATTTATCTCAACCACCATAAAAGTGAACTGGAATAAATACCCAGAGACCTTCTCCTGGGATCTAGAGTTAGAAAAGTCCTTTTCCTCATTTAAGCAGGCATTATAACTTCTGATTTCAGGCACCACAACTATATAAAACCCTTCTTGTTGTAGGTAAGAGAAAAAGTTGTGCCTCATGGTGCTTATCTCCCAAACTGGGACCTTGTCATAAGCCCACTGCTTTCCGTGGCACTTTTCTTAACCCCCGAGCTAAGACCCATCCGTTGTGTTTACAGGTGGGAGTGGCCCCAGCTAAACTAGTTGAAGTCTCCCCAGAGAGTCTTCTGGCCTCACCTCTCCCGCCATGACTCCGTAACAGAGTACAGCCTCATTACTCCAAAATAACACCCAACGCTTCTAGCCAGCCTTACCACCAACCATGAAATTCCACTGTGTCTGATTCCCATATAGCAGTCAAATGATGCTCCAATCTAAATCCAGCTACCTTACTTTCCCTTCCTGATAAAGATGAATTTCATGACTGTTTAAGAGTTGTCCAATATTGTATTAGTTGCTAAGAGAGTGCATCTTAATTGTTCTCACCACAAAAAAGAAATGCTAATTATGCGATGTGATGAAAGTGTTAAGCTAACACTTTGGTGGTAATCATTCTGCAGTAGATGTTTCCAGTGAACATACTGTACACCTTATACTTACACAATGTTATATGTCAATTATATCTCAACAAAGCTGGATCTGTTCAACAGCCAGCCCTGATGGCCAGAGGTTAAGATTCAGCGCTCTCCCTGCCACAGCCTAGGTTCTTTTCCCAGTCAGGGAAACACACCACCCATCTGTTGGTTGTAGTACTGTGGTGGCTGCATGTTGCTGTGATGCTGAAAGCTATGCCGCCAGTATTTCAAATATCAGCAGGGTCACTCACAGTGAACAAGTTTCAATGAAGCTTCTAGACTCAGACTAGGAAGAAGGATCTGACCACCCACTTCCAAAAAAATTGGCCATGGAAACCCGATGTATGAATTGTAGTGGAGTATGTTCTGATATAGCCCTGATATAGCACTTTTGAGAGGACAGCCCAAAAAAGACTGGGCAGGGTTCCACTCTGTTGTACACAGGGTCGCTAGGAGTCATAATCCATTCAAAGGCACTAACAACAACAAAAGCTGGAAAAAAATTGAAATTAACAGTTGTCCCTAAAGCCCCATCCTGACATTGACTAATGTTCTCCTAGAAACTGCAATATATTTTTTGTTGATGACCTGTATCTTCAAAATAATCAATGAATATTTTGGGCTAGGCATTCTCTTTACAAAAGCTACCTTATTTAAAATTTTCAGTTAACCTCTTTGCTGATAATAGGTACGTATTACAAGTTGTTTGTGATTGCAGCTTTGTTCGGTTCCCCAGAAGCAGCATCTAAGACCGAGATTCATTTGTGTAGAGCATTTATTAGGGTGTACACTTGGGTTCAATACCTTTGGAAGGGAAAGAAAGGAAGCAGGATTAGGCAGAGCATAAGGTTGGGCCTTGACACTATCTCGACCAAGACCACACATGACCCTGTGGAGAGCTCTGAAGCTGGGATGGCCTTTCAGAATTGTTCTCCATTACAGCGAGAAAGTCAGGCATTTCTGCTGGGAATCGTTCTGTCTGGATGTAGACTGCCCCTGAGGAGAGCAAATAGCCTTGGGCAAAACAGGTGGAGGGAATAATTTCCAGGAAGAGCTGCCAGCTGGGGGACTAGGTCCTTCCATTCTGAAGGGGGACGCAGGCATCAGGTCCCAGTTTCCACGGTAGGCATGGTATGACAACAAGGAGGTTTTCTAACTTCCCGAGACATCCCAACATGAAGAAGAAACAAATGGCTTTTTAGAGGAAGTCTAACCTGCAAAGGAAATCTTAGTTATGAATTAAAGCCCCCGCTTCTGAAGCCCAAGGGGTTGTGCCACCCATAAACCACCATCAGAAAGGCAGCCTTTATTGATTTTGTTACTTTTGGTGTTAAAAGAAAGTCTCCCCCTTGATCTTCTGAATCCATATTTGAATAAGAAATACTCACTCAAGTATAACCATCTGTCCCTACAGAAGAGAGAAGCTACCTCAGCACTGTCTCACTCACAGCCACGGAGGTGGCCATTCCCACGACACTTACTCATCCCATTGAATGCACAGGCGACATAAGGTGCCCACAAGGGCAAAGGCAAATTGGTCCAAACTTGTCAAAAGTATTGGCAAGGAAATTTCCCTGAGACCTTAATAGGTAACCAAATATTGCCTTTTCTGTAATTATCATAACCCAAGAGAAACTATAAAGGTAAGGCATGACTAACAACCCCACCTCAAGGATAATTTGAGCATTTACAAATGGATTTCATTTAGTTGCCCAAATCACAAAGCTTTCAGTAGGTTTTAGTAATAATTTTTAGATTTTCTGGTTAGATTGAAGCTTTCCTTGCTGAAAATCTAACATTCTAACTTTTTTTTGGAGGGAGTTGTATATTTTGTTCTATTACTCTCCTTACAAGTAAAATGCTTAAGAAGCTATACAAGATTTTTCCTTTAAAACAGAACCTTCATTGGCCCATCAGCCTCAAAGCCCTGGAGAGGTAAAATGAATGAATGATATTTTTAATTTTTTTTATTTTTAACAAATTCAAATTTACAAGAAAGTTGCAAGAACAGTTAGATTTACTCCTATATACACTTCACCTGCATTTACTAATTGTAAACATTTTTCACATTTGCTTTATATCTCTCTCCTTTCTCTCTCTCTGTTTATATATTATACATATTCATGTAAATAATAAAATTATTATTACTAACGTTGAACCATTTGAAAGTTGGCTTCGGATATCATGACCCTTGATTCCTATATACTTCTCCTAAGAATACGAACATTCTCTTAGATAATCACAGTACACTTATAAAGTTCAGAAAATCCAATATTGATATTATATCACAACATAATATACTAATCATGTACCCTACGTCCTCTACATAATTTTTTTATTGATCCAGAATCCAATCCAGGATCGCCCAGTACAATCAGTTCCCCCGACTCTTTAGTTTATCGGGAGCAGTTTCTCACCTGTCTTTGCCTTGATGACACTGATATTTTTTAAGAACACAGGCTAGTTGTTTTGTGGACTCTCCATCAATATGGGCTTTTTGATGTTTTGTCACAATTAGTGTTTGCGTAACTTGCAGGAATACCAAGCATCTGATGTTGTGTCCTCAGTGTACTGTATCAAGAGGCACGTGGTGTTGGTTTACCATATTACTAGAGATGTTAACTTTGACCACTCGGTTCCGATGGCTTCCACAAGGTTTCTCCATGTGAAATCATCAATATTCCCTTTGTAATTAATAGGTAATCTGTGAAGAAATACTTTTAGACAGTTTAATCATCCGTTCTCCTCCAAACTTTCACCTAGCAGTTTTAGCATTTATTAATGATTCTTGCCTAAGTCAATTATTACTATGGTAGCTGCAAAATGGTAATTTTTTTCCAACTCTATCTTTCCTTCTACATTTATTATATTACAGTCTAGGATAAGGAAGAGCTTTTCTTTCTCTCCCTGTTATTTTTTATTTATTATCACTAGAGACCCATGAATTTTTATTTTATTTAATGGATCTCATTCATTACAGCTATATTTGTGTGGATGCTTAGATTGTCCCAGAATCTGGCCATCGAGATCCCTTCAATCTGGCTCCTGTGTCCTTTTTACAATGTCCATTATTTTTTTAGAATGTCCTTTCTTTTTGACAGAATACAGTACCTCAGACTTACCTTGAATTTTCTGTCTCAGCCCTGGAGTCAACCTTGTCGCCAAGCTATCCAGAAACCATTACATGGCTTGTTTAAATCTACTTAGAGTGTTTGTTCTTTACAATTATATCAATAAATTTATGCATCTTCAATATGCACTCCTAGGGAATCTTTTTCCTCTGTAATTAGATAGTCCTACCATGCTGACTACATAAAAATGTGACCTATACTTTAATAAGATCATCCTGCCTTAGTTCTTTCTAGTGGAAAATGATATTTGAAAACCAAAATTTAGGTGCTAGCTGTGCTCATTGTACCAAGGAGTAATTGTGTCTAAGCTAATTCAGTGGATAGAATTAAGAAATATAGACTTTTATTATAAATATGACACATTTTAAATCATGAATTAAGATGTGTATATATTTTTATATTATGAATTCTTATATCTCTAATTCCAATCTAACACCACAATATTCCTTCCTACTTTTCCCAGTTCCATATTTGTATCTCCCCACTGAGACTAGCCTGGCTCCCAACAATAAGATTATATTTATTCAGTTTTTCAATCCTACTGTATACACCAAATGGTTCCAGAATTTCCTCATTCATACTAAACAAAACATAATTAAGAAAAGTTCAAAGTTCAAGGTTTCATTTTTTGTTGATGTTTTTGTGTGTGTGTACAGTCTTGTTGTCTTTAAACTGAGGGTATATAATCAAAGCACTAAAAGTTATGAACTAATGGTATTTAAAATCATATCAGTAAATATTTTCAGAAGAATTCAATCTGCCTCATCCTACAGTTCTACCCTAGTCTTAATTATGAGGTAATCTATATCACAAAATTCCCATAAACTGTCACCTTTTTGCTGGCCAACATTACCCTTACTACATCCTGATCTTGTCAGGTGTTTTCAAAGCCTACTGTCATATAGAGAGTCATACCCAACAGGTGCAAACTGCACTTCCTAAAGAGATACCAGTGAATGCGCCCGACATAATACACAACCAGTAGACTAGTTACACAGGTTTCTCCCACTATCCAAAAGCAGAGCATTCCTGTCAAACCTCTTCTAAGCCAAAATGGCGTAATGCAAAAACACTGTTTTCGCTTTCCCACATTTTTTGTAAAAGCAAAAATCCTCTTTGGATTTCGCACAGTTAGTGAAATCAGGCACTAATGTAGGTCTTTTGTAAAAACAAGATGGCATGAAGTGAACTTTCAAAAAGCAGGGAATCCTATATAGAGAAAGAAAGAGAAATGAAAAATCAGTCTTAGAACTATATTGAAAAGGACCGTTTAAACTGTTTCTAACCATCAAGGCTGCTCTTAAACTCCAGAACATGCACTGGATGGATTTATAGTTCCCAATGCAAACTTACTAAGGATCTTACACTTTGAATATCCATTCTCATTGAAGGTCTAATTTTGGGCTCCCTAAAAGGCCTCCAGAAGCAGGAAATTTACAGAAATAAATAAACAATTGCAACAGTCAATTGCTAGAGCTGCCAACACTGCTGACTGTGGAATTTCCTACCTGGCCCAGACCCTTCTAAAAAGTATTCACCCAAACTCATCAAATGCACATGGCTTGTTGAACTCCAGGCTTCCCACAATTACTGCTGCTGCTTATATATCTAGAGTCTCAAAGTCATCCATGGGATGTCAAAGACAGAAAGGGACAGGTGACTAATAACGCAAGCTATGATTCAACTATTTTGTCATTAATCAACTCAGAACCATTACATGATTTGTTTAAATCTACTGAGAATATTAGTTCTTCCCAATTAGACCAATGACAGTCAGGCAGCAACTGGTACCCATTGATTATCTTTATGTCCTCTCGATATACACCCAAGGGACTATTTTTCCTATATAATTAGATGGGTTTCCCATGCTAATGATATCAAAATATGACCTACACTTTGACAAGATCATACTGCCTCTCTAAGGATTCAAAACAAATCCCTCTGCCTCACGTATTTTTGGTGGGGAGCCTGACATGGTAACTTATCAGAAAAGATCCGAGATACCAGATATCAAGCGGATTTCTTCCTCAGACTGAAAGGTGTGATCCACAATTTATCACTGACTGTTGAGTTAGAAGTTCACTCAACCCACAGAAATTTGTTGGCAAGAATAGTCCCAGCCAATAAAACCATCCCCAACTATTTACAGGCCAATCAAGCAGTGAGTCAATACAATAACTAATGCCTGGGTAAACATTTCAGGAAAAGTGGAATCATTAATTTGTAAAAAAAAAAAAAAAAAGGGGGGGGCCGGCTCTGTGGCCAAGTGGTTAAGTTCGTGCACTTTGCTGCGGCGGCCCAGGGTTTGGATCCTAGGCGTGGACATGGCACCGCTCGTCAGGCCACGTTGAGGTGGCGTCCCACATCCCACAACTAGAAGAACCTGCAACTAAGACATACAACTATGTACGGGGCAGGGGGGTGGGAGGAGATAAAGCAAAAAAAAGAGGGCATATAGTTTCTAAGGTTGGCCAAACTGATCCATGGGACTTGTACTCCTTGTCGGTTCTAGGCCAACTGAAAACTAGATATAAAGTAGGATTTCAAATATTTCTTTCAATATTTATGACTGTCTTCCTATACCTTGCCTTTTCTACTGGATGACATTCAGGTGCTTAAAAATCACTACACTGCCACTATGCCAGGCTGACACCCAGCTGATGCTACTGCATCAAAAAGTCTGAAGTCCTTATGTCTCACTCAGCTGCCTTTGTCCAAAAGGAGGACAAAGTTATTATAACAGAGAAATGGCACCGTCTTGCTTAATGAAGGAGGAGAGTTCCACAGAAGTCCAGCTGAGAGTTCAACAATAGCCACATCCAGAAATAAAACACGTCACTTTCAGTCCCAGGATTTCTCAGAAAACTCAGACAGCTAGAGTTGCCTTCCCTGATAACAGCCAGTCCCTGATAAATGCCAGTTTGCTTCCAGGAAAAATGGTCCCCTGATAAGTCTTAACGAATCAGCTTGCCCATGGTTGAAAAATAGCACTTCACTGTTACGCAGACTGCTGTGGCTTTTGCTTTTATAAACCCTTCCTTGTCTTGGTTCCACAGCTGATCTCCACCATATATGAGTAAATACCAGCTGTGCATTTAGTTAGACTGAATGCATCTGAGTTATTCTTTGATGAGATGATAATGAACCTAATGGAGACTCGAAGGTTGACTTCCATTTACAAGAAACAGAAACCAGTGAAGTGACTGCATGGAAGGAAACAGTCACATCTAGTCTGTAAGAAAGTTCATAGGACAATTGACTGAGTTTCTGCAATAACTCAATGGCAAGAATTTGAAAAAATGAAGGGAGATCTGTTGCAAATTAAAAGGGATTTGAGAAACATAAAATTGAATAGAATGCGTGGACTATCTTTGGGCTCCACTGCACATAAAGAAGCAGTAAAAAGGCATTTTTGAGACAATCATGAAAATGTGATTATGGACCAGGTATTAGATGACGCAGATGAATTATTACTAAAATTGTTAAGTGTAACAATAGAATTGTATTTATGTAAGAAAAGGCTCGCATTTTTTAAAGATACCTACTTAAGTATATAAGAGCAAATTTAAATGATGTCTGAGATCTCCTCTTAACGATTTCAGCAAAAGTGAAAAAAAAAGAATAGACGCAAGGAAATCTTGATAAATTTTTAACTTGATTTGATACAATTTCACTATTTGCTCTCTCTTCCTTCGTTCTCACTTGAAATAGTTCATCACAAAAATTTAGGAATAATATCCTTATATTTTGGTGTAAATATTTAATATGTATGCACAAGTTTTTGGAATCCTCTTTCCAAAAGAGGACATTTCCTGCACATTCTAAATAAACCCATATAGCAAATCTGTGGGCAATTTGTTTCTGTCACAAAAGACAGCATTTGCTACCTACCCTGCACATTACTCTTTTGTTGCTGAACTGAATTCTTGAGAAGTTAGATGCAATTATTTAGCCTATGAGTCAGGAAGCAGTTGAAAAAAAAGGAAGAGTCCATCAAGATGTGAAAAGATGAGAAAAAGTAGAATGAGATCCCATTGCCTATAGTCAAGCTCAAAGCTAATGTTATTGTCAAATTGAATTGTTGATGAAACAGCTTTATAAAAATACTACCTACATCTATTAATTCAATTCTATTTGATAACAAAGCAGGATAGAGGTGGAGGAAGTTCAGAGGGTCAGAGAGGTAATAAATGATTAATGGGAAAATATCCCTGGAAGGCAGTAGAATAAAATGCTTTTGCTTTTCTCTTCCTTCATTCCCCCTCCTCCTTCTTCCAGGTGTGACTTAAAATAAACAAAATTCTTAGGCAACTGATGCTAACTGTATGCATAATGCAATGCTCACAGTGGGGCTTCTGTTTAAAAAATAAAATAGGGCCTATGGGACAAACAGATCGAGTCATACTTCTCCTAGATTTCTCTTCCAGGCACTTCAGTATTGTCTCCTTTGTGTTCTCGCTCAACTGTTGTAAGCTAAAATGCCGAGTGGAATCCCAAGGGGAATCAACTTCCCAGCTTCGGTGGTGTCCAATTCGTGTTCTCTGTGGACTCGAGCTGTAAATCAACTCACAGAGAGAAGGAAAAAGTTACAGTGATTGCTGCCAAGATAGCAAATAGTTTTTCAACATTACCAATTTGATGTAAAGATTCAACTTATTAAACTTACATGAAGTTCTTCTTATGATTAGAGCAAGTTAATTTCCTAAAAAGTTCAATTATAAAATCATCAATAGGACTTACTAATTTCAATAAATCATTTTGCTTCCAGGCAAATTATAGTAATTACTAATATATACAAGTCCCATTTTGGACATAAAGAAAGCTCTAGGTACAAAAAAGGAGATCATAATTAACTAATCATTTTTCATTTTTAAATAACTGATCTAAGAGGAAGATAATATGTTCATCCACCATTGCACAAACAACTCTAACACCTGGAGAATTTTCTGAACAATACAGACTTCGTTATTGATAAGGAATGCTAACTCTCCCTCGTTGGAATGACTTTCCTTTTAAATAAACCATATTGGATGGTTCTGTTAAAGGACATCCAATCCTTTTTGTTTTTCATTCATCTATAAGGGTACAAATACTGCAAAATAATCAAAATGTTAGTCATTTAACTTTTTTCATGTGTTACTATTTTAGATGCATCTCTAGATATCATCAGCTTTAACTGCATTTCCAACCACCTGAAAAAATTCTATGGCTTTTTTTTCTCTTTCACAAACTTCCTTTGTAATCAACTGAGATCAGACGAAAACAATTAATTCAACTCTAACAATATTCCTCGTATCTCACTAACTTTTAATAATTACTTTAGGATTCTTTGCCAGACACTTAATTATTATTAGCAGGAAATCACATGACTACATTAGATAACGTCAGCTAATCCTCCAAAGGAACTGCTCCTCTCCAGTTTGGAAAGAAATCAACACGTCAGGCCTCCTCCCAGAGACGCTGAAACCCACAATGATTAAAATCTCTGTTAGCCTGTCTTTGATTTCTGCAACTTCCTCCTACTGCTGTTAAACACAAAAGACACTAACAAGAGTCTTCTACTGACGTGAACTCTATCCTCCTATGTCCTTCTGGGAATGGGGCATGGTATGAATATAAAATATAGAATATGAAAAAAAATAGACAATAGTAAACAGCCTGGTACCCACTCCCAACCTGAACTAAGCAAAGAAGGGTGGTTGGAAGCATCACCATGGCTTCACTAGGTCCAATCATCTTGAATTACTTTCAACAGTGTTTTGTTATTGTTGTCGTTGTTATTTCAGAAGCATTTTTGGACTATCTACCATGTGAATCACGAAGCCAAGCACTACAAAGGATATAAGGATATACGTTACTCAGTCCCTACCCTTAAAAAGTTTAAATGTACTGAAAACCATAAACATAGTAGCCACAATTTATTAAATATCCATCATGACTTAGACAGTTTATACATGATAACCCTTCAGTCTACCAAAAATCCTGCAAGAAAGGTGTTGTTGTCCTTAGCTTACACTGTACAGATCTAGTATCTATTCTTCAATGTGGCCATGCGCCTGACCCTGTGAAAACCATTGACTTCAGGGAAAACTGATACTCATCTTCAGACTTCTGGGGCCCATTCAACTTGTCTTTAAATGAGCCAACAAAGCCCCTTTTATTACCTGAGCTAGTTTGGGTTGTTTTTTCTGTTCTTTGCAACCAAAAGCACTCCAACTGATCACAGGATAACATTCACCCTCCAAAATTAATAACATTTCCTTAAAGAGGTGGAAGCTACATTTTTCTTCATTTTATATTTTTTTAGACATTTAGGAGAAGCTTAGCTGATTTCATAATGTAAAAGCCTGAAATTTCAGTGAATAAATATTTGTTGGATGAATGAATTTGCTGAACAAATGAATGAATAATGAATAAACTACTGAGTATGAGATAATTTCTCTGTTCCTATTTTGCCCCTACGCTCCCTGGCTAAGATGCATGATTGACATTTTTATGCTAAAAGAAAACCAATAATTAATTATAACTCAACTCTTTGAATTTATATAGTTTTTCTTGGCTGGTTGATGATACCCTGCTGTCTTTATATTCTATTATAAATCACACTAACCCACCCTCTCCCCTGTTTGACATTATTCGAAAATCACACATAACTGAGTTTAGGTGGCCCGCATCCAGAAAGTCAGAAATAGAAAAGAGTCACATATCTGACACCTGCCCTGTGTATATTGACCTGCCTCTCACATTTCTATCCATGGGTAAGTAATGTTCACCAGAGAATGAGAGATTAGACAGTAGAATGGGTGTTTCACTTTGTTTTACTCATAGTGATCAAACGTGCAATAGATCTTGTTCAACTGCCAATGGTAATTGTTAAAGACATTAATGCCACGACTGAGGGACCTTGTCCTCCAAGGAAGCTAAGGAATTTGTAGAAATGACACATAGTCTGAGGGGAAAGGCTGTGGTGGAGAGAAGAGGAATGCTTTAAAGATATGAGTCATACAGACATGCTGAAAATCTCTCATCTCATCACTGGTAACTACTCCACTGAGCGGGAATTAACTCTCACATTTAAAGTGGGAAATGATTATAGAGAGGGAGAAAATGGTTATTTATTACCAGATCTTGCCAACTTCCATATTGCTCTCTTGCTGTGTCATAGTCGCAGAGCTGTAAAACGACAGAAAAAATAATTTCTGATCTTCCTGTTCAAGAAATAATTTTATTGATCTCTACTTAATCTTTTACTTTTCCTATGATTCAGCAGGTCGTAACTGCTCCAGTTCCAGTAGCTTTCTATCATTCAGGAGGATGTCTGCGGGGTTAAAACGTCTTACAAGTTAATAGGAGGT
The DNA here is from genome assembly GCF_021613505.1 of Equus quagga. Lineage (NCBI taxonomy): Eukaryota > Metazoa > Chordata > Mammalia > Perissodactyla > Equidae > Equus > Equus quagga. The sequence goes on from NC_060282.1 coordinate 75,569,052, forward strand.
GAAGAAATTTATTTCAGCACCAAGGAGAGTACCCTCTTATTTTCAAATGGTTTTATGCATTCAATACTACATATTATTTATAAGGCTAGAAAAGAAGTTTTAAAAAGTGATTTGATAGAAAGCTGCTAAGAACTTACTTCATTCATGAGAAAAATCCTAATTATTTCTATAAAGTTAAACACTTGCCAGGGTTTTGCACGTGTATGTGATTTCAACAATGTGCTATTCTTTCGGCTTTCAAACACAATGGAATTAGGGATTATTTGCCTATTTTTCAAATGCCAAAACCACAGTTTCTGAATGAATCTAGACTGGAGGAAAGTTCGGGGAAGTCACAGAAGTGTTAAATTAACAGCGATTAAAAGCTTCATGAGAACAAGTCCTAAAATCTTTCTCACTGCTGTATTTTCAGAGCTTGGCACATGGTAAATGCTCAATGAATATTTATGTGAGTCAAGTGAGAAAGAATGAATTAATGAACGGCATTCATTAAGTGAGTAGGAATAAATTAATGAATACATTGTTTGTAATGAAAAGTCACTTTTTGCAACTGGTCTCAGAGATCCTCAGATACCACACTGCTCAAGCTGAAACTTGACCACATGTTTCCTTGCCCTTTACCAAGAGAGTGTCTGGATCTCAGAAAAACCATGCTCCAGATCACACCTTTCATCTCCACTAAGCCTTCATCACAGAAGGTTCTCCTTAGAGCCCTGGAAAGGTCACTGAGGTTTCAAACCATGGACTCGTACATCTCCAGAGCAGCATGGCATCCAGCAGCTGTGGCTCCCCCAGTGCTCAAGCCAACCAGTCAACCTGGTTCTGCCCTATGACCAGACGGACAGGGCACAGGCACAGGAGGCTAACTCTCATCCTCTTCCACGGGGTCCCCAGGTGGACCCTGACTACTTGTCCCTATTCCCAAGCAGCCCAGGCAGCCCCTTCTTTCTGAGCCAAGAGTAGCAAACATCAGGCCTTGCTCTGCTGAGAAATACCCAGGAGTCCAGAAACATCTGAGTCCACCTCTGCTGGAAAACAAAGGACAATAATTCAGTTCTGCTCTGAGTTGCCACCATAGCCAGACATGGGGTCATACTGGGAGACTAGAATCTACCAAAGATAGGGCCAAAGGTGAAAGAAAAAACACGAACAAGTGAAAACAGCGTTTAAACAGATGTTTCCAACAGTCAGCACGTGGTGAAGACTTCTCAGGCCTCTGAACCCCTCTCCTTTTTTATGTCTATTTGTGCAATGAAACGTGTGAACAAAGTCAAGCCTGCTGGCTCCCAGGTAGGCACAGCCCAGTTCTTAGCTCCTAGGAGGCTTCTGGGCTAAGGCTCCACTCTACTTGGACCGTACTATCAGGCCCCCAAAACGGGGGGAGCTGCCAGGGAAGGACTGATTTCCATTTCAAACTGCATTCTGGTACTTTGTACTCCAGCACCATTGGCCGATCAATATTTAATGCTTGGAGATTCTGACTCTGCGGGAGTCATGTCAGGGGACCTGGGGAGCCAATCTGCTTGAGCTTCTGAGTGATAATTATTCATGGGCTCCTGCCTCTTGCTCTTTCTCTCGCACGGTCCCACTCTGCAGACTCAGTGCCTTATTCAGTCTTCTCTCTCGCTCTCTCCGCTGCTGTAGCTGGACCCTTCGCCTTCGCCGCCGCTCAGCATCTGCACATCTCTACAATGGCTAAAACGGCAATGGGTAAGGCATCGCGCCTCGTTCTCCCTCGGCTCGACCTGGAGCCCACCTCTCACCTTCTCTCTTAGAGCTTGGAAGGCATTTGGAGATATTTTAGAGGGAAAAAGACGTTAATGGTAACACAGGAACCCGGAGGACGGAGGCAGCTCTGGGGGTTTGGGGAGGGCAAAGAGGAAGTCCTTGGAAATCTGATAGCTAAGAATTTCTTTTAAAAGGTAGAAGCAGGTAAGTTGCCCTCCCGTGGGTAGGGTATTTATTCTGTTTCCATATTTAAAATTAGGACTCAATCGTGGGGGGAGGGTGTTACCTTAACCTTTTGCTTTTAATGGGGTTAAGGGACCTTCTGGAAAGTGCTTTGTAACGTCCTTCATTTTCTCTAGTTTACAAAAAAAGGAAATGGGGAAGAGAATGGGGAGTGGAAGAAAGGAAAAAGAAAAATGCAAAGTCAAAGCGGTCCCATCCAGGCTGCTTAAAAGATGGGTGGAGACGAGGGAGGAGGGCGGGTGGGGAACCGGGCAAATTTTATGGCATTGTCTCGTCGGAGAAACCGCTAATCCTGGGGCGCGGGGCGGGGAGGTAAGGGCGCTGGGCGAGGGTGGGGGGACCTAGATGCCTTTGTGTTAGGGACAGGGAGGGGAAGGAGAGAGGAAGTCCGGAGGGCACGGAGGGCGCGGGTGGGCAGCTGCAGGGGCGGGGAAGCGCACGGCGGGGAGGGGTGGAGGGGCGGCAGTTTCGCAGGCGCTGGGGTGGGGTTTCTTTGTGTGAGGACGAGCGGTCCCGGGGGGAGGCACCTGCAGCGCTGGGCGCACAATGCGGACGGCCCCACCCTGTGCGGAGCCGCGCCGGCGCCCTCACCCTTCCCCCAGCCGGGTGCGGCATCCTCAGCCGAAAGGGGGCCGGGTGGGGAGCGCAGCGCGACACCCAGGAGCCCAGCCCTGGGGGGACGGCAGCGCCACGCCCCGCGCTTTGCGCTCCTGACTCCCAGGCTCAGCTACTGAGTGCGACCTGACCATCGCCCCCGCCTTGCCCACCCTGGCCTCATTGTTCTGTTTTACAGACAGCGGGGGTTAAAGTGGGCTAACGTTTTTCTTTTCCAAACCACATTGCATAGAGTGATTAGACATGGACACAGGTAAAGGCTTCTATGAACTCGTTTGAGAAAAAGCTTCTGGAACCCGGATACGTGTATATATAATAATAGAGATACAAAAGAGGTCAAGGTCTTAAATTGAGCTACGTGAAATATCCGTTTCGTAGGTCAGGGCCAAATATTTGCAGTTTTCATGGGTTCGCCTCTACCAGAGAGACAGTCGAGACCCAGAGAGACCAAATGAGATTCCGGATCCAGGGCCTCCATCCCCAACCGGTCTTGCGCCTCAGTGCCCCAAGGTCCGGCGCTCGGTGGCCCCGAGGTGGGCAGGCAGGGAGGGGCCCGAGGTCCCGCGGCGCCTGGAAACACCCCGCCCCCGGGATCCGGTGCCGGATGCAGAGAAGGGAAAAAGCAGAGAAAAGGGCTCGCTCTGGACAGTTCCGCCCTGCCCCACCCTCCCCGAGACTTGGCGAGGAAAGGGGGCTGGGGAGGAGCCGCTGAGCGGCCAGCAGTCCTAGCGCCCCTTTTTCCAGCCCCGCAGCCCAAAAAGGCCCGGGCACCCCTTGATGTTGCGCAGACACGAGGCGTTGCTGCGAGTCCCGACGCCGAGCCCCTCCCAGCCAAGCGAGGGGCTCTGCAGAAAGGCTGGCTCGAGCCCCGCCCGGCTACACAAAGGCGCGGCCCCACCCCAGCCGGCCGCGACACCGCAGAGGTGACCCCTTCCCAGGGGCGCGGGGAAGGGTTTCTCTTTTCGCCCTCCCGCAGCCCGCGGAGCTGGAGGCTGTTGGCCCCCAGCCGAAGCCCACCCCCCACACTCTGTTCTCTACGCTTTCCCGGGACGGAGACCCCTTGGATGGGCTTTCCGGGAGGGACCCTCGCCCCTCGAGCGAGGCGCGGCTCGGCCCCACCCCTCCCAGCTGGGGCCCAGCCGCGATGCCGCTGGCCGGTTGGGGGCGCACGTGGCGAGCCGGCGCGTGGAAGGCGGCCAGCCCTGCAGAGCCCCGCGCCGCGCCCTGCGCTCCCCGCCCCCGGGCCGGGCGCTCGCCCCGCGGGTGCAACCCGCGAGACAGGTTTCTGCGCAGTGTCCCGAGCTACCCTCGCTTCCCGCAACTCGCGGTTCACCCACAAGTCCAGAAAGGTTCTGAGCGTGGGGGATGGGGGCGATGTCGCTGTGCCCTCTGCACCCGCACCGAGAGGTTGCTGCTGCAGGAGGGCGGCTACAAACTCATCGTCATCATCAGGATTATTGTTTTTATTTCAAGTCATTATTATTATTATTCATGACTCAGTGGCCCTATTTGTTCAAAAGGTCCAGCTTGCATTTGATTAACCCTTGTTGCACTCACTTTTCTTCCTCCTACTCCACCCTCCCCTCGCCCCAAAAAAGAATCCTTTCTCTAGTGGTGCTTCGTTTTACGCTATAAAGCAAATATAGTGCGGTTCCTGTTGGGGTTATGCATGTTCATGTGAGTCGGATATACGTCTAGGTGCTTGCTAACGGAAGGGCTTGTGCGCCAAAGATTGCTGGAAAATTCTCCGCAGAGAATTGTTTGTGGCTGCAATGGGTGAAAATATACATATATAATTGAGATGTTAGGATCTTCACCGTGGATTCCGTAAGGTTATGTCTGTAAACATAGGTTATGCACAAAATTTTAACAAAAATTTTTTTAAACTGTTCTTCCAATTGCTGATTCTTGATACAGTCTCAATTCTGCACAGAAACACGAATGGTGAAATGGTAGCCATCATCCCATTAATAAAAATCCCACCCCAAATACGACAAATGGCAAGGATCCTTTCTGCCATGAGTAAGCAGCATTTGCAAATCATGAAAAGAAGCACAACCTCTGCAATATTAAAATAATGGATTTTGAAATCATTCCAGTTGCAAGGCATAATCAATTAATCAGCAGAGCGGGTGCTTTTTCCTGACTCATTAAACAATTATTGTATTCTGCATGATTATACTGGGTGCATATAATATTCTCCACTATCTTCTCTAATGAAGTGGACACCTTCTAAGTGGGTATATAAATAACTAGAAATGAAAAGAAAAAGATTTGGTCAGGATTTCAGAATAAAATTGAAAGAGAAACAGCATTAGCTTATCGTTCAGTCTTATATGTATAGTTCTTACCAGATGCATAAGTGGAGCCTGCAATAAGCATTATGTGACCCCTTGTAGCCCAATGCAAGTAGCTAGTATGATGATATAAGTTACTACACCTGGTGGTAGTTGTCTATGCATTGTAAAATTCTCTGAAAGAAAATATATTTAAAAATGACAAATAAGATTGGACAGCTTGTAATATTAAAATCTAGAACTTTGTTTAGTCAAAATTAACACTGGTTTTGTGATGTGACTTGCAGATTTGTAGTAAATTATTCTATTCTAAGGGGGAGGGGAGTATTTTTATTGTTAGAGCAATTGCCTCTGCCCTTAGTCATTAACATTTTTAGCAGGATTTTATTTGTTGTGTTAAAAGCTCTTTTACTTACTTTCAGGGGTTTTTTAAAAAATTATTAGTGGATGGATTGTGGAATAAGCGTTTGATCATTTGGCACAGTATGTCTTCCATCAGATAGCTGGTTCTCAGGGAGGAAAATGCTGCAAGAGGATGCATTTTACTCAGAGTCAAGAAATGTCCTCTCAGAGTGCCATAAAGCCAAGTCACACAATAAAATAGTTTTCTTCCCTGCAATTTAGAATCAAAATAGTTACTTAATTCTGTGAGTCTCTCGTAGTTGCTTTCAAGCAGAATTTTAAGTTCAACCTGTATAATTAAAATGAAATGGAAGATGAATCAATTACATATTTAATTGAAGATTTTTGTCATTGAATCCAGACCATCTTTAGGAAAATTCCTGATTTCTCAATCACCATTATTTTTCACTCCAACTGACTAGGACTGTCTATATCCCTCACTCCGCCCCAGTAGCTAGCTCCCTGCTCACACAAGGCTGCAGGAAGCTGGCCTCCGAGCAGGTGGCTACCTGCTTTGGGTGTGGTCACCCCAAGCTTCTGCTATTGAACTCCAGCTCACACAATCTCCTCGTTGGTTTTGGAAAAATACACCTATTCTGTTGTCACAGGATCTGTGACCTTATATTAAAAATTCAAGAAATTTGCCAGACAACAAGAGAATACCAAATTAGCCGGTGACCCAGATGTTTCCAGAATGGAGGCTTGTTCTCTTTCGTAGTTCTCTCGATTGGAAAACCTTGGAGCCTGCATTAATTTTTCACCCCACTAGAGGGCGACCAAGTTCTCTGAAGCAGAAGATGATTGATTTAAACCCAGTTTCAAATACTAGCTATTTAATAAAACGTTTTTTCTTAATCTGTAACAGTCAATTGCTTATTCAGTAAGTTAATGCCATGCTTAATGTCCTAGTGGATGAAAAGGGCTTGTGCGCCTTTTCCAGGAGACAAGATGAAATGAGTGAACTTCATAATCTGGAAGTAGATGCAGGCCCCAGTTAATTATTTTCTTATGATTTTATTTTCTAGTTTCATTACATTGTTATCATAATATCATATGTTACTTTTGGGTGTTCATAGTAGATAAAGAGTAGAAGATGGCCGGTAGTAATAGCAAAATTATTTAGGAACAGAATGTTTTAATGTTTAAATAAAGGAATAAATTAAACAAAAACATTGTTAACTTATTCATTTATTTAAAATGTGCTTGATGTTGGAGACACACCTGACTGTCGGTGTCCGCCTTCCGGGAGCTTGCAGGCTAGAAGGGCAAACGGGTAGATACAATGCCATACTAGGGAGTGCTACCAAAAAACAAGCATAAACTGATTTTTAGGATCATCAAAAGTGGAATTTTTCATATTTGCAATGGTGTGCAATTCTTTTTCTCTTATATTTCCTGTAACTATAATCCATCTCTAAAACATTTAAGAGTTTCAAATGACTCTGTTCCTCAATCTTTAATGGGCATATGAATTACCTGTGGTTTTCGTTAAAATGCAAATTCTGATATAGTTGGTCTGACTGAGTCCAGACATTCCGCATTCCTTCCAAGCTCCAAGATGCTGCTGCCTCCAACCAGTAGACATATCAGTTATAGAAATATAAAACTGTGACATGCATGTACCTCCCACAATAAGCCCTCGTGTTACGTCTTAATATTTTCAAATCCACGGCAATCTTTGCAAAATATTTCACTTTCAAACTCATCCACTTAGGGATTTTATTCCTTTGGGAGTTATGTGTTCTGTGCCATCACTCTCTTAATTGGAATTTTAAAAATATATTCATATTGCAGGACTCAGCAGAAGACCTTCAAGAGAAATGTGGAAAATAAGAGTTTGGCTCTGTGTGTGTGTATGTGTGTGTGTGTGTAAGAAAAAATGAATGTGGCTTGTGGTTGAGTCGAGAAGGATGATAAGTCAATATTGCTGGCTTACTGTTATTTACAAAACAATATGCAGAACAAAAAGTTTGACTCACAACCTTTTAGTTGTGGAATAACGTGCAAAAGTCTGCAATCCCACTCACCATACAGCTAATTCACTGCAAATACTCCACATACCGAAGAAATTAAAAGAGGATTGAACAGCACTAAAATTGTCTCTCAGTACAGTCCATGCTTGTTACTTACCAAATTATTGTAACAGAGTATTTCTTCCCGGATACGACATGAGAAAATCATTTGTTGCGTATGATTGTATATTTGAAAACTGAGTATGCATGTCTTTTCTGCTTACTTAAGCCAATAAAGGACCTCCACTATTCGACACTAACTTCCTAAGAAAGTCAACCGAAAGGGAAAAAAATGGGTCTTCAAGAGATATCATCAAAAATATAATATGTCTTTCCTCTCGACCACGCAAACATTACCACATTTCTGGAAATGCTATTCTGCAAAAATGATGCTATGCATGAAATATCTCAAATTATAAATTTACTATTTCCCAAATAGGGCACTAAAAACCTGGTCCCGAGTAAAATTGGCCACAGAGTTCATAGGATATGGTGTTATTCAACATGAGGCTGGATTAAGCCTCAAGGTTACCCATTTCTTTGTTCGTGTTGTTTTAACTATTCATTTCAGGGCCTCAAAAGCTAGGGAACTTTCCATTTTTGCAACTTGTGGTACATTTTTAAAAAAGAAAACATGCTAGGACCGAAGTATAAAAGTCGTGTGTTTTAAACGTTTAATCACAGCTGTCTGTTGTGGCTGCATGTCTGTATAGCTCATTTGGAGATAACAAAAATCTAAACTTGAGGACCTTAGAGACTGAGCCAAAATTTTTTTTGAGTGCTCCTTCAACCAACAATTGTCCTGTGATAATTGCTTTCCTTCAAGAATCAGTTTTCTGGCATAGACATCAATTACAATGTCTGTAAGAAGTGGCTTTTATTTATTGACTTAACCCTTATTTAGCACATATAACCTGCTAGGCACTAAGCACTTTGCACATATTAACTGTATTAATCATCCAGTAATCCTAAAAAGTAGGTACTATTACAGATGAGGAAACTGAGATGCAGAGAGGTGGAGTGACTTGCCCAAGGTCACACAGTTAGATCCAGAATTTGGGCCCAGGCCCTCTGGCTCCAGATTCCAAGCCTTTAACCAATACTGGCTACTCTTCCATCTGTTCCATATCAGAGGTTCCCACCATGGAGGTCGAACCAGGGATACCGCCATTTTGTTGAACACTCCTGATGGTCTCATCCTTTCTCAACACAGACCCACACTGAAGAGGAAGTGCCTTCAGATTGATGACTAGTTTCAATAGGTAACACAGGGCTCATTAAAATAACTGCCATGATTTAGGCTTTTGAGGAAAGAGAGCTCTGAGACCTTGGGGGCTGTAATGTACGGACCCACGTCTCTCTGAAGGCCTAACTAAGAGGAAGGATTATCAGTATCATCCTAGTTAGAGCATTTCAAATGCATCCTTAACTCCTTCTGTAGACCCTAGGTATTTAATATAAATATTTTATTTTTAAATCTAGAACTAAGAGATATCCAGCCCAGGCATCCACATTTAATATAATCATTAGATATTACTTCAAAACTCTAATCTTATTACCTCAAAAGCAGGCAGGCAGGATCCTGTGTGGGAAGGCTCTGGATCCCCTGTGAAACCTTTTTAATTATCTTTTAATAAGGGAATCAGGTCCTGCCATTTATCAAGGAGACATTTGCAGTAGTAAAACCTGTGTTTATATAACCCATTTTTATTAGGCATGATTAAAGATAACATTTTGTGTACATTTCTTCTCACAAAACACTTTTATGAGAATGTAAAGGTTAATTAATGCATTTCAGCAATCATTTTGCTAGTCTCTGGAAATATAGCTTCTCCAGGAATTGTACTTAATAAGCCACACATTATACTATAAAACCATAACCAAAATTTTACATTTTTTCTCATTTGTAATCTTGTTGACCTCCAGATTAAAATATTTAATGCTTGAAAAATTGCAAGATTCCAAAAGTTTGTTTTTGTGAACAGAAATAGATAATTACAGTTCTTGTATAGTACATTAAAAATAATGTTGTCTGGAACTGATTTTTTTTTTAACCAAAATCATAAAGCAATGACTGTAAGAGCTTATTCAGCAGTTATTCTTCTGGAATAATTGTACTTGGGATGTAAGAGTTTGTACATCATCCATTAATACAAGTACTTAGTATGACAATTGGTCATCAGTAATCCGAATCTGTCAATCTTTTGGTTGTATGTCTTTACATCAAGATAAAAAAGAAATGGATGGGATTTATCTAAACTTAGTCCCACAAATACTTGTCCAAGAGAGCATTTTAAAGTTTAAATTTTTATTAGCATCCTGCTCCCTCTTTTGGCAGATTTTTTTTTTCCTATGAACTACAGCCATAAAGTTTAATTTCCATTCAAGGGAACTGCTCACAGGAACCTAGGAATAGTCTTTCCGTTTGGGCTTCCAAGTGAATAGAAACCATCTCATGTGATGAGGCTCAACCTATAATATACTGACTGTTGCCAAACAGACCAGAGACTCTCATCGCCATGTCGCTTGTCTTCGCTTCCAGGCTCCAAGAGGGAGGCACGAACAATCTCAGGCAGTTGAACTGAGGCCCGAGTCCCTGCCGCCTCCCTGGAACCCTCCTTCAGAACACAACTGTCTTTCCCACTGCATGGTTTGTCTTTATTCCTAACACTAATACCTGTTGTTTAAATCTTCAGCTTTATCTGAAAAGTGCCAGTTAGCATCCTTCTCCTAATCATTGTTCAAACACATGAAAAATTACCAGAGTCAACTCTAGTCTTTTCATGCACAGATTACCTGATCCAAGACTCCTGTCACTTTAAAAAAAAATCATCTTTTCATCCTGCTTCAGACCTACTTTTTCCTTTTATAGTCAAAAACAAAAAAGAGCAGACAAACATAGAAGATATAAAAATGTTCAAAAGATAAATTAGATGGCACAATCTATTTGGGACCTTGTAGTTCTTCAAAAATATTCACCCACTCCATCCTTTTCAATCTTCATATAATCCTTATGAGATGGGCATAGTACACATGTTACTCTGTGGTATACATGTGGTGAGCTTCAGAGCCAGGGCCAGAACACAAGTCTAATAAAGATATATATTTATAAATATATGTATTTAATATATTTTAGATATGACTATAATGACATATATAATAAAGTTTAGCACTTACTCCACTGTCCTGTAATCCCATATGTACAAGTGGGGAAAGACACACCCAAACATTTATTTGCCTTCAGTCTAAAGTCATTAATAGTTAACAATATTAACTAACATAAAATAGATTCGAACACCTACTGTGTTCTGAAGCCTGTGCTAGGTATTGTGAGAATATAAACATAGTCCTCTCCCCTGGAGAATTTAGTCTTTTGAAGAAAACAAGACTTGTACATTCAAAAAAAATGATACCAATAATAGTCATTTATAAATAGAAAAGTCTTGACTATTTTAACAACTTTATTACACTACCCTGCAATGTTACAAGACAGCACATAATGATATACTAAGAACATCAATTAGGAAGTACCGAGGTCCACCCAAGACTGCAAAATTTCAATATTTGACTGATCTCCTCCTTCAGCCAATCCAGCCAGGGTGTCCTTTAGTTTAAATGCTTCTCAGACTTCACTGAGCGTCAGCAGCACTTGGGAACAGCAGATCCCACTCCCAGAGGTCCTAATTCTGTGGATCTGGGATGGGACCCATGAATTTGCATTTCTAACAAGCGCCCAGGTGGTACTGATGCTGCTAGTCTGGAACCATTTGGATTACACCTTACATAGGTGACCAGTGGGGTACGTGGAGCAGTGGACCCACGCAGAGTGGCCCTCCAATGTGAGTGACCTCCCCTAACTGCAGTGTAGACTCACAAGGACAGAGAGCCTGAGGCCAGGGCCCAGGAGGAGGATTCTGAGGCTCTGAGTTCTCATCTTTACTCTCTTACCAACTGACCTTGGTCAGGTTGCTTTTCCTCTCTGCGTCTCTAATTCAGCATCTGTAAAATGGCGAGATGCTACCTTGTCCGTATCAGGGTCATTTTCAGAATCAAGGAGAAAAATGTGAAGTCATTAGTATCTGTCAAGTTCTATATGACTGCAAAGGGTTGCATTTTTTAATTGTCATTAGATATAATAACTGGATGTTTTATTCATGAAAATATCAGTGCACGTGCATTTCGAATGACTAAAGAGGGAGCAAGGAGCACAGTCAGAAACTGAGTCATTTGCTTTTTGAAAAATACTTCCTAAATAATAAAAATCGAAATAAAGTGTTGATTAAATTCCCCAGAGAACTGCCTGACATTTTGAAGGGTTGTGCTTAGGTCCCCCCTGACCAGACCTATGTAGATATTGAAGATTCTTCCTCTTCCTAAATGAACGTTGGCTGAGGAGAAGCAACCCACCCAATTTTTATTACAGTCTCCACTCAACTTTTCCCTAATCCAACCTTCTTTAAGAGAAGGGTGGTGAGTGGTGGCCCCGGTGACAGCCACCAAGCTGAGAGAATTCCTGGGCAAAGCAGGGGTGCCTCAGCAAACAGACATAGACAATGTGAGAGGGCTGACAAGCCAGAGGTAAAACTTGGATACGATTTTTTCTTCTGGTTCCGTGGTCACCCTTGCTGCCACCACGTCGACATTCTCTATCCTGCGTCTGCCAACCTGAGCAACTGTACAAGCCCGCCTTAGACAAACCCAGGCCAGATGTTCAAGTGTGCAGAAAGCCTAGGTTAAAGCTGCCTCCAAATGTTGAAAACAAAACGGAACAGCTGTGTGTGATAAGAAAAAGCAACCTGTCACAGAACTCAAAAGACTGCCAAATCCTAGGAAAATTAAAAGCAGTACTCTGAGCCCCCCACCCCTCTCAAAAAAATGCTCAGGTCAGGCAATGTTACTGTGATGAGAAGAGAACTCTAGCACTTTGGAGGTGGGCTGGGTATGAGATGGACGTGATTTTGAACCCTGCCCCACTGTTCACTAGCTGACAATCTTTGGGCAAATTATCATTTCTATACCACAATTGTCTCAGGAAATGGGGAAAATAACACCACCTAAATCACCTAAATCTCTTGGTTGTCAAGAGAATTAAGTAAGCAATTGAATATTAAGCACGCAATTGATTATTAAGCACTTTGCAATAAAAAGTATTAATCTCCTTCTCTGACCTCCTAAATAGATGATGAAAATACTAAATAAAAATAATAATTTAAACATCTAAATTCTTATACTTTGTGAATTTCTACATGTAATAACAAACCTACTAGAAATTACTTGGAATTTAGAAAGTGATCAGTACTCAATAATTCTTTGTGGTAAAGGGAGGACTGATATCATATTTGTGACACAGCTGCCACTACTGTATATCTCCAAGACAAATGCATTCTGGGTAATGCCAAAATTAAAAGTACCTTTCTCTTGCATTTATTTCTCATGTCGTATTTTATCTCATCCTACTTCAAATACAAATATAACTTCAATAAAACTGACCCTTCCTGCCTACTCACTAAGGCTCATCAACATAAAATGTCACTTTCAGCAGAAATCGAAACTGATTCCAGAAGCATTAAAATGTAAGACTGAAGTGTCTTGAAGAGCATGTGAGGGGGAATTATATCACATAACACAGCACACACACAGAGTCTCTCGTTCTCAAAATCTTGTTAACCCGTCAATTTCATCCAAATCCCACATCACGTGGCCATCTCCCCTCCCTCCTTCTCCAGTCCCCTCCCCACCCAGCACCCTTGCTCTCTTACTTCCATTTTCAACACCCTTCAGCTAGATCTTTTCTTTCAAGGATAGCTCCAGGTACTTTCTTATCTGGATCGATTTAGTCTTCCTCCTCTCCATCCATTCGTCCATAAATAAGAGATAAGCACAACAAAGACGCTGCAGCCAAAGAGAACAAACATCATATTCCTTAGATGACTCTGGTGGGGAAAAGGTTATGGATACTTCCAGTTTAGTGTTCATCTCCCCATCATTCGCGGAAGTAACACCTTTTCAATCGATAGTGTTTTAGGTGCAAATCAATAAAAGTCTGTAAGATGTTAGCAGAATGTAATTACTAGACTAATAAAGATATCCTGAGAAATCGAATTAGCATTCCTCTGGCATCTGACTTTATAAAGGCTTCAGTGAGGGTAACAGACACCAAGATAAAAGAGCATTTTAACTATTTTTGTTTTGCCTGCAAAATATCAATTTATGTAAATGTATGGTACATAAGCTAGGAATTATATTTATGATATAACTGCAGGCATGTTACTAGAAATATGTGCCTACATTTACAAGTATAGTAGAATCCTTTTCCATATTAGATGCTATTGGTTAAAATAACAATCTACATGTAAAAGTACTCAATATTTTATCACATTTGTAGGCCATTATATGCAGACGATAAAGTACGCTCCTACTTGCTCATAAAGGTGGAATAATGACAAAGGAGGAGATTTATATTTAAATCCTCACGAGGTCATACATTGCACTGGGTAGGAGAGTTCAGCTTTAAAGGAAATGTAGACATTTCCTTACTTTAAAAAATCTAACACGGCTCTAAAATACGTAGCCGAGACACAAAGTTAGAAAAGAATTGCATCTCCTCTGTCAACCAAAAACTTGACTTAAAAAAAAAAGTTTAGTCATAGAACCAATAAAATGAAATTCAGTATTTAGGATGAAATTTTTTTCTATTTTCAGGTCTAACATTGAAATACTGAATTAAGCAGCTTTGAAAGAATTGGATTCCACTTGTTGAAATGCTTATAAAAAACAGTGCATACTGTTAGAGTCTATTGGCTATGAATTGCAGCAAGCTGCATTAAAACTTACCCAAGAGAAGAAATGCAGAGAAATGTATTTTGGGAGGGGAGCCTGGACTTTGTGTCCTGCTGGCAGAGCTGAAAGAGTGAAGGCCTACCCACTCAAACTGACTGCAGAGGGAAGATGTTGCTCCTGACAGATACCAAACAGCCGTGAAGTTACTCTATCCAGAAAACTACGTGTCTTATCACTTTCGATAAATTTTAGAAGTGCACGGTGAATACACAGGGCGAGGATAGTCAGCTAAGAAGTTAAATAGGATCCCTCAGAATTGCTTTGGGGAAAGGGTTTGCTCCCTTGAAATAGACAGTAGCAGGCTTTCCAGGCCAACCTCGAATGCAGCTTCCTCGACCCGTCCTTCCTGTGAACTCTTACAGGTTTATTGTCAAACAGTAAATTGGGGCAGAAGCTTCGTGTTACCCTCTTCCCTGTCATTTATTGTTCCCCTACTACGCATGAGCCATTTACACGTCACACGGCCCTATGCTCTTCTCTCATTTAATCTTTACAGCAACTCCGCAACAGGTTTCATCATCCCTACTTACCAAGAATGGAAAGAAGAAGCCAAGGAAAGTTAAGTGAGCTTCTCCAAGTCACAGATCTTCAGGGCAGAGCTGGGTTTCTAATCTAGGCTCACTCCGCTGCACTCCAGCTTTCTCAGTGTCAACTGTTTTTATTTATTTTGCTACAGACATTTCTTTATCTTATGCCTATTCTGAACTATTCTGAGTTCTTCTAGATCAGCACCAGGTTTCACTTCCTTTCTCTCCCCTACAGCACCTTTGTGGCTGGCAGTAATAATACTGTTGGCTAACGGATATTGAGTACTTACTGTGTTGAGTACTGCAACTGTGCCAAGCACTTCCCAAAGATAATTATCATCCCCATTTTCACAGGTGAGAAGGGGAGGAAGATAAAGTCATATGTAGTGCATAGGTGGGAAGGCTAGGATTTGAAACCAGTCAGTCTGACCCTGGAGCCCACTTGGTTGACCACTATGTGTGCAGTCTCCCTTGGACACAGTAGGGGCTCTGACTGTGGTTGGTGATTTGAAGAGATAAGGACAAAGTAAAAGAAGCCTGCAGAAATATAAGAAGCAAGATGCCACAGCACTGCTATAGCCAATCCCAGTAAAACTTCAAAAAGTCGCTTGAATAAAGGTAAATTTGGAGAAGGTTAATCTATACTTACAGTATCTTACATCAGTACAGCACTTTAGTTTCTCAACACATTATTTAATTCGATCCTTACAACAATATCCCATCCTCGCTTTGTGGATAAATAAACTCATGTTCAGAAGGTTTAATAAATTGTGTAGGGTTGAATGGAGCCTGAGCTGGAGCACAAGTTTTCAGCTCCTGTTCATGTTCTTTTCATTACTCACCTTTAGTCAACATCTGGCCAAAAACGACCAAATGTATACATGAATGCAGAGGAAACACTCACTTGCATGTTTTTTCTTCTTGTCTAGAGAGAGTTGATTACCTGCTGTTGTGAAGTTGACCTTATGAAGGATGGAGGTGGGAAGGCTTTCTTAAATTTTGCCCAGGAACCAAGCAATTATAGTTGTGCCACTAACTAGCACCATTTTGAAACTATTAACATAGCTACAGCTATGGGATAAGGGCTAGGAGATAAGCGAGAAAAGGAGGCAACTTCAAAGCACACAGAAATCCCAGTCTGGCATAAAATGAAGCTAGTCAGCTTAGTGGAGAGCAGAGTTGAGCTCAGTCTAGTTCCAACATCTGGGTTCTTAACCCCTTCTGTATACCTAGCCTCAGTGGGGAGCCAGCTGGGCACTGACAGATTCAGCAGGTAGCTTGGGCAGCGGATGGACAGCCCCCTCCTGCTCAGTAACCAATGGAAAAGCATTTATAGAACACCTACTAACTGCCACACGTGCTCCTACATGTGGCAGAAATACTGAAAACATCAAATGAGACACCTCCCTCACCCTCAAAACACTTATATATGATTGGGAAGAAACAGCAGCAAACAGAACAGTACAGAATAAGCGCTAACCTATGTGAAACAAACCAGGAAAATGACTGAGTCTTTGAGAGGAGAAAATCAAAGCCCCTTGCAATGGAAACCATTGTTTGATTTACTGCTGTTTTTAGGGAGATACGAACCCAGTCTTACGGAGTTGGCATGAGTCACAACTGTTGGGGACATTTCTGAATTGTCGCCACATCCTAGTACACAGATCCTCTGTCCACCTATTACTACTTGGCAAACTTTTTGAAATTGTGAGCAATATTCCAAACCACAAGTCCACTTTTTTATGAATAATATTTAGGCTGAATAAATCTAGGGAAAATAGAACATAAAGGAAAGCCAACATTGTGCCTTTAAGTATTAGGTATTACCAAACTGATTTTTTAAATAACATCAGCCACTTATGGCAGACTCCAATTCCTATTTCTCTGTGCAGGTCAAATCCTTGATTCCATTTTTGCCTTCAGTTTTTTACTGGGAATGTTTATGACCAAGTCATAGAGTATTTGTTGCCACAAATAAAATAAAAAGCATAGGTTATTCCAATCCCACTCAGCCAGTTATGCCAAAATGTAATCCTCCACATACCAAGAACTAGTTCCAGATGGCATCCATAAAGCTTATATTTTGCACATCACCTATTCTGCCTTACAGTGGGAAAAAATATATTAAAGTCAAAATAGATCTTACATGCAGTACGTGGAAAAGTTAAATTTGCCCAAATAGTTTGACAATTTGAAATGCAAAATATGGGTTGCTTTATGAAGCACATTATATATAAGAATTTTTTATGTCTATCATATAAGTATTTGTTATGAAATACCAATATTCAGAAAGAGGAAACAATTTGCAAAGCAGAACTATGAGGAGGAATTTTTCATTTTCTTTAAAAGTGTAATGCCTTAAAATTTAAAACAAGGTAGGTAAATAAAGCCATTGCTGCAGAAAACAAAAGGGTGAATCTGGATGTAATGGGAAAGTTACTCCATTTAAAGACAAAATTTTCTAAATTTGTAGAATCATAGAATTCCAGAGCTTGGAGATACCAACTATCAATGAGAAAAGAGGTCCAGAGAGATTAAATGACTTGCTCAAGGTCTTAAAATAAAAAATCTAAAGTTCTGAAAAGACCTTGATGATCATATAATCTCATTACCAACTAAACATTTTCCTACCTGAAATATGGGATTCATTCAGACCTGTGCTACTATCCAAGAGCATGGTTTCACTTGAAAGCATCTCCACACGTTCCATAATTTTGTAAAGTAAAAGGGAAATGCCATTCTGCATGAACATTTTGAAAATGGAGGAATTCTGGAAGTAGGACAGAGAATACATATATTGCTTTGGTCAGCAGAAGCAGCGACAAGTACCACATTCTGGATGCATCCCAAGAACTTTGTACCCATACCTGAGGCACAAGTCTTCGCAGGCAGAGGAATTTGCTTCCCAAGAGGAATTAAAATATGTGACCCACTTTGAAAGGCTGTTCCTAAGTGCTCTGGAAGAGGTGACTTTAAGACTTCCCAGGTCTCAGGAAAGGGGGAAAAACCCTGTCATAATGCAAAATAAATTGCTTTATACTACCCAACATCAAAAATGTACAACCAGATTTAGAAACAGGAGAAAGAGTCAAATATCAAAGAAAGATAATGATTTTTTAAAGGCTTGCATCACTTGCATTCCCTTTCCTATTTCCATTTTCCATTCTGCCCTCACCACCAGCTACCACCTTCACAGTGGGGAGAGGCCTTTAAAGAGGTCAAGGTTATTAGATTCTTCATCTGTTATGAAATGAGAATACCATCAGATGCTTTCTACTGTTCCTTCCAGTTTCAAGATGCTATGGCTAGTGATTCCAATTGCTTTAGACAAAAGGCAAACTTACTAGTAATCTAAACATACCTATATTGATGAACTTAGAGTACATCCTTTTGAGAAATAGTGCTCAGCAATCCAAGCCAACCAGGTTTCATAAAAGTAGAAAAACAAAATGGAATGACCAAAACAAACTGAAAACCTTCATAATACAGTTCCTCAAAGTATGAACAAACTCTCCTGACCTCTCAGGTGTTATTTGAATCTTATAGTTTCTGTGTCTTGTGGAATCTCCCTGCAAGGGAACATACAGCTCTTTTTCAAATCTATCTGGGATTTTTGTGCACGGAATTGTTTATTTCAAGAAAATCAAAACCCAGTTTTCAATCTCTTTATCTTCTCCGTAGCCATTTGCTTTATTATTAACAAAAGGCAAAAAGATATTTTGGCATGGAGAGAATAATAATTTAACAAACTACATTTGTCATAACATGAGCCTGCAAAACTTTTATGCCGCTGAAAATTACCATTTCTTAGAAGAGCTTTTATTTCCAAAAATCCCTGAAGAAACAAAAAGTATATGAAAAAGAGAAAATTTAGAAACCTTATCTTGGACTAAGTTGTCTTTTATACTTCAATCCTGTTTGTAACGGTGATGACAATAAACCGACCGGAATTCAGAGGCTTCAGACGCATTACCTACTCGCTTTGTATATTGCATTTCATTCCTCGCAGAAAATTAGACTAATTAGAGTTCTCGTGTATGATGTGATGAATCCTGTTTCAGAAAGTGAGTCCTCACATGGCAAAGCTTGACGCAGAAGCATTTGATTTCCAAAACAAAAAAGCAATTTCATGGCACATCTAGATTAACCTGAAGGATTTCTTTCACGCTATTTAGCTGCCTCGAAAATGGATGCTGAAAATAAGCGCACTGTGGAAGCTGTAACACAAAGATGCCTCAGTCGCATCTCGAAGGCTCCGTTACTCTCACATGCTCCCAGAGATGCTCAAAAATAACATCACTGCAATCCTTTTATTCATATCAGGTAGTTCTAAGCCTTCACCGTATTTATATTTCCTACTTTTCAAATATATATTTGTTCATTCTATCCTCTTTGACACAAAGTGACTGTAGGACATATTAATTACATATGACTAGCAAAGTTACGGGACTTGTTTTCATTCAGGGGAAAAAAATACCTGACTGTAGAGTTTTTGTTCATTACACCAGTTACATAAGCATTTAATGCACAGTTTTTGAATGGGTGACTAAAGCAAAACTCTAATGAATGTGTTTTGAAAATCCAACTTTTAGGGCACTATTGAATAAATATAACATACTGTGCATTTTTCAAAGTTTCGTTGAATGAGACTCTGGAATTCTGCTTAGGTTTTTGGAAGCCAACAAAATGCTGGCTCTTAAGTGAGGTGTTTGTAGCTCTTGCCTGAAATTATCCTCTTCTGCTGATTATTTATATACCACTCATTTCCTAAAAAAATATTTAGGGAGACTGCTGTATGTACAGTTTGTATACTACCCAGATAAGGATTCTATTTGGTGGAATCTTAATAAATATTATTTGGCAATAATACCAAGTTAAAATACTTCTTTTATACACAGTTGGTCCTAGTAACTGTTATAAGTAGTATGGATTTCGTAAGACACACTCAGAACTAAAACAATATAGAGCTCTTCAAATGTGTAGAAACTTTACACCATTCCAAGGAAGTAGAGATTTACATCCAAACTCCTCAAGAAATATGCTTTGAACTTTTAGCAAATTTTCAGGTTGTAGAGGAATTAAGTTAAGCTACAACTGATCGAGCTTGTCGTACCAATTGCTGCGGAGTCCCTGCTCAGTCTGACTCTGTTTCTTCTCACTGTTCCATATAAATTAGCATGTTCCATTATGTGAAAACAGACAAGCCCATCGCGTGATGATAGATAGGGTTCCCTTTGAGTTTATTAAGTCTGTATTCTCAGTATCTAAACCACTGGTCAATTCAAGGGGAAGTCAACTGGCCCAGTAACTGACATAAAGTCATCTGAATCTTATATTATGGGGTGTGTGGTTTTTTTTTTTTTTTGCACTGTGATAAAAGTCTTGCATTTTCCATTCCTGAAAGTTCCTGCTTTCCCCGAGAACATAGTAGTTCACTGTATATTTATTCTCATATACCACTTTATTCAATGCAAAGACATGAGTCATAGTCAGACTTAATTCTAAAATGCATGTGAAGCTGAATCTGGGGCTTATTTTCTGGAGAAAAGCCACACATTACAACAAAGTGCACAAGGAAACTAGCATCCTTATCATTGGTGACCAAACATTTTTTTTTATCCTAGAAATTGACCTCACAAATGCAATAATCATTCTGCATAGGAAGTGATTTGCTGACATTTTCCTGAATTAAGAATGAGTGTAGGGGCAGGCCCCCTGGCTGGATTCACGTGTTCTGCTTCAGTGGCCCAGGGTTCACCAGTTGGGATCCTGGGCACGGACCTATACACTGCTCATTAAGCCATGCTGTGGTGGCATCCCACATGGAAGAACTAGAAGGACTTGCAACTAGCATATACAACTATGTTCTGGGGCTTTGGGGAAAAAAAAAGAGGAAGATTGGCAACAGATGTTGGCTCAGGGCCAATCTTCCTCACCAAAAAAAAAAAAAAGTGTGCAAAGTATTTTTCTACTGTTCAGCCAAAAAACTGAAGAGTAATGGGGAGAGATTCAAATCACTTGGGTACCACATTCAGCCATTTTGGAGACACAGTTCAGAGAACATCATGACAGCCTCTAATGACCGTTGTGAGCAGCTCAGGAGACTGCAGGGAAGGGAAGGGAAGAGTCATTCTTACTTGAGAACTCCACTCAGGCAGATGAACAGACTCCATTTTTTTCACCCTGGCTTTGTCTCATTTAAGTCTTAACCTAGGCTTATTACTACTACTGGTAGCACTGAGGACTTAAGAGAAAAATATCCGTCAACGCCCTGAATTAGCTTGACGATAACATCTTGAAACGTAACCAGAATAAAGTGCTTGCATTACTCCTGGAAGCCACAGTGTAGTTTGGTCTGCACATAGGACTGTAACAATTTCTTTCATCAGGGGAAAGAAAAAAAAGACGAGACCCTGCATGATTTAGTGGAACTCTCCTGAAACTCAGCAAGAGCTTTAACTGGAATCAAGAGTGAGGTGAGGAGCCAGGTGATAACAATTTACCACTCTTATTACAATTTTGATCACGAGGACTGATTCATGTCATCCAATTTCTTTTCCTTGTCACAATTGCTTTGCCAAGAATCAATTAAATTGAAATTTAAGAACCTCATATGTTCCTGTAAAACTCAATGATGGGTTGTACAGCTTTGACCTTCTTAAATGTCCCTTTATTTGATTTGATATCTATTCCTGCAGAAAAAAAAATATGCTGCTTTAGCTGGTCAAAATATTAATCTTTTAAAACCTCCCTGGTAGCTCAGGAGACCATAATTCTTGGGGAGAGAGAGGAGTAGAATGAATGTAGTCTGAATCCATTTTTATACTAAACCAATTAGCATTACGTCATCATAACAGAAATATCTCGAACATTACCTCATGTGAGTGATCTTCTAGGAGGTTAAAATAGAGCTTTAAAAATCTGAGATTTATTCCTCACTTAAATGTTGAGTCTTCAATTACATATTCATCAAGCAAAGTTTTTTTAAGGTCCAAATTCAAGCCAATACAGCATACACGTGGTTTAATAAAATCATTTTAGTCTGTTTCTTCTTTGAAGAAGAAAATCACGATGATGGAGCTCCCAAAAGTACTTTTAAATGGGATGACAGGTGTGATTTTTAGAAAATAATCTGACCTTGGTCAAGAGGTCAAAAGCAATTAAACTACCAAACACCTTACACACAGTAACACACAGTATGATTAACGTTAAGTTAAAAGGAGCAACAGGAGCTTAATTGATGACATACGAAAAGAAGGCACCCTAAAAAGAGCTAAGAGGTAACTGAGAGGAAAAGAGAGTGGAGGATAGGGTTAGAGTAGTGAAAAACTCTGGGTTTACCAATTTATAAACAATTGTGGTTGTAAGTCTCAGGTCTTTTTGGAACAAATCAGTAAAGAACCCCATTTCTCCCATTTTCTGCTGTTCATTTAAATCCTGGCACCAGAAATGAGGGCTGCCAACAAGGTCTACAGCTATTGCCCCCAATTTGCCAGGTCCTAAAGATGCTTCTACCTGGAAATGATAGGGGTTTTTTTTTTTTTTTCCTAAGGAAGAGGTGCATTTAGTCAATGTTTATATAAATTAGTAAGCTTCGAATAAAGAAATTTTTCCAGTGAAATCTCTAAGACACCAATGCAAATCTAATTTCTATAAAATCAAGCACAAGGGACCTATATCCTGCCTTGTGTGTGTCATCTGATTTTGTCCTTTACTTTCTGCCCAAAGACTTTTCAGAAGAAGAAATTTAGGTTGAATCCAAGTTGAGTACTTTAGAACTTGCCAAGAAAACCTCCCTCCTAGACTAAAATGATCTCAGGGAAAACATGAGAAAGAAAAGAGAGGGACTATGCTAACAGATCTTGGGCACTCTTCAGCTGAGCCACCCAAACACAAGTCCATGGTCAGCCGTCCCGTAGTCTGAATGACTGTTATTGTGGTCATTAAGAATACTTTTGTGTTGAGACAGAGATGAGTAGCCTATTCAGAGACTGAGATATTTTCTCCTCAAGTAGTATATTAATGACATTTCCAGAACATTCCTTACTGTCTTTCACATGTTCACAGGAAGCCTGGTACATATTACTACTTTTTTATAGTCAACATTAGCCAAAACTGTGGAATCAAATAAAATTTTTTCTAGAATGAATAAACGGAAGGTATTTTTATACTACTGATTCCAAAACAAGTAACAACAAAATGATAAGTCTGAGAACACTTATCGATGTTCATTCCCACCCAAGCCAGGTGAAGCAGAAAAATGAAAATTTTTAAACCACTTATTTTGAATTATTTGAACCTTTCAAAAATAATGGGGCAGATCATTATGAATAATATACATTATTTTCTTATTGAAACACTATAAAATTGAGATGTATCTGAAAGTTTGAGCCAAGGGCTTAGAGTTTATGATACATATGTAAAAGAATGGGGGAAATAATTACATATATGTGGGTCTATTTCATATTTTGCCAAGTAAACAAAATCTCTCTGCTGTTTTAATCTATCCCAAGATCTAATCTGATTATTACATCTCTAGTACCGGTTGTATTGTTCTCCTCAACCACTCTTTGTTCCTCAAAGAAAAAAAACACTCCCCGGATTAACACACACAGGAAAAAGAGAAAAAAAATAGAGAAAATTCAGGTAATTGCCTGCCAAAGCATGTCATTCTTAAAATATTCAAACAACTGATGCAAACTGTTTTTTCCTAAAGTACCTAGATAATTACCACCTTCTCTATTTTCCTCTCAGCTGTGATATGAATGTGTAAGGATATATTCAGTCATATAATAAGAATATACATACTGAGTAACTTTTGAGAAACTCTTCCTGAGTTTTCCAGCCATCGATGCACCAAGTAAAATCCACAAGTCCAAAAAAAAGTTACACTTTCTTTATATAAACATTTATACCTGCGTATAGCCATGTGGTCGATAACGCACATGTGGGAATTAATTAAAGAACGAATGCCAAAGGAAAAAGGGAAGAGAAAAATGTCTTGGACTCTTTATTCTAAAAATCAATAATAATACACATTATTTTTTTGTTAGAAACAATATGTAGACAGTGAAGGTATGTGTAACACGTGAGCAAATGGGGACAGTGGATAACATCAAGAGCAAAGCACATGGAATCAGGCAGACCTACACTCAGACTCAACTCCTCACTTCCTGATCTATCGCACGTTGGGCAAGTTACTCCACTTCTCTGAGTCTTTTGATGTCATCTGTAAATCTGAACTAATTATAGCACCTCTCTCATAACATTGTTGAGACAATTAAATGAGAAAATGTGTGCAAATACATTAGCCCCGTGCCTGGTACATTATTTGTGCTCAACAAATAGCAGCTATTACCATTATTCATAGTTCATTGTAGCCATTTGGAAGAATGGAAAAACAATTAATGTTCACACATCATTAGGTTAAGAGGATATTGCTATAGAATCATTATCCATCATGCGGGTTGAATTTTAAATGAATTCACTAGAGAAATGCACTTAGTTGCAAACATTAATAGTTAATAGCAAACTCAGCCAACTATGAAAAAGATTATATGGAATTACCTGTCACTTCCCACGTCCTTACAAACATGCATACAGCTCTGCTTGGTGTCGGGGTGTGGTGAAAAGATTAATCTATTCTGATTTCCCAAAGCCAATGAAAACAATGATTGTCAGTTCAAAGTATGAAATATCAGTTGTGAAATCTCATTAGCATGTTTCTAATAGCCTTCACATTTGCTTGGGATTTTTGTTGTTGTTGTTAATAAAAAAGTTTATCCAAATTATATATATTTCAGTACCTCAACTCCTGCCATACTTTCTGCAAGACCAACTTATCCTACTGGACTCCGTTTTAGCAACGCTTTCTCTGGAAAGCTTCCCTTGACCACGCATCCACAAGGATCTCTCGCTCTCTTCCCTCTGCCCTTGGCTACGAATTCAGTTATTAGTTCCTGTTAATTCTTCTTTCATAAAGTCTCTTGCATCTTCCCTTTTTTTCCCTTTGCACTACCATTTTCCAGAGCCATATCATATCACCTCCTTCAGTTGTTCCAATGTGTCTCCTAGTGACAGGTCTTCCCTGCATAAAATGGCCAAATAAATCGAAGAAGGCTTTTATCAGGTAACCCTCGCTTCAAAATGTTTGATGGTTTCCTATTGCTAGGATGATTGTGATGGCCAAACTTTCGACAGTGAAAGGGGATGTTATTAATGGACTTAAACCAGAACAGCGCAGGCAAACCAAGACTTACTTCTGTGCTTCTCCAACTTTCCTACAAAAATATTCCTAAGGGTGGACTCAAAACTAAACCGTCAAGCTTGAATTTAAGTTTACATGTTTAAAATTCATGATATTCTGACATTCTCGTATAAAATATATCCATGTTTGTTTTAATGTAAACATAATGTTTTAAGTCACAACCCTTTTACATGAAGAAAAGTTCAAAACATCTTACCCAAAATCTTGGAGCAAAATTGACCCTCCAGGAAGATTTATTATCAGGACACAACTCCTGAAAACACCATTGTAGTGTAGTCTGTGAAAATGCCGTCCCCTGGACACAGAGAATGCCATTCATAAAGACCATAAAGTGAATGATGCTCCTTGGATTGAGTTATCAATCCTATGTGAATTCACTGCCCTACCCATGAAAGCCTTCCATATGTTCTCTTAAGAACCCCATTTCCAGGTCAACATCATAAATATACCTTCTCTCTTCCTTGCTTTCCCCAACACTACTCAGTCTTTACTATCCAGGTCCGTTTGCTCTGGTTGCCATATAAAATACAGGACATTCAGTTAAATTTGAATTTCAGAAAAGCAAGGAATGATTTTTAGCATGCCCCATTCAATATTTGGATTAAAACTCAACTAAGAGTCTTGTATTTTTATTTGCTAAATCTGGCAACCCTAACTGCAAAGCCATTCCTGACCACCCTCCCCACCACCCCAGGGCTTTGAGGTTCTTCTGAATTTCTAATACAAGTCATCTGTGCTTCCATTTGACACCTACCCTGTGTTGCATGTGTTTCTATCAATTTTTGTATCCATTTAGTTCACTTCCCTGAGTTGACACCCTACTGTGTCCTTGAGAATAGGGACACTATTGTATCTCTTTGTGATTCCATAATGCCTCACAGAAACTTCTGTCCATAGGTGGCAATCATACTTACTTGTTAATGGAGAAATTGATTTAAAATCAATGAGCAAGATGGCCAAAAACCATTTATTGAGCAACTACTTCTGTTCCACCCAAAACTACACTGTGAATTATTTCAAAGAGCTTATAGTTTAGTAAACAAAAATTACATATCAAAAACCAGTAGTTGGGGCCGGCCCAGTGGCCAAGTGGTTAAAGTTCCATGCACTCCACTTCGGCAGCCCAGGTTCACAGGTTCGGATTCCAGAGGCAGACCTACTCTGCTTATCAGCCATGCTGTGGAGGTGATTCACACACAAAGTAGAGGAAGATGGGCAGACTTTAGCTCAGGGCCAATCTTCCTCACACACACACACACACACACACACACATACAAAAAAAACAGTAGTGAATAACCCTAGGTCCAAGGCTGGTGGCATAGTGGTTAAGTTCGTGTGCTCCACTTCAGTGGCCTGGGGTTTGCAGGTTCAAATCCCAGGTGCGGACCTAGCACCACTTGTCAAGCCATGCTGTGGCAGCATCCCACATAAAATAGAGGAAGGTTGGCACAGATGTTAGCTCAGGGCCAATCTTCACACACACACACAAACCAGTAGTGAATGACCCTAACCAGTATATACTCAAGTATAACAATATGTAATCCAGATTGTGTAGTACAGCCAACTGAGGGCAATGGGAGATCAATGTGGGTAGCACACTAAGAGTGAAAAACAATGAGGAGGGAAGATCTGAACTGGGATTCAAATTGTGGGAAGGATTTAGAGAGGAGAGGAGAGGACTGGGAAGGGTAGTGCCACCTGGGGAAAGTTTGGGGCAACTGCAGCAGGGGAAAGGAAACCCTTCTTTGCAGAGGATGCCTTTGCCTCAGGGAAACCATCAGGATTTCCTGGGCTGTGGCTGCAACTGGTTTTAAGGACTTCCTAGGATTCAGAGCAACTAGATCAAGGAGACTATGCAATAGCTGCCACTAGGTAGAGTCAGCGATATAGAGTCATAGCCCCTGATAAAAAATAATCCAAGTAAGGATGCTATTTAAGAAATCACCCACGGAGGTCAACTGGGTTTTGTGCTCAGACCACCTGGGAGAGGAAAGAGCAAACCTTATCAGTCATGGTTATACATTACACTTAGGGCTCTAAATGTGTGAGTGCCTGCCAACCTTTATACCCCCCTCTCTTCATTAGCTTATGGAGCATCATTAGAGCAGTGGTCTTACTGAAAATTACGGAATTTCGCTTCCAAGAAACTGAGGACAGATGTTGGGGCGTGTTCTCTTCAGTAGAAATTCATGTTCTTCTGCAGCTTTAATCTGTCACTATTCTATGAGATGGCAGATCCTAGATTGTATTTTTATTTTGGGATTGGCCCTCCCTAATAAAGTTGGTATCTTTAACACGTGCTTCTAATCTGTGCATAATTTTGCAAAATATTTTGGATACCTTATTGCATTCTCTTACCAAAAAAGGTACAAACCTATGAAACCCTGCAATTCTTGGTTTTGATCAGTTCATGAAATTAAATGTATTGAACCACAAAATGTTTCTATCCGACAGAAATTGTGATTCCCACTGAACATCCAGGTACAGATCTGCTTGGACCTTTATAAGTGACGTAATTCTACTAACTAAATAGACACATAAAACCAAGAAATAGGGTTTCAACCTTCTAAAATTTCAAAGACATCCAGTAAAAACCTCTCAGAATGTGTGTTGGCAGGATTGTTATGACACAAGGCAAATTGTGTTGCTTATTTTAAGGAAATAAGCTAAAGAGGGAGGGAGACTCTTTTATAGAGACCTCTGGATGTGTTAGGTTGAACCTTATGCAATACGACGACCTTTGACCTTTGCGTCTGGCTCAACAATATGCGAGCATGTCCAACCCTCTGGACACATTGAACCTCACCCTGAAAGCAGAGCTAGAAGAAGACCTCTTAGCAATCTCAAGATAGATTGAGCCACTTCATTTTATCCAGACGCCCCAGCTTTGTCACTGGCCACATATGACTTTGGCCTCTGTGGACCAGTTTCATTTGCAAAACTGGTGGTGGGAAGGGTGCACAGCTGACTAAATGATATCTTAGAACCTTCCCAATCTAACATTATGTTACTCTAAATTAGCCAGATTTTGAATCTGTTTCCTGCTGGCCAACAAAAGATGCACCTATCAAGAGTGCCTGAACTCATCTTCTGGAAAGTCTCACCTTCCCAAGGTTCTCATTCTCTCTTGGGTTACAGGAAGGATCCGAAGACCCTGACAAAAGGCAAATGTTACCAGTAAGGTTCAATGTGTCACTCCATCGCCATCTGTTTATACTTCCTCACAAGTTAGTGCACGATGTATCTGTCATTTTTCTTAATTTATTTATCCCACCAATTAGATAACCAACAAGGGTGAGAGGATCTCACCTCCTTATCCCCATCTGGTTGTCGCTTGTCCTGGTGACAACCAACAGTGATAGGATGCCCTCCAAGGTTACCTGGACAGGAGGCCTCTTGAAAGAGAAAGGGGGAAATGAAATAGGGAGGGGGAGTGAAGGTGGAGTGAGGTCACCATCTGAACTCTCGCAGCTGCTTGGTGAGGTGGGCGCCCAAACTGGATCACACACAGAGAAAGGGAGATCCTGATCAGATCTCAAACCTAGGTTTTTGGTGTGTGTGGAAAGAGGGAGATATAGGGAAGTGCACTTGGGGATGAAGAGAAAGCAGCAACATGGGTCTCTGGAGAATGTATATGCTTAATAACTATCCTGATGAGTTAGTTCTCTGCCTATCCCCAAATGAGTATGTGGCCATTCAAGTTGAACCAGCAAAGAACACCTCCTGAATCTTACTTATGTACAACAGACCTGCACGCACATGTACTAGAAATAACCAGTCTCTCTGTTAATATGGTCTGTTTTTCTTCCTCCAGATCATTCTTGTCTCTCCCTCCGGTCCTCCTGGATCTCAATTCCTTCTGCGTTCCCCTCTTTCTTTAGCTCTCTTTCACTTTTTACCTAACCTGCTATAATATGCATCTTATGTCCTCTGTAATAAGGAGTACGCACTTCAGAGTTCCGTTTCTATCTTTCATTCATTTATATTTTGTGAAAGAGAGCAAAGCCGTGTCCCCGGCAACATTCATTCTGCGAGACACTCTAATTATTATTCAAATTAAAAGAAGGATTAAGAGGAAATTCAGAAAATGAAGGATACTAATTGGGGGCCTTCTATTTCAGCCTACAAGGAAAAAATGAAGGAGCTGTCCATGCTGTCACTGATCTGCTCTTGCTTTTACCCGGAACCACGCAACATCAACATCTACACCTATGATGGTGAGTTGCCCCTGCTAGCTAGATCCTTTGGAAAAGTTTGAATACTTTTGTTTCTCTCTCACAGCTCCTGATATAATTAAATCAATATTTTATAGATCTCAGTAGTGACTTGCTGTGTCTAGCTAATAGGTCTTATTGATTGCCTATTGCTCAAAACAGCTTGAGTTTGATGCTAATAACAGCATATTAACATCTCTTAAGAAACATAGCTGAATTGTTATTAGCAGCCGCATATCAACATCCACAATATGTCCAAGGCTTTTCTTGCAAATAATATAGTATGCTAAGCTGTGGTTACAACAGATCGTAACTTGCAAGAAAATGCTTTATGCTAAGAAAACTTGGGAGGGAAAATCAACAACCATCCCAGTTTTTGCTTTAGGGTAATCTTTATAAAGTTCCCGTACTTTGTGTGTGCGTGTCAATAACCTAATAACTTCCAGTAATAAAACCGACTTATGACTGAGGCCCCAGATAGAGATGATTTAAAAAGAAAAGCTTAAAGAATTGGCATGGCTGTAGACTTTTTTGCAATGCAACCCTTCCTGTTTGATTTATCCTGACTCATTCTAGTTAGTTTTGTCTCCTTCCTGGCTCTGCCACTGTCCTGTGACCTCCAGCAAGTTACTTAGATTCTCTGAGCCTTATTTAACTTTAGTATCTTCCTCCCAAAGGTTGTGGTGTTTAAATGGTTTAATGCAAGCCAAATGCAGGTGTAATTCTCTTGAAGCCCTCAAAAATGGTACCCTTCATTCTCAACAATACCATCCTCACTTAATTCAGTGAATTTAATCAAAACATGTGTTGCAGGTATACAAGTAGCAGATATAGCTGAGGCATATTTGGCTCCCTGTTTGGCTCACAATTGTTTTACTTTTCTACATATGTAAAGAGATACCTTAAAGATAAGGTGAAGGGATCTGTGGCAGTTAACCCCTTCTGTGCCTTTAAAGCATATTCTAAGACTCAAAGGTGTTTTCCTTCCAAAGTCATTCTCTCATGGCAAACTGCATGAATGCTAATTAACTGTTTCCTGAGGAAATGTCCTTCATGAGAAAGGTTTCAGCTTCCAAACAAAACCCTCATTAGAATGCAGGCCCACTGACTACTCTGTATAAATTCATTCAGTCAACAAATAACCGAGACAGATCCTTAATCTGCTCAATGCAGCTATAGTCCAGCTCCGTTCCTTCTGAGAGTCTAATCTCTCACTACGTGTTGCCACCGAGCCTCCAAAGATGAATATGCTTGGCCTCTCCTTCAAGGAACTTGGGGCCAGTAGAAGGGGCTTACGATATACAGTGAGTGAGTGAACATGGCCGGGTTCGTGCTGAGACAGAGGTTATACTCTGTGTCCTGGTAGGACAAAGAAGATGACAATGGTTTGTGCCAGTTTAGGACTGAGGAGGGGAAGGAAGAAAATCAGAAGTTATGTATAAGCTGAGTTTTAGACATCGAATAGACAATTCAACATTTCTCGTGTGCTGCTTCCTGAAAGAGTTGCTAGAAAATTTCAAATCTCTAAAGTCTTTGTTTGCCTTGTACTTCTGTATTAGATAATAATTTAAAGTGTGCATTGCAAACATTGCAAGAATTAATAATAATTCGTAGAAGTATTAATTATTGTTTACATTTATAAACACAAAGGGCTATGGCCTGCACTTTACATTTAGAATCTTTTACCTTTTTTTTTTCTTGGAGCATCTTTACAATTTAATTTTTTTTAAATAGCTTTGTTGAGGTATAATTGACATATAAAACACTGTACATATTTAATGTACAGAATTTGATGGATTTGGACAAGTATTCTTTATCTTTTAATCTGCACAACAAGCTTACAAGAAAGGTACTCTTTTTCTCTCCCTCTTTTTGATGAGGAAAGGAAAACTTCAAACAGCTAGAAGACTATTTTCATGCAAATGTGGGCAGTTCTGATTCCAGAGTCTCTAACCCAGGACATTTAAAATCCCGTCATCTTCTCAAAGAAGCTATTTTCGTTTGCCCATGTTCTCTCACAATCCTTTTCCATAAACTTATAAACTTTTAATAGAATTGTATTTAAGATATAAGTAGAAACTTGGATGCCTGCAGGAAAATTTAAAACATTTTTACATTTGTGAAAAAAAAACCCCACATCATTGCTGATATATTTTTTGAACTGATTTTGTCTATGTGGTCTGTGAGCATTTAAGGATCTAAGGTCAGTTCCTGTTCACCTGGCATTTTACTTGAACACAACCTCAAAGTACACTAACCAGGCTGTGAAAAGAACGTTAGTGGAACTCTAATATTCACATCAAGAGAGGTAATATTTCTTCTCTGTTCTGCACTAGTCAGAACTCACCTGGAGACCCAGCCAGATTGGTTGCCACGGACATCAATAAATTAGAGTGCGCTTCGAGGTTCGAGGCAATGCAGTGCCAAAGATCTAGAAACAGGGCACTTCAGGGGACTGAGGATGAGTTAGCCTGTGGGGGGAAAATCTTGACGTGGAAAATCAGATTTTCAAATACTTGAAAGATGGTGATGCTCGACAGAAAATGGCCTAACTTTGGGAAGGTTCAGAGAGCAAAA
The DNA here is from genome assembly GCF_021613505.1 of Equus quagga. Lineage (NCBI taxonomy): Eukaryota > Metazoa > Chordata > Mammalia > Perissodactyla > Equidae > Equus > Equus quagga. The sequence continues at coordinate 75,600,774 of NC_060282.1, forward strand.
CAAGGACCAGTGGGTTTAAAATGAGAGAGATGCAGTCTGGAAGTCAAAATAAGGAACATTCATCTGAGAATGAGAGTTGTCCAATGAGCTCTTTAAAAAAGTCATTATAGGGACCAGCCCGGTGCCATAGTGATTCAGTTCACGCCCTCCACTTTGGCGACCTGGGGTTCACGGGTTCAGATCCCAGGCACAGACTTATACATCACTCATCAAGCCATGCTGTGGCAGCATCCCACATACAAAATAGAGGAAGATTGGCACAGATGTTAGCTCAGGGCTAATCTTCCTCATCAAAAAAGAAAAGAAAAGTCATTATATTTTACCAAGTTATGTTATATAATTATAAATATCCTAACAGATGCTAGCTGACTATCACTCCATTTTATATTGTAAATTATATTATAAATTATTGTGCAGCGTTAAAACTTGAGGCTCTGATGATCTGCTTATCTTTCCCACATTAAGTCACTGGTGAAAAAAATGGCTGACATTCTTCAGTTCATAAGCATTTTTCAAATAAACTCGGTGTATAAATCAGGGAAGCAGATGTTGCCACCACTCTGCACCACCACACTGGCTTTCCCTGGCTCCTCTCGACCACTGAGGGATCCTGAAGAAGGACATTCTAAGTAGCAATAAAACAGGAGCAGATATCACGGTGGGGTCTTGTCTTATTGTCCCCATTAGACAGCAAGCACCTTGAAGACAAGGACCTCATCACAGCATCCTCCCCAGAGTGGACACCACACATGCCTGACCACTCGGGTCAACAAACATCCTGAAGGCAAAACCAGCAGGGTGTTTCCCACATTAGCATTGACTTGGCCAAATACTGCCAACCATTCAGGGAGCTCCTGTGATCGCCAACCACCGGATTATATATGAGAACTGGAGGACTTTGTTATCTTCCTCATCATTCAGCCTGAAAATGCCTCCAGCCGTGGTAATTTCCAAAATCAATCAATCAATCTAAATCTGTGCTACTCGATTTTCTTCTGAAGCTCACATATATTCAAAAGGAAAATAAGGTTTAGTTTTAGGCTATTTTTTCCTAAGTATGCCTAAGTATTATTCAACTCTCTATGGACACTGTTGAATTTCCCAACACTGTAAATATTTATTCTGTTAAAATATATCCATAATTATACTAAAGAAAGAGGTCTGAGGTGTTCAGAACAACGTAGAGCAAATGATCACATGCAGCCTTTTTTTCTTATTTGACAGAATAACAATGCTACTTTCAATTGTCAGAATTCATATTTTTAAAACAAAACCATGCTGCATACTCTGTATGCTTAACGTCCTCGAATATTCATTTCCTAGATATGGAAGTGAAGCAAATCAACAAACGTGCCTCTGGCCAGGCTTTTGAGCTGATCTTGAAACCACCATCTCCCATCTCCGAAGCGCCCCGAACTTTAGCTTCTCCAAAGAAGAAAGACCTGTCCCTGGAGGAGATCCAGAAGAAACTGGATGCCGCAGAGGAAAGAAGGAAGGTAACTTTCTCCATAGGTCTTTAAATTCTTCTCTCTTCTTCCTGTCTTCCCCCCCCCCTTCTCTCTCTTTCTACACACACACACACACACACACACTTCTAGCAGAGGTTCCAGAGGACAGTGACACCTGAATATGTGTAGGTCTTCAACAGACACAAAGCTAAATACAATAAACAGCCTTAGGCAAATTAACTCCAGGCGTTGGGCTGGGCAAGGGTGCAGGAGTGCTGAGTCCTCCGTCTGAGGGTCCTTGTCCTGCCCCCAGTGTAGCATGGTTTTCCTTGGAACTAGAAAGCAGCAGATCCTTCCTCTGAGATATTTCCTGCCCAGATGCTCTTCACCCCGGGATAAGCACCAGGAACCTGGTCCAGTCCTCCTCAAGGCCTCACTACCTACCCTTGAAGTTTCTCCTTCCAAGATCAGGACCTCTCTGGGATCCATAAGTATCTTTCTCTACCCATTTCTAAATCTTGATGGCATTTTTTCCTTTTTTCCATTGGTCCCTGTTTGTATTAGAGAAGTTTTCTTTGCCAAATCTGTAATTTTCCACAATCAGATGAGTAAGAAAAGTCAAGGGTATTAAAAATGGAGGGCACTCCGAAATCCCAAGGACTCTATATGTAGAGATAGAAGTCATGTCTGAATACATTTGTGCCAACTATGTAATTATGGAATCCACCCCATCAAGATGTTCTTGACCAACCCAAATGGAATTATTTTAGCTAATTCATTCCTACATTGTGTTTTCCACTGACTTATTATGATATATTTTTAGAATCATGTAGTCACTACGGATACATTCCATGCACCGTCTTATGATTTGAATGGAAACTCTGCATTTATAATAATTTTTAATTTTATTAAGATGTTGTCTGTAAAAGGTTAGCCAACACATTAAACACTTCTATGTTGGATAGTTACCAAGAGAATGAAGATAGGACTTCTCTGAAAGACTGAATTCTCTAACAAGGAGTGCAGGACAAACCCAAACGTCAATGTGTGTGTGTCTATGTGTGTATGTATGTATAAATACATATGTAATATCAAATAACAATGCTCAAAGATTAGAAGTCCTCTGATTAAATTTCATGAACTAGAAAATATTTTTAGTTTTAACCCTTGTGGTTGAAAAATCTTCCTGTGTCATGTAACATACTGATCGTAAGTTCAATTTTGACCTATGAGTGAGGTTCTCCAAGTGTCCGAGTATTTCTTTACATACATATTTATTGTATTTGACCAATTCTGTTGTTATAGATATGGATTTTTGAAGGAGGAAACTGAGGCACTAACCCAAGCAAATGTACAAGAAGTTGCTTTAAAAAAATGTTTGCCAGCTTTTTTTATTGTTGTTTATAGCTTTCTTCTCATCGTAAAGCTAAATTAACTTCTTCAGAGTTACCATCCATCAGGACTTTGCTGCCAACAGATATAAATAACTAACTACAACAGTAGAGAGCATGTTGCATTCAAGGCAGTTTAAATTGTCACCCAAGAGAACTAGGTTTCTAGGTAATGTATTTAATTCAAAAGAAATTATTAAAAGAGAAAGAAGAATAACATAGAGATGATCAAAATTAACTAGTGTTCTCATAAAACTGCCTGAGTTAACTAATTACTGATTCTGGTGAAATTCCTGCACTCTGACAACAATAAATTATCGACAATTATACATTTATACAGTTGAATTATACTGCAAATTGGCCACATGGCTAAAGGACATTTACAAACGTAATCACCCAGCATTATGACACTCAGGAAAAATGCCCTTTGAAACTCTTTAAAATCAGTATGCCTTCAGATTTCTGGTATTACTTGTTAAAATTTTCAAGGCAAAAATCATTATATCGAATATGTCCTGGTAGAAGGGTTTTAATTAGGAGAAACTATAACTAATTAACAGAAAGTGCCAACTTAAAAAATCATTGATTGATTTTATTCTATTGGGTTGTACTAACTTAATTAGCACTCATTTGAAGACCTGTTAATTCTCTTTAAAGAGCCTTCAGCAAGTGCATATATCTCAATAATTATCTTAGTGAGGACATGCGTATAACCAACACCCAACTCAACCAGCTAAAACAAAAACGGGGTATGTGACTAAAAAGTCTAGGAGTGCTTGCAGCTTCAAAATCAGCTGGACCCAGGAGATGGAGCAATATTGTCAGGAAACTTTCTTGCATCTCATTGGTTTCGATATCTGGAAAGTTTTGTTTCAGTCAGTCAGTCTCAAGCTATTTTCCTCGCATATTAGCAACTCCAGCAGGAAGAGAGCTTCTCTTTCCTAATGGTTCTAACAAAGGTCCTGGAATTCAGTCCCGATGGCCTGTCCTGGATCACATGCCCTACTTTGAGCCAAGCATGGTGGCCAAGGGGACGCAGTACTTTCACTGGCTAGCCTGGACCACATGGTCACTACTGACCTGAAGAGGACTTGAGGTGAGGTCCCTGGGGTAAGAAATGGGGAGGACCAGCACCCCAAAAGGAAACTGAGGAATTCTTACCAGACGAAGGGGAAACGGGTCTGAGACAAGTGCCGTTACAGACCTCCACAATTTTTATCCATAAGTGTTTAGTGTTACTATAACAGTTCGAATAATTGTTGAGCTCATATACTATTCAATTTGTAATTCCCTTCTTTAGCCCTCCCAGCATCCTGTGTCGCTATTTTCATATAAATAGGATGAAAAAAATCACTACGCAGCGGTATAAACAGCACTGTCCCATAGAAATATAGTGTGAGCCATATAGTATTTTAAACTGCTCTAGCATCACACTTAAAAAAAATTTTAAACATGAAATTAGACACATGCAGCTAGTAGCTACTAAGTTGGACAGCCCAGATACAGATGATTAAGCCAGAGCATTTCTGGTGAACGATGGGGGGACTCTTTAGGTCTAAGTTTTTCCAATTGATACCATACAATTATTCAGATTCAACTTTCCTTGGTTTTTTTACATATTCCCTAAGGATTACATTGATATAGAAACTCAGAAAGTTAAAAAGAAATTTTCATGCTATGATTTCAATCTTTACATTATCAGAACCAGCCCTGGTGAAGTTTAGGACCTGCTGTAAGTAATAGGATCTTCTAAATCCCATGCTGACTTCCTTGGCTATGTATGATCTCAGTGTCTGCGTCAGTTCCTCGGTGTGGGGAAGCCAGGCCCAGTTCTCATCCGCTATTCTCTCCCACGGTGCTCAGGTTTGTTTTCCCTTTGTAGCACTTAGCACAATTGGTAAGCATATGTTTGCATATTACTTAACCCTAACTCCCCCCATTAGATTATAAACTCCATAAAGATAGGGATTGTGTCTTTTGTTTAATAGTGCCTGGCAATAATTAATACTACAAATATTTTTAAATGAATAAATAAATGATAACTTTCAGAGCCGAATGTTAAAGTAGCAATGTATAACTTGTTTTGACTTTTTATTTCATTCTCCCATCCTAAAACAAAATAATAGTCAATAAGTTTCCAAATGACATCTTCTGAAATTGCACTTAATAAACTCCACAATCCCGAGAATTCTTAGTCTGGGGAAAATCACTCAATTGACAGATATTTATTGGGCACCTACTATTTGACAGGCATTGTTCTGGGCGCTAGGATACCCCTCCTGACCTTACATTCCAATGGGGAGAAATAGCTAATAAGTAAATATATAATACATCAGATGATACTAAATAAAGCAGGACAAAGTGAATTGATAGTGCTGGAGTGCAAGGCACTATTCACATGGAGTGGTCAGAAAAGGCTGCTGGAATATGAGAACATTTGAAAAGAAGCAGGAAGATAGTGAGAGAGAACATTTGGAAAAAAGCGTGAAGGTAAGGAGTGAGCTGTGCAACTCTTCTCTGGGGGTAGACCATTTGAAGTAAAGAGAACAGCAAGTGCAAAGGCCCTGAGGTAGGAAAGTTTGAGAAATAACACCAAGGACAGCATAGCTGAAGCAGAAGGACCAAGGGGAGACTGGTAGGAACTGAGATCAGAAGGTAGTATTTCAAGGACTTTGACTTTGACTTCAAGTGAAATGAGAGGTCATTAAGGAAATAAAGACGTTTCATGACTTGATATGAATTGCAGCTTTTCGGAAAAATATCTGCTTAAAAAAGCTGGGTGACTAGAAAAATAAATAGTGTTAGATAAATGGAGAAAACATGGAAGTGTTCTAGACGAAGAAAATGGTTCCAGAATTAAGGATACCCAGAGGTGAGAACATAGATGGTGTGTTGTTAGGGCAGTGGGTAGGCCAGTAGCTTGAACTAGTGGATTTGGGACTTGGGTAGGGAGTTGGGGAGTAGTAACGTGAGACTGTGGAGGGCCTTGAGTGACAGCATAGGTGCTCAGACTCCATTAAGTAAGAAATGAGGAGTCACTAAAGGCTTTCAGAAATACACAGATGTCAGCCTAGCCCAGTGGTCAGCAATGTTTTCATTGTCCTGGACCCATTGCCTTTCCCATAAGTCCCAAGGTTTTAAAGATTCTGTCTACCAATCATGCTACATGTAAATAAGAATTTGTCCTGGCTATAATCACAGGAATCTATAACTGTCAGTTAATATTTCCGATTATCATAAAATAATAAGCGTTTTCTCACTAAAGTTGACATAAGTCTAACTCAAAGTAAATATAAAACTAGATGCAGATATAGATGTGAAATATTTCTGATAGGGCTTTTAAAACATAAGAAAGGCTAAGAATCCCCCTCCTTCTCCATCAGTACCCTTGAAAGGCCTGCTTCTGGGAGTTTAGGGACCACATCTGGGAACCAGTGACCGAGTCTGTGTTGCCCAGGGCCTTTGGATTCACAGCTGGAAGGCTGCCATGCAGGCATCTCCATGTAGGCTGAAATTCACTTTGTGCTCAACATTTTGGCAGTTTCCCCAATTCCTCACTCCATCTGTTGACACTATTGCAGCCCTGTCCATCTGCTTCCTACATCAGACAGTCCTCCCTCAGGCTCCTTTGAGCCAGCATTAATGCTCCATTGATTAGCTGATGGAAGAATTTTGTTATGAAAGGATAAGTCCTTTTCGTACTTTTTCTCCCTTCTTTGATCATCCCTGGGAATCAGTGTTCCCCTCCACGAGATAGCATCTCATGAGGCCAGCTTAAAGCTCACATTTTGAAATCAAAGTTTCCATAGCGCATTTGACCCCCGTGGGTCAAATGTTATGAACACTTTAGTCATCCATCCATCCACCCATCCATCCATCCATTCATTCATTCAACAAACATTTGCTTAGTGAGAGGCAGCAGAGCCAAGCCAGCCATACATCCCAGTGGACCCGGCCAACTCCAGCTTCCTCTTACTGTTTGGATATCATTATTAGTGATTTCTCCTTCCAGTCTTCTAAGTGTCCACTTATAAATCTTATAAGTCATATTGTCCCAGTTTAGACAATCAATTATATGGTCATTCTAAGTAGAGCACAGTGTTTAAGAGCATCCTTAAAAGCATAGTGGTGAAGAACATATGGTAAGAGAATGCCTGTGGTCAAAGTCTGGTTTCACCACTTAATAGCTGTGTGCCCTTAGGCAAGTCACTTAACCTCTCTATGTGTTTTATCCCTATATGAAATGAGACTAGTGATAGGACCTATATCACGGAGTTATTGTGAGAGTCAGAAGAGTTATGCTACATAAACACGTATTACAAGCACTGTGAAAATGTTAGCTATTAGCATGTAAAACTACATCCAGTCCTGACCTCGCAGAGATGCCGGTGTAGCAAACTCATGACTTTGCAAAGAAAAGAAGTTTTTCATGAACATAGATACTGAAATGTTACCATACAATACGTTTCATAAATATTTTTAAATATTATAAAATATTATTCATCAAATACAAAAGATAGACAGTTTGATAAGTAACACCTATATAAATAGTTCAGCCCAACTAAAGTGGCTTGAAAAAAGTTAACAATATAAAAAAATGATGAGAACAAAGATTTTAAAGACAGTGATAAAATCTCACCCTAAAATAGGTTAAATTGAAAAGAGCACTACTCAAACCAGGCCAGTGAAATGTAACTGGCATACTGACAACATTGACACAATCAACTCCAAAGTCACTGAAGCTCTGAAAAAAAGATGTGTTGCTTGTTTTCAATAAAGTGGCATACAAGTGGATTCTTAGTCATCGAGCCTGGTAGACTGACTTTTTCCGTTAGTTGGCATCTCGCATGTGGATGGCAATTAAAGTTGAACCCAGGAAAAGAGGAGGTGGTTTGTATAACAATGCATGAACTGAAATGCTGGCTTATCCCCAATTTAACATTCGGGAAGCATTCTGCTCCTTACAGAATGTGGCACATGGGCCACAGACTCCTCACTGTGTCATCCCCTCCTTGAACAGCGTCCCTGTGATTCTTTTCCCAGGACTTAACCACAGTCCACGTGTTAGAGGCTTTGGCAACGGGGCTCCTTCTAAAGGTCTTTGGATTTTAATCATTTTAAATTTCTTGTTATGCTTCTGACTCTTCAACACAAAGTGAATATTGCCCTTTTGATTTACGCAATTATATTCAGTTGTCATATTTTAACAAGACATTACTTGTGACTTTAGCTGGGTTCATAATATTTTCTCATTGTTAACAGTAAAGCCAATAATTAGGGACACATCATCTAACCTACTACTTAAAAGGCACTTTGGTACCAGGAGATCTAGTGTGTGGTAGATGGTTCTGGAAGGCAGGTAATATACCCAAACAGCGAAAAGGGACAAGAAAATAAAGGGGTAGAAATATATTTACTTCAGAAATAAATGGAAAATGAGCACTATTTAAAATATAGCCTTAAATCTCATATGGATACATCAAGTAAAATGAGTTTTATATACCACTTAATTCAGATTTATCTTCCACTTCGTTTGTACGGTAATTAAACTCTTATACTCAGTAATATAGGAAATGGTAATGAACCTCTTCGGAGAATGTTAAAGTGCTCCTAAATGTGTAATAACTCTTCTCCCCATCCCATTATTTTTCCCTTCACGTGCCTCTCATGTAACGATTTCAGCAATATGGAGTTGGGCGTGAGGAGGTTTATGCCTAGAAAAGGTGTGCACTAATAATGCGCCTCTGTTATTAAAACAGCACGATGCATCCGGTGCCCCAGTCGCCCAGAATGTCATGTTGGGTGTCTCAGTACTATAAATACTTCACCTTGACATTTGCTTTATATCAGCTGATCTTTATTATGCCCTAACTTTCCTTTTCAGTGTTTTAGTGACCTTCTCCATTAGGGGCATGCTATTCAGAAATGTTCCTCCATAGTCAGATCCTTCTCCCTTGAACAATTTATTTTTAACAACTTTCAGCAAATCCCACCTCTCCAACCTCCCTATCAGTCTGTAGTATCAAAATTCCTTTCTGCTAATCTGCCCAAGCAAGGACTAAAGTAAGAATACCTATTCAGCCGTGTAGTAAGAACGCCTACTAAAATGAAGGAAAGTGCTTCCACTTTTGTATACCGCATGTCGTTATTCTGCATCCTCACACTCATTGCATGTCATGTTTTCGTGCAGTTTTCTGGACTAAATGCTTATCTGCTCTTTGCTAGAAATATTGGAATCAGAACCAGTTTTTTTCTTGAGGCAATGACTGGAAGATTAAGCTATATTCATGACAGGAGCAATTTCTCCCCAGGCATAAAGTTAGAGAAGTTATAGGCAGTGATTTCTGGATGCTAGACTATGAAAGAAGGAAGAAGAATTATGACTTTCCGCAGCACTGGAGTTACAGAGACCTTAGGAACCAAGGTCAAGGCCCCCACGACTAGTAGCTCCGCGGAAGAATTTTTTTGAGTTGAGTGCCTATAAGAAAGGATCAAACTAGGGAGTCATAAATATTTTCTCAGTGAGAAATTCTTTCCATAATCAGCTTCTCATCCTGTATTCTTTTCATGCACTTGAGCTTTAAATATTTGAAACATAGATAATTATTAGGTCCTAACAATGCATCGTTGAGACACTGGTGGCTGGAACATTCTCTTCCAATGTGTGAGAAAAGGCACCACAGATGTGAGAAGCCCTGAAGTGTGGCCTGGCCCAGTGTGGCAGGTCTTTGTCACTTAGCAGTGGCCTCACGTGAGAACACTCTGTACTGCCTTCTGTTTCTCTTTCACTCCGTTAATTGTGCTAAAGAAACGCACTTGACACCTAGGCTGGGTAATCTCATTTAGCCCCAATGGCTGCAAAAGTACTAACGCCATTAACGAGGCATTTCAGACTGAGCCAAACACCACACTCCAGCCAATGCAGTAAGTAGGCCTGTCTCCATCACTGACAGTGGGACCTGTGGGAGTCTGTTCACACAGACCGATTATGTCCCACCAAGGCAAGAAATTTGAAAAGTTACGTGCTGCCATATTACCCTTTTAATTCCAAGGTCTTCCCTTCTCAGTCCCACCCTCTGTTCTCTCCTGACTGTTTTTGGGTCTTTCACAAAAGAAAACCAAGAATGCAGATATAAACCGTTAGGTTACAACACAATTTAACAAAGTGCCAAAGTTCATTTGAGCATCTGAAAATTAAAAATTACGCAGTTGCCTCTTGATAACTATCCACGGCAATGCTCTCTGTGAGAAATGGCCGTAAAAAGTCCAGGAAGATCCTCTCCAGGGCAGCATTGGAAACAGTGATCTATGGGAGCAGAGGAAAGGAAGGACCTGCTAACACACTGAGCAAACATTTCACGTCTACCTGCCTTTAGCAGCTGCAGCTGATGGACATGTGAGGTAGAGATGAATACAGTCTAAAAGTACGTACATCTATAGAGAATTTTGAAAAGTTAAGTTTTGTCATGCTTTATTTTGATTGGTTTGGTTTGGTTTTGAAGCTGCCCCCATGGTTTTCTGTCCATTACAAGAGAAACCTTTTAGTGGGCTCCAATCTTATCCCTAATTCTGGGACACATCGCACCCTTGTTTTTTGATGACCCAGACTTCTCTCCCTCTAGAGAGTTTTCTGGACTGGAGATTATATGGATTGGACTGAATTTTCTGAAACGAAGGATAAAGTCATTTCCTCTAACTTCTTCATGGTGCTCACTTAACTGTGAAATTCCTGTCAACACGGCCCCATTCAGCGGATGTGTGCGGGTGCAGAGGAGCGTTAGGAAAGGGCTGACAGGGATCAACCATGAGGACCCCAGAATCCGCTAACTGTTGATAAGCAAAGAAATTGGAACAAATATCCTGCACATGTGAGATAGCCAAAATTTTACTTTTGGGTTTAACCGCATCAGTAGGTTCAGTTGCCATCATCCCTTAATCACAAGTGTTTGTGAGGTAGGTACTATCTTTATCCATATGCCAAAAAAATAATTCCATGAAGACTTTTCTCAAAGAGAAACTTCAAACACACACACACATACCCCGTTAGTCAATCTCTGTCTCTGTCACAATTCAGTAGTGCCGGTAGAGGTAAATAAGCAAAATCAATGTGGGAGGCTTTACCAATAGTCCCACCTAGAGGCAAGAGGATGAAGCAGCTAGAAATTATTTTATTCATGTCCTTCCAGACAGGTTCCGTATGGTTTTCAACTTATTTCATTAAGATTTTCTCATCGTTTTTCTTATTAGTTTTTTTTTACAAGCTATAACAAATCAAGAATATGATGAGTCTACCAAAGATGTCAATGAAACCGTTATGAGGCTAAAACAGGAAATGGGGCTGGTTTCCAGCATTTTCTCTCTAATCCCCAGTGAGTCACTAGACTTGTTCCTGATAAAGTTCGGAATAAGCACGTCAACAGAAATTCTTGAGGCTGTCTGATTTTACTGTTCCTATAGAATTTTATCTGAAGAGAAATATCTTCTCCTGTCAGACTTCATATTGTTTATAGATCAAGATCTCTCCAGGAAGGCCCCACAACCACTACCATCAACTAAAATGTTTTCCTATTAATGCTTTTAATGGTAATCAATACTTAACACACCATGGAATATTTTTTTGATTTACCATTGTTTAGATATTCACATTTGCAATTACTCCTTTGAAGGGTCACCTTAGAGCACCAGCCAATCCTAGGGAATCACCCAGGAATCAGAGTGGGTAGTGATTTAGTCATAAACCAGGATATTTAAGTGTCCTGAGTAAGACTTCCCTTAGCTGCATATTGTGGAGGAGAAGATGAATGTGGAAAGAAGTTACAGGACACATCCAGGAGCACCAGCACAGCTAAGACTCCAACACAGGCCTGACAGCAAAGCCCACACCAGTGTGTTTTGCAAAAGGTGTCTGTGAATGGCCTGCATTAGAATCACTAGAACATGACTTCCTGGGTCTCACTATAGAATGGCAGAATCCAAATCTCTGGAGGATGGTACCAGGCCTCCACATTCCTATCAAGCAGCCCAGTGATTGTTCACAGACACTGTGCAGAGCCAGGCTGATGCTGCAGGGGAACGACAGCGCACAAATTGGGAGGCACTGCTGGGGTGGGGCGCGTCTGGCTCAGGTTTCTTCTCTAATCCCTGAGCAACAACAGGGTTTCAAAGATGACCCAGGTGACCTCAGCATGTTCAAGGCGGGGCCAGAAGAGGAACTTTCTGTTGTCCGTGGCCACATGGACATTAAGTTTGCACTGTTCATAAGTCTCCAAAGAGAATTTGGCTCATAAAACAGAAGGGGGTTGGAATGAAATGAGAAGGTGAATTTGGCGATTTGTTTGGTAAATGTTGAAAAGCTCATTGCAGGACCCAGCCTACAGGTGATCAAGAAACAGTGAGGCAGGAAAAAGACCAGAACTTTCCGCACTCCTCACCTTTTTTCCTCAGGCTTCAATGGGTGTTGCTATCCAGTGATTAATTACAGCATTCTCTGTTGCATAAATGCTTAGCAGCAACTTATTTTAAAAAATGAAAACTCTGCAATGAGGGTTAAATGCTTCTGGTAAGACAGTCTGTCCAAAAAAATTCACAGCTGAAAATTCAGCTAACTACCTTTCCCAACTAGCCACATTCTCTAGAAGACTCTACGCCATGCAGAGGAGTACAGAATCGAGAACAGTGCCCAAGCCTAGAAGTACTCTTCATTTGCAAAGAACGCCCTCTCAAATCAGTGGCCCATTATTCCACCAGGTTCGCCTTTGGGTGATTATAAGATGGATATGTTTTTCTTCTCCAGTCTCAGGAGGCCCAGGTGCTGAAACAATTGGCAGAGAAGAGGGAACACGAGCGAGAAGTCCTTCAGAAGGCCTTGGAGGAAAACAACAACTTCAGCAAAATGGCGGAGGAAAAGCTGATCCTGAAAATGGAACAAATTAAGGAAAACCGTGAGGCTAATCTAGCTGCTATTATTGAACGTCTGCAGGAAAAGGTAATCACTAGAGTCCTGAGCAGATGCTTACATTCATATGCAGCACGGCTGGGTGAGCTCTCGAATGCCTGGGCGCGGGAGACTTAGTCACAACTGGCCGCAGGTGCAGGGGACAGCTAAGCCCATGGGTGGGGTCTCCCAGTGTAGCATTGACTGAGTGGGCGCTGCAACGTGGTAGAGGCATGGGAACCCAACTTAAAGCTGGAGTTGGTCAAATTTTCCAGTAGTGAATAGATTCAGGGAGGCTGATACGTGCTTTTCAAATGTATAAAAGACTTCTGTACAAAGTTTAAGAACCAATCTACTGGGAAAATATTAAATTTGAAATATTAAATATCTCATACAAATATATAATATATATAATGATATGTAATAGAAAATATGTTTAATATTAGTTTATTAATATTAATATATTAATGTAATATTAAATATATAGATATTAAGTTGGAAAAATATATTGGTCAGAAAAGGACAGAATATCTGTGAACAATGGGGTGCCCATTCTCTCCACGTAGGACAATCTACATAGGAAACTAGTATATAATAACAGTGCTTGGAACCAAAGCAAAGGGGAGCTGGTAGTGGGTGTTCATTTCCTCAAGTTCCGATGTCCTGGTGCCTTTCTCCTCATCAACCTGACCATATACTCATTCCCATCAGTCAGGATGAGCAGTGCTGGAGATCCACTGAAAAATGTTTTCTCAGAACCACTATCTGTTCTGTTCAGAATAACTGTGACTCAACCTTCATCTCATATCCTAGGCCTTGAAAAAAATCAAGTGGAGTTGCTAGGAATGGGGCATGCTGATCTTATTCCAGGATTCTAAATTAGACTGTTAGTATCCAGTGCAAGCTTTATATCATTGGCAGTCCAGGAGCATTACTGTTTTTGAAATGACACATGTGCAAACACCAGCATATCCTTCTCAATTTCAATTGTAAAAATGGTTTTTAAAATTTGCATATTGTAACTAGTATTTCCACAAGTATTGGATTTTAATGGGCAGTTTATTTTTCTCTGTGCATTTATCTTCACCCACCGCCTACCCAGCTCCTTTTGCATTCTTCCCCATTCTTGCCCAGATTTCATCTCTTCCCCCGATATATACTTAAATGCATACATGCATATCTGTGCACGTACATACAGTTTGTCCTGGAAATAAGCAATCGGTGAAGTGTTTAACATTCCTGACATCAAGCTACAGAATCTCCAGGGATGGGACCCAGACATCCACAGTATTTTTTATGATTCCAGTATGCAGCCAGGTTTGGGAACTAGTGGTTTGTACCTATTCTGATTTTCTCAGCGGACAATATTCTATCCCGTGCTGAATGACAGAGCCCAGATCATTTTTAGGACCACATTCTCCCTGGATTCCATAGCTAAAGAGACACTTTTCACATCTTATAAGATCTTTGACCAGTATCAGCCAAGATCTGTTATCGTCTCAATAAAGTGGAGATAGTCCTTAGGGAAGACCAAGTTTACTTTCACTTGATGTATTTTAAATATGTTGTAGATTTCGTACAATTTTTTGTTTACATATTGTGTATGGGTTTGTGTGTACTAACACTACTTTGCCTTTTCCTAAAATAAGACAAAGTAAGTTTTTATTATGACCAATATCTAGCCTTCTGTTTGGATGAAATTACTGCAATGAAATTAGAAATTAAAAAGAGGATGAAATAATAGTAATGCTGAAAATGCATGAAACTACCAATATAATAGAAGTTGCTCTGGAATCTGCCACATCAAAAGCTGATTACTCCTGAAATTATACCTGTTAATGAGTCAATCACTCAATAAGTATTTATGGAGTCCCAACTATGTGCTCAGAAGCCTGGAAGGGGGTGTAATATCAAAGGGTATTTGCCAACCATCTCTTTCCCAATGCAGACAATACAAAATCCAGCAATAAGGAACATAGCACCAAAAATTAGAGAATAAGACAACATGTAACATAGGCCAATATAGACAGTAAATACAAGAGCACTGAAGAATGTCAGTAAAAATAAATCCACATCAGAGCTAACACACTAAGCGCCCACCATTTTGACGGCCCTCACAGCCGCATCAATTAGCCAAGTGAGGTGAAACAATTCCATCTGAGCTTCTGCTGCAATCTGCCTACCATCCAGCCCTCAGTCCCTCTCCTCCTCAATTAAGAGAACTGAGCATTGGACCAGAGCATCCTCCTGCGGTGCCCATGATGTCATTCACTGATAAATTCCCATGAACCACTCGGAGTCCCAGCCATGTTAGCTCAAAGTCTCTAACTAACACTGAAAGCCTAAGGCAAAAGCAATCCCAGATGCACTTCAGAATCTACTGGAGAGCTCTTTAAAATGAGATTCTAATTTAATCATCTTGGGGGGTAGGCGGGACCCAGAGATGAGTATTATTTCTAAAACCCACCAGTAGATGCTAATATTTAGCCAGAGCTCATAACCAGGGAGCTGTAGGCTTCTTAAGTATGCTTTATGTTGTCATAAATTACATTTATATATTTTTTATCTTTGTTCCATCAAAATGTTCTTTCTTCATTCAAAGAAGAATGTTATACTCTTCTTTTCTGTTTCCATAGCACCTCATTTCAACACTCTCGCTTATTATATAGAAAAGAATCAAATGTGGAGAAGGAATCCTGTGCCACAAAGACCTGCATTAGGCTCAATTTACGTCAAACTGAGTGACATAAATAGTCGTACCCAGGACTCAAAATTATAGTCTGTGGATTACGACTGACACTCTGCTGAAGTTGAAAAATGTTCTTATTCTTGGAATCGTGAGAGAGAGACACACACACCTGTTCTTGCCATGCAGGAAAGATTATAGAGATACTTTTCTTCTTCCTGTAACGTGTCCTTCTTCTCCTAACACAATGGACAGTATCCTACAGAAAATTCACCACCTAGCCCATTTAGAACCCTAAGGAGTAGCAGCTCCCTCATCAGATCAACCAGGAACTGTAACGAGTAGTTAATTTTGAAAAATCAGTTAAAGCAGGTATAATCATGTTAACAATAATACATATATTCACTAAACATAGAACTTTAGTGTTAAATATTTAAATTTAATTACCAATTAATTTATATTTAATTACCAATCTTTTGATGAAGGCCAGGACCTTGTGGGGAAATGGATCCATTTTGGGGTTCACGTCTGTTTTTTTCTTGCGTTATCCACACCTCTATTACGTGAGCTATGATTTACAGTTTCAACTTCTTGTAGTCCTCAAAACTGAATGAGGACTAAAGACATCTGCAAAATAATCTGAATATAGGATTTTTACAGCTTTTCCCTTTTAGAACTTTTCCACCTGGCTTTTATGGTTGATCCACTCAATACCTAATAAAACTTTACTTCCTCAAGTATTTCCAAAGCCTTCTGTCCACCCTTACAATATTCCATTACTGTAATATTTAATTATATTATGGAGTGAAATTTTCAAATGCGGCTAGCTGCCCAGATTTGGAAATGTCATTGACTGTAATCAAGCATATAACTCAACCAGCAAGTGGGAGAGTATGTGAAAATGCCAGGGAAAAGTCTGCTAGCCACAAGCAACTCAACACTGAACATTCAGATGGCCGACACTAGGATGTTTGGAGGGAATGGGGAATGTTAACTAACCTAGCAGTCATTTAAAAGGATTTCTACTGAACCTTGTTGAATTCTCCACTTAATCCAAATTCTGTCACATCTTCTTACTTTTATAACTCTACTGCATCATTCACCAGCCAATGCCAAGGCTGCCCAGCTCGGAATATTGTAACAAATACCAAAGGAGCTGTCAGTGGTATTCAAGAGTGAGAGGAACAAAACACCCTGGCAGCTTTGACAGCTACTCTCCCCTATCCGACCACAAAGTCCAGTACTTAAGAAGCAAGAGACGGTTTCAGTATAAACGATCGTGTCACCTCTAACGATATAGAAAAGGTCAAGTGAAAAAATTATAGCCGTTATTTTAGTGACAATAGCCTCACATAATATGATGTAGCTTAACATGATAAAAAATATTTTTTCTTAAGAGAATAAGATTCTGATTCTTTTCCTAAGAGATAATTTTGATGATATATAACTCTTTAGACATAGATTTCAACCGTTATCAATTTCCATCCACTGTAAGCTTTCATTCTTCTTATCTTTTATTTGGGTTTTTTTTTTGTATTCTGATTCATGAATGCCATTTGTGTAACAATTTACCATTGAATATGTCTGATGAATGAATAATGAAAGGAAAAAGGGAATTAAAACTGGCCTTTATTGATTGCTCCCTATAGGCCAGGCATTCTGCATGTTCTATTGCGTTTAATTCAAACAAGCCTAAAAGGAGATACTGTTAATATCCCCATTTCACATCTAAGGAAACTGGTGCTTAGAGAGGTTGAGCCATTTGTCCAAGATCACAAAGCAAAGCAGACCACAGAGTCTAAATCTGAACCCCAGTCTCTTTGACTCCAAACTTTTATACTAAGCTAATCTGCAACTGTTTGTCAGTCATCAAACACTGCACAGTAGGCAGGCTTGGCAGCAGCATTGGAAGTTTATGCTCCAAAGACCACCATCATCTTGAAATGTGCTTTCCCCGTGCTCACCACTCACCCCTTATCCCTCCTTTGTGTCGCAAGCTCAAAGCTATTAGCAAAAAGAAAGATTCCTGATGGTGTTGACCTCATCTTGCATTAAGATAGACTTACATTACAGAATTCCACAGGTGGAGTTGATACCCTAGGTCATCTAAGTCAAGGCCCTTGCTTATATTTGATACTTAGTGAAGCGAAGGGGACATTAAAAGCTAAAGGAAAAAAAAAAAAAGACAAGACTTCATGTTTCTGGCTTCCAGTACTGAAATCTCTCTAATCACATTTCTTAGAGAATCAGAATTTTTCCTAAAACCATCTTTCATACTTTTTTGCATATCAAAGGAATAGTTGCATACAAGGCTAAAACACTATTTATGACCTTTCTCTCATGTTGATGGGAGGAAGGGAGTAAATTGCAGAAAACACTGTAAATTTCAGCCTGCTCCGTCAGTCCAGCCCAGTGTGTCAGACAGTGCCTGGCCAACATCAGAAACTCAATAATGAAATGAGTGTTATCAAAGAACAGCCTTGACTTCTTGATGAGCTTTCTCAGAGTGTCACAACTGGCTTAGCAACCTCTAGACTCAAGGTCTTTTGATAAATGCGAACAGTTTATTCATAAGGAAAACAAACCATGTTAAAAATTACATGGCCGCCTGAATGTCTGCCTTTGATTCTCCCACATTTTGATATAAAGTCACATTATAATTTTGTGAGTCTATATTCGATGATTGAAAGTAAAGTTTTCAAAAACTAAAATAGCAAAAAATAAATTTTTCCTAGAAACTCCGAATTTATTTAAATTTCCTTTTTTTCTCATGTTATCTCAAGCTCACAGATTATGTTTGTTCTTTCCTATGGCAAAATCCATTTCTTTACAACTGATTTTGAGTTTAATAAGAAGTGTGTCCAAAGCAGGCCAGTAATACTAATTATAATGTTTCCTGTTCTATGACAAATTTGAGTTTATATGAATCTTTAGACCTTAGGCTGTGTTTTTTTCTGGCATAGTGATGGTCTGGCCTTTTCCTCAATTTTCGTCAGAGCTCAACTCTCACTAATTAGTTTCTTTCTGTATAAAACAAAGATTGTGCTGCATCTTTTTCCTCTTAATAGTAGAACGAAAAGAAGGCAGAGTCAGCTGCGTCCTGCTGATTCTCCTGTGATGATTCCAAACAGGACGCGATGTCTCCATACATGCCTTTTTTCCCTTCTCTTCCTGGCTTTGGAATATACACAGAAAGCTCATTTAAGCCAATTAAACAAAATCGCTCTGAAACTCTTTCTCTAGAGTCAACTTCCTGCTTCCTCCACTTCTGTCTCTTTCAAGCAAGTGTAGAGCAGTAGAGGCCTTTTTCTCCCAGAACCTGCTTTTGAAAAGACGCATTGTTTGCACACAACTATGCAAGGTGCTCCTCACACTAACATTGAGGTTGTATGGCAGTGGGTGAGTGTGGCTGGAGAGCCGGGATCCCTGGGTTTGAGTCCCAGCTCTGCCACTTATCAGTTCTGTGATCCTGGGCAAGTGACTTAGCGTATCTGTGCCTCAATTACTTCATCTGAAAAATGGGAACCATAATAGAGCTTCTACCACAGGATTGCTGTGAAGATCAAGGGAATGAATACAGGTGAAATCTATGTTTATGCAGAACTGGTACCTACTAAGTGCCTAATGAATGTGCAGTATTCTAAAGAACCCTGTAAGCAGAGACTCCTTGAGATTAATAGAATTTAGTGACGAGATTTACTTTATAGCTGGTCAAGGTCATTGTCTCTGAACTAAAGGAATCTATAGAGTCGCAAGAAATTTCTGGAGCTACAGAAAAAAAACAGCAGTGTAAAGAATATTCTAAATAGAAAAATAAATAATACTACTAATAATAAGCATTTAAAATTTTCAATGTCAATTTCACAAACATTTATTTAGCACCTCTGATATGCAAGACAACGGATTTATAGTCATCCAATACAGAACCGTGTGCTAAAAAATAC
Source organism: Equus quagga (assembly GCF_021613505.1). NCBI lineage: Eukaryota > Metazoa > Chordata > Mammalia > Perissodactyla > Equidae > Equus > Equus quagga. Next base: position 75,620,177 of record NC_060282.1, read on the forward strand.
TGGATCCACCTTTCTTCCATCAGTTCCCTCCTCAGCAAGTTCAGTTCCCAAACCAGGTTTAGCACCTCAGTTCCTCATGTAAATAAATACCCACCAATCGCACACTAGGTGCAAAATACTCTGCAGGTGGAACCAAGGTGAGAAAATACAGTCCTGGCCCTCAGTGACCTTGTGTATAAGCATCTGCTTAATATAGTAGATAAGACAAGAGCAGAAATGCCCATTGTACAAGGTAGAATAAAGTGACTGCCACAGAAAGGAAAGACTCGTTCAGGTGTCCGAATGGAAAGAGGTTACTTGTAGTTTGTGGTTTCATGAACATCTTCATGGAGAAAGAGACAACTGCTTAATGACAAAGGGCTTAAAGAGTGAGTTTACGATCCTGACCAAATGGAGGTAGGAGACTAGGAATCCCAAGCACTGAAATTTGCATGAAAAGACGCTTACATGAAACTGACTCATCAAGTAGGTGGAGGGGAAGGCTGGAGGGCGAGGCTGGCAAGGTGGTTGGGACTGAAGTTTTGACAGACATTGACTAACGGTTAAGAGTTTAGGAAGCTTACAAAGTCTTCACCTATTCCTCCCAAAGTGTTCATCAGCAATTGTAAAGCCCTTAAAATATTATAGAAAAGGGAAAACGCCATTAGAAATGATATGGAAGACTACAATATGATGTCCTATTGCTGCTCTCTGGATTTATACCGTAGCCTTAATTTTCAGAATTCTCTGAATCACATGACCTTTTGGTCATAGTTTTAATCAAATATAGTGTTAAAAAAATTTTTAAAGACACTCCAAGTCTTGTAAGATCTTCTGTAATGTGACAGTTATTGGGTCTTATGATTTTCTTTCTTGTGAAATGACATTATCTAAAAGCAGACACCAAACTGGGTTATTTCTAGTCAAGCGCATAGCACGTGAAGAAGTGGGCAGGCCCTCCCAGTTCTCTATGGACCAGGCGACAAGGCTCTTTGACGTTTCTTCTCCCTTTGGTGTTTTCTCAGGAGAGGCATGCTGCGGAGGTGCGCAGGAACAAGGAACTCCAGGTTGAACTGTCTGGCTGAAGCGATGGAGGGTATGGCACGCCCCACCATTAGTAAATCCCCCTGCCTATATTATAATGGATCATGCGATATCAGTATGGGAAATGTATGACATGGTTTAAAAAGAACTCATTATAAAAAACAAAAAACAGAATCAAAAATAAAAAAAAAATCAATGCGGTCTCTTTGCAGAATGTTTTGCTTGATGTTTAAAAAATACCTTGGATCTTATTTTGTAAATACTTACATTTTTGTTAAAAAATACAAGTATTGCATTATGCAAGTTATTTCATAATCTTACATGTCCTGTAACAGGCTTTTGATGTTGTGTCTTTCCACTCAAATGAATTTGCTAGGTCTGTTCTTTTTGAAGCTCCCCACGTCTAACTCCATCCCCTGCCTTTTCCATTCCAACAGAAAAATGAGGTCAGTAGACAGTCTATGGTGCTAGAAACCCACCATTGCCTAATGACCTAGACGGCTTTGTCATCTCTGAACTTGACTAAGACCATACCTAGATCACAGGTGTTGTGACTCCACACGAACCTCCACATTTGTTCGCTCATAATCTACTAACTGCCTAGAAACCACAAAACCAGGCTAAGGAAAACCATCCATCATAGCGTTTACTTCTGCTTCCACTGGATTATGTGCTGCAAATGTGCTTTGACATTAGAAAGGGATGGATGGGAAGACAGATCTGAGATCGATCGGGGTAGAAGCAAAAAGCTGGACCTTTTCACGTGCTGAACACAGATCCAGGTGCAAACGGTTCAAGCAGCCACGAAATCGCTCTTTATGAAGTGGGCTTAATTCTCTAGTTTAAGTTCTTTTGATGGAATGAATTAATTAATGTGTCAGGTGGCTTATTTGTGGATGCCATGATTGATGATGTTCATTTTAAGCTCTTACCTATAGTACAAGTACATGATGCTACTGAATATTTTTCCACTTGGAAACTGTGAGCTGGTTGTCGCATTCAAACACACACGCGAAATCAAAAACACTGCGGACTTTCACTCAAGCTGGTCTTTCTTCCCCAGTGTGAGGCAATCCTGCCTATTAAAAAAAAAAATCACTCCATCTGTGAGGGCTGACTCAGTTAAGGGGGCTAGGCAGGGCATTTGTGCCAACTAAGAATCACCAGATCCCCACCATAAATACCTATCGCAGTTTTGAAGTCGTTTCTTCCCCCCAACTCCCAACTCCCGAAGGTTGCTGCCTGCATATTTACTCTCCATTAGTGCTATTTTCCTGTATGTCATTGTGAGCAAGCTGTGATTAATAAAGAATTGGAGTTCTGTGAACTAATCAAGGTTTGGTCTGTTCTCTTGCCCCTTCACGTGTCTGACGGTGGAGTTCAGATTTTAAAAGAGTGGCCAGCGGATTAGACAATCTCATAAGCAGAGACGATAATGAGAGTTTGAAGGAGACCAATGCCCTGCGGATTCACTTCCCTTCTGGAGCTGCAGGCATCCTGTCTTTTCCCGCTCCCTCTGACAGGCCAACGCAGTGGGCGAGGTCTTCAATCTGTTCCCCTTAAAAACATTCAAGCCTGAAGGAGATACCACCCGTGCAGACGGCTAATTCTGGGGAAGAGAGCCCCGTTCAGAGCACTTAGAAGGTTCCTGGCACTGCCACACATTCTCCATGTGGCCACAGGACACCTTCTCCAGTCTGTTTAAAATGTGATTTTCCTGCCATCCTGCTGAATTTTGCACTGCCAATCAACAGACTGCACACATGGACACAGCGGGGTCCTGTCCCTGACCCAGATGAATCCTACAGGACCAAAGGAACCACATCCAGTTTTAGCAGAAAATCATAAATAATTGAAACCACACAGATTTATGAATAGGTCAACTGGGCTATAGTCCACAGGAGTGCTAACAAGCCAAATTTAGGGTTGAGGCCACCTGGTCTCTATCTTGAATAGCCTTTCTTTATGGGAATCTAACATTGCAACAATCTGTACAAATGCTTAAAACATGAGCTCCGTGACCTTCCTTTGGGAAGTCAATCAGAGCTTCTGATTAGCATCAAATAAGCTGTATTTTCACACTGATTTTTATATAACTTAGTTCTGAAAATATTACTTGAAGAGCTCCCATTGGGCTGGCCCCTGCGATTAAGCCCTGGAAACATGAAAATGAATGAGCACTAGAAGCTCACAGTCTAGTCACTTATTTTGGCCCAGAACTGGCAAACAGAACGTTTTGGTCAGTCCTTGCAGCATATGAAGGGGAAACATGATTTCTATGAAGCTTTCTGAAATATTAGAAAGAGTTGACACCTATTCCTCATACTACTTTGTAAGTTTCTAAATTGGAACTACTGACTAGTCCAACTGTCTAATCTCAAAGGTGATGAAACTAAGGCACAGAGAGGGATAAGTGATTTTGCTGCAGGTCACAGTGCCCACTTCTCATGGTTTCTCTCCTTATCAGTAGCTCGTCAGCAGACCAGCCCCAAATCTCACCACACTGGGGAGGGTGGGTTATGTCTACGAGGGTCCCCTAGACCAGTGGCCCTCAAATTTTAGCATGCTTCAGAGTCATCTGGAAGGCTTGTTAAAAACAGATTGCTGAGCCACCCCCTCTTGAGTTTCTGATTCCTGAGGTCTGCGTGGCAGCCTGAGAATGTGCATTTCTATCACTTTCCCAAGTAATACCAATAGTAGCGCCTTGCGTGCAGCCTCACTTAAGAAGCCCCACTACAAATAATGAAATTGACCCAGGTGTGTGGATTCTCAGTGATGGCCCCGCTGACGGTATCTGCTTCAATCAGGGCATGGTCCATTGGAGGTGGGGCGTGTAAAGAAACTTACTCCTATTCAAAAAAGTGGGAGTGGAACACAAGGGAATCTAGGAGAAAAAAATGAACAACTACACCTTGCAGGATAATACAATAGAAAGAAGGCACCTAGGTGCTGGAGTAGGGCCAAGAGAGGTGAGGTCAGGGGACCAATGACCTCGCATCTCTCACACAGCGCATTATTTCAGTAGGGCTTAAAGCACCTGAGCAGCTCCTGACCCTTTAAGAGATGAGCTGAGAGCTCTGCAGGGACGATGCCATTTCGTGAATTATCCACAGTTCGTTAGCCTGGTTCCGCTTACAGATTTTTTTTACAGAGTCTTGGTTTCCTCAGGACTGTGTTTAAATTGTGTGTATGACCTTGAAATGTTCCATGAAGAAGATTCACGTAATCCCATTGGTTTAAGGATTTTCTCTCCTCTCCTATCTCTTCCACACTCAAAAATACATGGAATAACTGAGGGTTGACAAATGCTGTGCTCTTCTCCGGAGGCTGATACCAGCGTTTACAACACTTCTGAGGAGAAAACAAAGTAAAACTGTGCCGATAGCCATGCTCCTCTGTATGCACCCCACCTCTCACTGAGGGAGGGAATGAGAAGGGAGACATGGCACCCTGGCTCTCGCAACCAAGTCATCCATCATCTTTTGCATTCCCAGCCCTGGATCAGACAATCATCCTTGACTTCTAAGCAGGCAATTTGCTGAAAAATCCCTAAGGCAAACACAGAGCCCAAGGCAAAACTAAGTTCCCCAAGCTCCCCACTCAATGACCTCAGAGCCATCTTGCATTCCTCAACGCCCACCTCCAATTGATCAAGTAGCGTCAACTTGACCTCGAAATTTGTCCTTCATGTCTTGCTGCTTTTCGACTTCTAAAACCACCTCCCTAATTTGTGTCCTATTAGACTCTTAAACAACCAACTAACAAGTCTCCTTTGCTCCAGTCTGTGGCCTTCTCCACACCCTGATCAGGTCTCTCCAGGACTCTCCCGCCTCCTCCCCTTTGTCAGCAGAATAAAATCTGCACTCCTCTATGCGGCGTTAAGGTGCCCCAACATCCCTCTCTTTTCTCAAGAACGTTACTCTCTTGGACACCAAACTATTCACTCGGACCTGCTAATGACATGAAATCTCTGGCCTCTACGCACACATGCTGTACTCTCTGTCTAGAATTATCTTCACCACAATATCAGTCCGGAGAGGCTAGACCAGGTTGTGATAAAGCCTGCAAAATCTCAGTGAAATAAAACCACAAAGGTTTATTTCCTACTCCTGCTATACATGTCCAGCATGGGTCACTGTGGCCTCTGCTCTGTGTCATTCCTCACTCTGGGGCCAAAGGCCAATGGAGCTCCCTCTGTCTGAAACATTGCCAGCCCCTGTGGAAGAGGGAAAGTGCAAGCACAGCAATCCATGCTCTGGCACTCTTTGAGCTTCTACACGGAAGTAGCACACACTACATGTCATTGGCCAAAGCAAGTGATAGGGCCACATTTAACTCCAAATGGGCAGGAAAGTGCAATCCCACCATAAGCTCAGAAGGAAGAAAGCCAGAAATAGTTGGTGAACAGCACCAATGACTGCCACCCTACTGGTCACCAAATATTCCATTCACTCACCTTCCCACATGTCAAGTACACTCACACTCACACTGTCCCTAAGATATAAAATCCCCAAGTCCCATTTAGCCATGACAGCAAGCTCAATGTCCGGGATGTCTGGGTGATGCACAGTACTCTCTCTGACAGGTGTGAACATGGGTCCTCTTGACCAGAGGCAAATAAATTAAGACAAGTTCTCTCCCCTCAGTCCACGGCTCTTGGCTCTGTCCTCTAGGCAGATCTTCCTGCTCGTTTATCCTCCTTGGCCACATCTATGAAAGCGTTAGAAAATATGCCCTCCATGGAATCAGAGCAGCTTTCTCAGCCACTTACTGCCCACCAAACTTCTGGATCCAAGAGTTATTTTTTACTGATCATCAGATTGATCCAGATCCTGGCGGGAAGAAAGATGGCACACTATCAAGGGGTAGATGAAGAGAATTTAATGAAGATGCTATTACAAGGATGTGGACAGATTAAAAGAAACCAATAAAGTAGTGAAGGGACTAGGGTGAACCAACAGAGAGAAGCCATTTCCACCCATGGCCCGAAGACCCAGGAGACAGCTGCAGCTATAGAGGCAGCTGCCTGACCAGGGGCTGTGACCCTCAGGAGAGGAATTCAGCCTCTAACAAATGCAACCTGGCAAGGAGAGATCTGGGGAATAAATATCTTAACATCTTTCTTCGCTCACCCTTCACTCTCTAGCCAAGGCCTCACAATGGCCAAATTAAATGAGAAACCGGAGGGCAAGGGAGTCCAGTCGATGCGATGTATAGAGTCAGCCTCTGGGGCTGAGCAGGATGAAGACAGGCGGAGAGAGAGTCTGGAGTGGCGAACAGAGTTTGGCAACCTGCAGTGCAGGTCACAGACTCATTTAGTGAACAGCACTAATGGCAACTATGATACCTTTCCACTTCTTTCTCATTAGTGCCGTCACTAAATATTTCTGGCTTCCTTCCTTCTGGGATTGCACTTCCCTGACACGTGGAGTTACATGTGGTTGTGTGACTTGCTCCGGTCAGTGAAACACGAGCAGAAGTAAGGTGTGCCACTTCCAGGTGGAAGCTTTAAGAGGAGATTTGCAATTCACCATGTCCAGTGTCCCTCTGCTACTGTGACTGGGCATACAGATAAAATGGAGCACAGCCCCCAACTGCGAGAAACATGCAGTGCTAGTGAGAGCAGCTTTTTTTGTTTTAAGCCTCTGAACCTCGGGCTGTCTGTTATTCATTAATAAATATTAATGAATTGACCTTCTTTTCACCACCAGGCAAGTCTCTCAGTCCGTCACATCATCCCTAGTTTGAAACTGAATGTTTCAATAGCCTTCAGGGGGCTTGCACGTTTTCAATTCATTTGAGCCCTAAACGCCAAAGAAACCAATTGAAGCCAGATATCGGGAGGGATGAACTATCATCCCAGATACTAACAGGCGGGTTGAATTTCTCCGTTGGTTTATTTTGGTGGTAACTATAGTTACCATATATATATATGTTATATATATAACCATATATATATATATATATAATATAACTATAGTTACCATAACTATAGCTGCATTGTTTTAAAAAGTAAGAGAGCAAAAAAGAAAACTTTATATGAACTCTAGCGCACCACAAGCTTCACATACACACTTGGGCCAGCCACCTCTGAAAGGTATAACTTCTTAACACACCAGTTCCCATGACCAAGGCTTCAATAGACCCTTTTGTGTATGAAAGGGAAGAGTAAGGGTTATGAAGCTGCCACTAGCCTGGAATATTGTGAAAGATTTCATTTAAATCAATGGCTACTCCAAGAAAGTCTTTTCAAACTGGTTTTGATAAATATCTTAAATAAACCCTAAATATCGGTTAAGTAAAGATATCAAGTCAGTTCCGTAAGATATATGACAGACACTAAGCTGGACCATGTGTCAGTACTCAATGGCACATACAATCATTGAAATTATCCCCTCTGCCTCTGTTTTGAGTCGTATTCAGCTCTTCTCCCACAGTGCAGCAGGGTCCATCTTGTAGCAAGGGGCAACGATGTGATGGATATTTCAGAGGCCAAATCCTAATCTGACAGGGCCTCTCTACAAACTTTCAGGTTAGCGTTAAGCACTCAGATCTTGGAAGAAAAAGGAATGCTCTCTTCTGTCCTCTTTCAACCCTACTGCGATGTCTTTTTCTACCCATCTCAGTCAAGCTCCTAGAAGCTGTTTGTTTCCTTAACCTACTACCATCTGCCTTCTGCTCTCACGTCTCCAGTGAAACTGCTCTCTCCAGTACCAATGGCCTCTTTGCTACAAAAGCAAATGGAAACTCTTAGTCTGGCCCCAGGATCAGCCCCTGTCCCTACAGAGCCTTGAACCCTCACACCTACTAGGCTGGTGAGCCACCTCTCCTAGATGCTCCCAAGGCACCCTGTGCAAAATAGTGTAGTGGTCAAGGGCGTGGGCTCTGGGGTCTAAGGTTCCCAGCTCTCTGACCCTGGGCAAATTGCATATCTTCTTAAAATTTCCTCACCTATAAGTTGGGACAACATAATGGTAAATGCCTGTGGTTGACTGAATCATTGTTCTCAATTCTTTGCTCTCTCAGGTCATCCTTGCCCTTTACCATAAGACTTTGCGGTACCTGCCACTAGAGCAGCCGAGTCTATTTCCCCACCCCACTGAAGTTGGGTTTAACCACGCGTCATACTTTGGCCAATGGAGCAATAAAGGATTTGACGTAAGTAAAGGCTATAAATATGCAGAGGCTTGCCAGCTTACACTCCTGTGATGTGTCGTGAAAACATGTCATGGAGGAGCTGCTGTAACAAGGAGAACGTGGAGACATGTTAGCAGACCTGAACCCAATCAAAAGCCTGGAGCCAACCCAGCTGACCAACAGCCTGAAATAGAAAAGAAAATATGCAAGAAAAGGAAACATTTGTTGTCATGAGCCACCGAAGATTGCAATGGTTTGTGACAGCATTATTATGAGATGAGTAACAGAATCTCTGAGAAGATTAAATGAGCTCATATAAAAGTCTTCACACAGCACCTGATGCATAGCAAATAATCCATTCTGATTCATTATTAACATGGATCACACTGTATTATAATTCCTGTCTGCTCAGCTATTCCTCTCATTTAACCATAAGCTCCTCTAAGGCAGAGTCTCTGTCTAATTTATTGTTGAATCCCAAGTATTTAGCAAGTGTTTGATACATACACACACACACATTTTAGGTGAGTTAATGAATGAATGATCCAATGAATTAATGAGTTCAAATGAGAAAAATGCTGCAATGCTTGGCATATGCCTGCACTTGATAAATATTAGTTACCATCATCTTTCCTTCCTCTATAGTCTGATAGTGTCTGCTTGGTTTTAAATTATTTGAGCTTGAAATTAAGCTTCACATTATACAAATGACTATTTTAGATGATCAGAAAAATTAACTTCTATAAAAAATGGAAAACTTTCTAACATCCAATAGTAGAGAAAAAAAAGAATGAAATCACTTGGGGACAACTCTTTGACTAGAAATTTAACACCACAACATTCAGCTCTGCACCATCAAACCAATACTGGTCCCAACAGATCACACCAGCTGGGCTGCTGATTCTGGGGCAGGTCCTGCCATTTAAGGCAGCAGCTAGACCAGGCCTCTGAAGGCTGAAGCTCCCATTGGCTCCTGAGGAAATGAGTTTAGCTGAACTAAACTATCTTCAGAAATGGGAAAGGATTGCACCAGCACAGCCCTTGGGGTTGGTAAATAAATCCCTGGCATTTATGCACTGAACACTGTGCGTGCGTTGTCTCCTTGAAGCCTTAAATTCCCTCTGTAAACAATGTCTTTCCCAATGGAAACCCCTCTCTCCCCTGAGAACTTCTTCTGCAGGCTTCTCAAGGAGATGTGCTTAAGTATCTACTTTGCTCTTGTTTGCCGCTTCCAGATCATTCTATCTCCTCCCTAAAACACCCACTCTTGAATCTCATGTCACCAGACTATTCAACATTTTCTCTTCATTGTTGATGTTCATCACCAACCCCATGCCACGTTCCCTCATTTCTCTTTGGTTTTTAGTTCCTGGATCACTGTTACTCTCTTCAACTCTATTTCTGTTCTAATGATGGGCCATTTTAATATCCACATAGATGACGTTTCCACATCCTGCTCTGAGGTCCTTGACTGCTCCTCCTCTAGTGATCTTGCTCCTCCACTTTTCCTCTGTCACACAGTCTCATGGTTATTCCCTAGGCCTTATCATTATCAATAATCATAATCCCTCCATTGTCTCTATTCCATGCATCCCACTCTCTGATCACCACCTCCTGTCCTACCATCCTAAACTTTTTAGTACCTTGACTCCTATCCTTGGACCACACTGGGACTCCAACCCCTTGATAGCACCTTTTCATGCTCCTTACCCTCCTCAGTCATCACTTCCCTCTTTACCAGCTCAGTTTCCACTGGTGATCATTGCAATCTCTCCCTTATATATTCCTACAACTTCTTCCCTTAATGTTTTGTTCTCAGTTGGCCAAACCCACAACCCCAGCTAAATTTACTCTCCATCTAGTCCATGCCTGTACCCATGCAGATGACCATAGCTGTAAAAGTCACACAGCTATGTGACGGATCCTTCTTTAAATTCATGAACATGAATTTCAAATGAACCCTTAATTTTTCCCAGCAATCACATTTTATTTCTCTAGTTTTATTCTTATGCTCTTAAAGCTCCTCAAACTTCCAACACTTCCTCCCCTATCCACACAGTCAGCTGACGACTCTCCTTCCGACTTCACTGAACAAATGAAGTAATTAGAAGATAATTTTCATAGACTCCCACCAACACATCTATCCGCCTACCATACTTGTGTTCTGCCTTCCTGTGCATTACTACAGATGAGCCATCCAAAGTCAGTCCTCCCACTTGTGCACTAGATCCTATCTCCTCTCACCAACTCAGATATATTCCTCCAGGAATTCTCTCCTCTTCCTCCTATTTCATCATTTTCTCTTCTACAATGTCAGCATAAAAACATGCTATTATTTCTTCCATCTTAAAGTTTTTTTCTATTCCATTTTTCCCACTAGCTACTGAAATGTTTCTCTGGTCCACTTCTCAGCAAAATTCCTAAGGCATTGTCTCCACCCACTGTCATTTCTCTCCTCCTCGTTTAGCCCCATTCTACTGTACCTACGCTATTCTTGTCAGATTACCAATGATCTCTGTGGTGCTAGATCCAATGGTAAATTCTCAGCCCTCGTCTTATTTGACATAACTGATGACTCTTGTCTCCATGATATCTTTCTTCACTTGCCTTTCACCACCCCAAATTTCCTTGGCTTTCTTCTCATCTCAGTGTTGCTGCTTCTCCCTCTCCTTTGCTGGACCTTTTTCTACCCAACCTCTGAATGTCAGAATACCAGGGATTAGTCCCTGAACTTCTTCTTTTCTCTCTCTACTCTTACTCTTACTCCCTTGGTGGTCTATACCAGTCTCAAAGTTTAAACATCATCTATGTGCTGACAGTTCTCAAACTTTTATCTCTAGATTTGTAACCCGAACTCCAGTCTCATATAGCCAACTGACTACTCAACATCTCCATTTGTATATATTGTATATATCTCCATTTGTATAATAGGCATCTAGACTAAACAGGTCTAAAACAAAACTGCCAATACTTCCTCCCAATCCTGCTCCCCCATTCTCTTGCATTTTCATCCTTCTAACTGCTCAGCCAAAAACCTTGTGGTCATCTTTGATTCCCTTCTTTCTCTCATACTCCACAAACATAGGAAAATTCTGTTGGCTGTAGTATTAAAATCTATCTATCTACAGATAGCTAGATGTACACCTTTCTTTCATCAACTTGGTCTAATCTACCATCATCCCTTGTCTGGGTTATTGAGAGCCTCCTAGCTATACAGAAGCTGCATGGTGGGCTGGACAATAATACGGACTTCGAAGCCAAAGTGCCTGGGTTCAAATCCAGCTTTGTTACTTATCAGTCAGGTGACAGTAAACAAATAACACTTTTGCCTCTGTTTCATCAGATATAATTTGGAGGATGATAATAGTACCGACCTCATCAAGTTATAGTGAAAATTAAATAAATTAGCCACTTTAAGCACTAAAAATAATGCTTGACACCCTAGGAAGTAGTACATTCTACTTATAAAGTATTAGGATTTTTTTCCTGTTTTTATCTAGAAGGTACTGAAGTGTGTGCTTTTCTATCACTTTATATTAAACTCTTATCCCAAACAGCTACTTGAAAGATTTTTTACGGTTATACCTGACCACTTAGATTCTCATACAAGTTTTACTACAGATTTAGTTTTCAAAGACCTCTTTGCCTGCAATGAGGGCCTATATTTACATATACATATATAGAGGGTGATTTTTGGAACACAGCAGGATACAAATAACTATATTTTCACTCACAGTTATTGTAGCCACAAAGACCAAACATGTTAGTAACAGAAACTTACTCTGATGAGGGAACACATCACTGAACACAACAGTAAGAATCGGTTATAAATTCAAGCAATTGTCCAAAACTTTCTATATGTAATTCATTTGTTTACTCATTAACAAGCACTCAGCCACAATATTTTCCTTATGCATCTTTTTCATTATCTGCTTCGAGATGGACAGTTAATTACCACATTATGTACTATAGAGAAATAATGAGGAGCAACAGAGTAACTCAAAGATTCCCCCAGAGTTTCACCTTTTGAGTAATACCTATCTGGGAAATTTTAATCTTCACATATTCAGTATGAAATTGAGGGCTACAGAAGAAAGAAATGTCATTTCCAGTCCAAAGCTATAAACCAAGCATAGTTATGTATCATCACAAAAGAAGTGGGAAAATCTATTAAACATGAGCAATGTCTACTATTACAGAATCACATGCAACCTTCTTAATTAAACCAGCTTGTATTCTCTTGGCTAGATTTTCATCTTTGTAAGATGAATCTAACACCAAACGCAGGGAAAGAGCAAGAAAAAGAGTGCAAGACACAGGACAGTGGTTGCAAAAAAGTATCTTGCTTACCTCCAATCTGTTTGACATATTCTAGCCAAGGTGGAGATTCTTAAAATTGATATCTGATTGGGTCACTTATCTACTTAAAATATTCTAGTGGTTTCTCATTGCCCCTAAGTTATTCTAAATTCTCTAGCATAATTTACAAACTTGTGATCTCACTACTTTCAACTCTTACAGCCCCATAGTCTATGGAGTAACCTTAGTTCTCTTAGTTTCTGGAAAGCACTATGATTCTCTCTTCCCAACATTTAACAGAGTGCCTGGTTTATAGTGGAAACCTAAAAAATATTTGTGAAGTGAATGAATGAATGAAAATAAATTGAGGAAACAAAGGGAACATTTCAATTTTCTTAATGATTTCATTCATCTCCTCTTCTCGTGGTTCAGCCCACAAGCATAGCCAAGGACAACATTTTAAAAGTCTGGAGAGTGGAAAACAAAACAAAAACTCAGAATCAAAACTAACCTCAAAGGATTAACAAATTGATTTCTCAGTCATTGGGCAACTTTGCACATAATATATCAGAAAATAATTTTACAAAATTATAATTAAAATAATTTTATAAAAATTTAATTTTAATTAATATTTATAATTTTATAAAATTATAAAAGCAAATGGTGATTTACTCTTATCTGAGCAAGATCATAAATGGTTTAAGGGACAAAATTTTTTTTAAAAATATAATTGAGAGGGGCTGGCCCCGTGGCCGAGTGGTTAAGTTCGCGCTCTCTGCTGCAGGCGGCCCAGTGTTTCGTTAGTTCGAATCCTGGGCGCGGACATGACACTGCTCATCAGACCACGCTGAGGCAGCGTCCCACATGCCACAACTAGAAGGACCCACAACGAAGAATACACAACTATGTACCGGGGGGCTTTGGGGAGAAAAAGGAAAAAATAAAATCTTTAAAAATATATATATATATAATTGAGAAGTCACCAGTTGGACCAAGATGGAGGGCTGGATACACTCATTTATCATTGTTTCTGCCCAAAATCTGTGAAACGGTATAAAAGATAGTTAAGATAGAATAATTTCATTGCAATAATAGAAGATAAAAGTGCTATAAATGGACCAGAAATTTTGAGCAACCTTTGACAGACAGAGAACAGTTGGGACTCAAATCTCTGGAGAAATCCAGCTGGAGGAAGCCATATATTGCAAAAGTAGATGCAAGTGAGGAGAGCTCTAAGCCCAAAGTCAAAAGATTGCAGATGCTGGGGCAATCAGGCATCAGAGTATTTTAACTGAGAGGATATATCTTAAGCATTTAGGCCAGTGACTCCTTTCCCCTTTCCAGGTTTTCGTAAGTGTTAGGCAGCAAGCAGTCTTCGTATTCAGAGTAAAGCAATGAGTGTGAGCTGTAAAGGCATAGAGGCAAAAAACATCTTGAAACAAATGAAAATGGAAACACAACATACCAAAACTTATGGAATGCAGCAAAAACACATCTAAGAGGGAAGTTTACAGCAATAACACCTATATTAAGGGGGAAAAGCCTCAAATAAACAACCTAACTTTATACCTCAAGGAACTAGGAAAAGAAGAACAAACTAAGGCCCAAGGTAGCAGAAGGAAGGAAATAATAATGATCAGAGCAGAGATAAATGAAACAGAGATCAGAAAAACAACAGAAAAGACCAATAGAAATCAAGATCTGGTTTTTAAAAAGATAAACAAAATTGACAAAACTTTACCTAGACTTACCTAGAAAAAAAGGAGGGAGCTCAAACAAGTAAAATTATAAGTGAAAGAGAAAACACTGCAACTAACACCATAAAAATGCAACAGATCATAAGAAAGCGCTGTGAACAGTTATTCACAGGTTGGCCAAAAAATTGGACAAACTAGAAGAAATGGATGCATTTCTAGAAACATACAACCTACCAAGTCTGAATCATGAAGAAATAAAAATTCTGAGCAGATCAATAACAAGAAGGATTCTAATGAGTCTAGTCCCTTCTAGACCTACACTTGTTTTCCCAACGTGGTTCTGAAGACCAAGAGTCTCTGAACCCTTCCTCCCCCAGAGACTCCCTGGAAAAGAGACACCCTGGAGCTCTGCTCACCCACTTCTCTCCCATCACCTTGCCTCCGTTGTTGGCCACTCATGCCAGGGCAAGAGCTGCCCCCAGTCTCTGAGCAGAGAAACTTGCCCAACTGGTCTCAAGGGGAACATTCTACTCCTTGATCAGACCTGTGCTCCCTCAATGAGTATAGAGAGTTCTTTTCACGGCAGCACATCCAGAACAAAGCTTCTAAGCTTTTGAGTAAGGGTCAATTTCTGTGAATGATACTCAGATTTCAGGGGGGTTTCCTCACTCATTTAATATTTGAAAGCTTATGAAGTGTACGTTAAATCTGAGCAAATCAATGGTCTAGGTCTTTAAATGGCACATACCATTAACGCACTACAGAATAAGTCGTACAACAACGTATTGAGAACAAAAGTAGAACTTGATTAATTCAACTTGGCACAGTGCCCAGCACATGATACACACTGAATGAAACTTGGCAGAATCTGTAGAGTTCCACTGTAACAACTTCAGCTCACTATTTCTCTGGTAACTAGCCCTAAGGTTCATCGATTCATTCAGCAAACGCTCATTGAGGATCTATCACGGGGTTTGCACAATCTGAGAAAACTGTCACATTCATTCTCCATCTTTTGCCCTTTCTTAAGTACACAAACGTGCCCATTCTCTTCACTTATCTTCTACTTGAATTAACCATCCTCATGATTGCCCTTATTTTACTCCTATTCTTACTGGTCCAACATTTATGGAGGGCTTCCTGCACACCCGGCCCTGCGTATAAATGATTAGAACCTGATCCTCATTCTTGAGGCCATCAAGACGGTGATCTCCCGAAAAAACAAACATAGTTGTCTCAAGCTCTTACAAGGGCTGCCAGTTGCCCACTGGATAGTCTTAAGCATGGTGCCCTCCAACATTACTGAACTGATGATCACAGCTCACATACTCCATGCTGTTTCTCAGGCCCACACTTTTGCATGCTTGCCTACCTCCTTCTGCAGCTCAGGCGTCCAATGGCTCCTTCAGGAACCTGTCGTGAACACATCTCCATCCTTTCCCACTTCCCCAAGCTGGTTGGCTCTCCTCTCTGCTTCTGTGACTCCCTACATTTGTTTCTGTCAACAATTAGCACATTGCAACTGAAATGTCTTCTTCAGGGTTTACCCATTCACTCCACAAACATTATCGAGGGGCTATTAAGTGCCACATACTTGGCAAGGTGTTAAACACATAATAGTGAGCAAAATAGATATGATTCTTGCTTTCATGGCTCTTACATGATTGTGAGGGGAAATCAACAACAAATAAGTGTAAGCATACATACACGTACATTCATACGACCTGGGAAAATGGCCATGAAAATGATGAGAGTCATGCTCTGTTAGAATAAGGGGATGAATAAGATAAAGTTGAACAAAAATTCTTGTCTGAGGTGGTGGCAAATGCCTGGCACATTGTAGGTATTCAATAAATGTTTCCTTAACTGTCAAATTGAACAAGTAATCCTATACTGGGATTATAAAAGCATACGTGGCAGTTATGGTGGTGCAAATGACATGGTGGAGTAGGAAGGACAATAGCAAAAGAAGTTGTACGTGTGTGTGCATGCAGGGGAGGGCGTGGGGGGAGGCCCTGAGACAGCCTCAGGCTAGGATGTGTTGCATTTGGATTGTTCCCTTTCTGGAGGAAGTGCGAGATCATTTTGGACCACCAGAGGGCAATGTCCGATCACATGTGACAACAACTCATTTGAGCCAGGCGACCAGTTTTGTACGGGGAGGCACTCCTGTCTGCTACCTCTCTTAAGAAATAGAGAACCTGGACATAAAGTGCTATTCATTCCTTTTACATTATTAATAAAATACACAATCCTCGAAGATGACAAATACTGTAACTGGATTAAAATGGAAGAAAAAAGAGGTGTTTCATATTCGTAATTCTATAATTATCCTTACCTAATGGAACAAATCTCCACTTCCTAATCATTTATAATTTTCATCACTCAGCTATAGGTCACAGCAGGTAGTAATATCAGGTTAGCAGGAGTATTCCGGTTTCTACTCAGCGTTTATGCTGCTGCAGCATTTCCAACCGGTGCCGCCTTCATATTGAACAGGCTCGTTTAGCCTCATCATAACTCATTGAGGTAGATGAGAGGCAATTATCATTTTTGCTTGGCAGATAAGGAAAAGCAGAGGAACACTGTTAGTTGGGGCAGAATTGAAAATCACCACCCAAGTTTGACAAGCTGCCCAGAACACACTCAACTCCCCGCCAGCCAAAATGAACAGGCCTGGAGCACTGCCATTTCCTGGTGAAAGCCAATGACCAGGTGCTTTCAAGAGTGTGTTATCTGAGACACCTAGATGTTGTTCCTGTCAGAGCACATCAGGACATGGAGAAAGAGCTTAGAGCCCTGCGTGGCCCAAAGACCATTGTTCCCAGAGGCCTCGGCAACATCTTCATTGGGAACCATTAATGGGACAGACCAGACACTGTTCCAGGAAACAAAAAGCCATCAAAGTTGGAAAGAAATAATCCAGGCTTTGCTACCTGTTTATTCAATCAATGGGCATTCATTAAACAGCGCTGCATGAATCACTGTGGGGTAGTAATTATAAAATGCTGTCCTTCCCCAAAAGAACTTAAATCTAATTACGAAAGCACAGCAGATATGCATGAAAACCTTTGTGAATAATAATATGAAACAGACTCTACTTCTGAGAGGCAGAGTTCAACAGAGATTGTCAGTAAATATTTGTTGATCGCCTACCAAGTTCCAAACATGAGTGAGATGCAAGAGTGTGTGTAAAAGGCACTGTGCTTGCCTTGCAGACTTTACACTTTAGTTAAGAGTATGATCGATTCTGGCGATTAATTTGTTTAGTGAAGTTCAATGGATTACCCATAACATACGAAGCATCATGCTAAACAAGCGGGATATGAATAACCCACCATCCTACCCTCAAGGAACTCGGTCTGGTAGGGGAGGTAGACCTGTAAACAAATCATTTACTTTCAATGTAGTGTGTGCATAGTAATATATAGATTTTTTTAATTACTTTGAAGATGAACTATTTGTAGATAGATAGAGAGGTAGACAGATAGCTAATGCTTAAGGTGACCATGAGAACTAGAAGAAACATCACAAAGAGGTAGCATTTGAAGAGAGTCTTGAAGGTGTTTTCCAAGTAGACTCATGAGTGAAGGATCTTCCAGGTAGAGGAACTGAGTGTGCAAAGGCACAGAGGCAGGAAATGGCTCATTGATGGGTTGAAGCTCAGAATAAAAGCTGAGCGATGATGGGAGATGAGAATGGTAGAGAGGCAGAGACCAGATGGCAAAGGGGAAGGAGATTTCAGCTTTACACGATTGAGAGCCTTTAAAATATCAAAAGTGGAGACTAGGACAATTGCATTTGCATATTAGAAAGATTGTTTTAGTTGCTGCATGGAGGATGGTTTGGAGGAAAACAAGATTAGAAGCAAGGAAATAATTAGGAGACTATTTCGGCAGTTGAGACAAAAGCTAATGGGAGGGATGGAATAAAGAATTATTTAGCATGTAGAACCAAGACAACATGGTAGCCAATTGATATTGGGGGTTAAGGATGAAAAGCATCAATGATGATGTATTTCTATTGGGTGTTCTTAATATCTACTGGGTCATAATTGGGTGTCCTCAACTCACACCCTGGCCGGCAGCAATAGAGGAGGAATTATGAGAGAATGAATGGGAGGAGTGGAGGATAAAGAGCTCAAATCTAAATATGTTGAGTTCAAGGTACATGCGAAACATCTACCGGAAAGCTAAGGTAGCCATAGACTGCTTCCTGGAAAAAATGTGAATTAATTTAGATCTAGGAGAATAGGCAGAGTTTGTGGAGGGGAGGCAGAGAGGAAGGACCCTCCAGGCAAGGGGATATTCTTAATGAAGTCAAGGATGGTATACAAGACCAACCTGAAAAAAGTAAAAGGTGAGAAAAAAGGCAATGTTCCCCAGACACAAGAAATCCAAGGTCATGGTGAAAGTGGGCTCTGAGGAAGCGTATTCTGGTGATAAGATGCAATATATGGTTTAAAGACTAGAAAATCTGGATCAGACTGGCAAATCGGAGGTTAGTAAGTTTTTCAGGGCATGAGGAATATGAGATAACGTCATCTGCCTTAAGAAAGTAAAATGCAGAACCTTCAAAGTTTAGTACCCAAAGTAGTGTTTCCTGGTGAACAGGATAGCTTGATATAATATTTATTATATGCTAGGCACTGTTTTAAGCACATCACATATATTAATATATTTGATCTTCCCAGCATCTGCATTGAGTGGATACCATTACTGTGGTCATTTTATGGATGAGGAAACTGAGACACAGAGGTGTCCAGTAACTTGAGAAAGGTCACATGGCTAGTCAGTGGTGGAACCGGAGCTGGCTATGCAGCCACATCTTCAATCGCTTCCCTACATCACCTCCCAAGTACTGTAGCTGCTCTGACTCAGCACCTTCCCTTTGAGCCTGTCCACTGCCACCATCACGCTGATTCCAGGAGAGGTCTGCACTGTCCCCTTGCGGGGCTGACACAAGCCAAAACTTTAAGTCTTTACTGAATCAGAAAGGAGAAAAAAGTGGACTCAGAAAACCAATCTGACTTATGAGACACAAGTCTGTCATCCTTTTATAGCCAGCTTGCCCTATTCTTCATGATCTCCTCTGAACTCTATACTCCCCGCAAGGGCTGATACCCCTGCATCCCTCTTGCCTGAGATCCTCACCTTCTAGGCTGTTCCATGTGGCAAAATCACCCTTAAAATATGTGATATAGAGCAACTCCCTGGATATCTAACTTAGAGAAGACCTTTATTAGTGGAACTCCTTGCTCATTTCCACAGATTTACCTGAGGCCCCACCTGTTCCCCAGGTAAATCACATCACACATGACTTCACGCTACCAGCGAGATTTCCTCGCCAGGACCCCCATGCCCACAACCTTCACCCTGAAGTGTGTCTTCACTCTTCTAAGCACAAGAGCATTTCCTAACACACAACACCAAACCTTGTGTCCACGTGGGAGGAATTACACACCTGTAAAAATGGGAGTCTTTCCTCTCAAGGCCACAGGTGTTAGACCAGGGAGAGGGAGTTGAGCACAGAGAGCAAAGGACTGGATTTGACAAAACTCGGATGAGTGCCTTGCCATAACAGTCGAAGGTGAACCCGAAGTTTCAAGTCCAGACCACAGAGAACTAACTGGATCAAGAAAGCCAGTGAAGTTGGTGGGAAAATCTGGTTTGGGGGGTTAAAACAAAGAATTTGTTTTTACCCGACTTGTCTGTGAGGTGAGGGAGAAAGATCCAAGTGGAGATGCCTGATGGGCGGCTGGCCACCATGGCCAGAGGTTGGTGCTGGAGATATAGATAAATGTGTCATGAGCATAAAGGTGAGACGTGACAAAGAATTGATAAATGCTCCAAATTTTGAGGGGGGGGAGAAAAATGACCAAGTGGGCAGAATTCATAGCCATTGGGCAAAATGAAGACAAAGAGGAGGAAACAAGAAGATAAATAGAAAAAGAAAATTGCTCAAGGAAAAAGGGAAAAACCAGGGAGATTACAGCACCGCAGAAGACAAGAGTAAGGTTTCTGAAAACAGAATGAATTGCTTAAAAATTCCCACGTGGCAAGGGATGCCATAAATAAGAGCAGAAGGCAAACGACAGACCAGGAGAAAACATCTGACCTACACATGGCAGAGGAATTCATACTCATATGAAAAGACTGCCATAGAAAAAGGGCAAAGAATGTGAGTCGTAATTTCACAGAAATGGAACTGAAAACGGCCACTTTCCGTATGAAAAAATACTCATACTCGTCAATTATCAAGGAAATGCAAATTAAAATCTATCAGAAATGTTGATAACATCTTGGCGGCCAGGAGTCCACCACAGAGTCAAATTTTTCATATACTGCAGGTAGAAGTGTGAATTGCTACAATCTTTTTGACAATCATCTGGCAGCATTAATAAACTTTAAAATGCACATACCCTTCCACCCAATGACATCTCTTTCGAAAATCTATCACATAGAAATGAAAGCACCAATATATTTAAAGATCCTCATATTTGATTGTTTATTGCATCATTTTTTGGTAGTAGGGGCGGGACTTGAAAAATTGAATCCAGATAAATGAGAAAATAATTGAATAAAGAATAGCATATTAATACCATCAAATATTGTGTATCCATTAAAAATAATGTATTTTAACCTGAAAGTATATGCTATATTTTAAAGTAAAATGCAAGTTGCAACAGAATATTTATTATATGATCCTCTTTTTGTAAAAAGTAGAGGAGATAAACCCATACTTATGCACATACAGTTAAATAAGTTTGCATAAGCACAGAGAAAAGAGTGGAAGCAAACACATCAAATTGTTGACTGTGGTTACTGGAGTGCAGTGGGATCAAAGAGAAGGGAAATTGATTAACATTTGCCTTATATACTTCTGGGTACAGTTTGATCTGTTCCCACATACATATATTTTGTAATTGTTTTGGTAAAATTCAAATATATAATTATAATCAAGAAGACCTGAAAGGCATCAGAAACCACATTCTTCTAGAAGAATGAACATGAAGACAAAGCCAGTGGACGTGACAATAGCTGAACAAAGCTCTTTGGGAAAACACCTTAGGAGGGTAAGGGTCAGTGGGTGAGGCAGACAGCTGGAAGAATTCTGATTTTAAGAAATGCAAAGGAAATGAGTAGTAAAAAAGTAGATTCTTACAGAATATTAATACTCCAAGGGTTGAATATGTAAAATGTGTATGTTTCTGTTTGCATAAAGTTTTCCATTTAAAAAATAAACACACTCTAATTAAAAAAAAATTAAAACACTTTCTGGTACATTGTCTCCTTCAACCCTCACGGAGACCCTGTCATGTCACCAGTGTTGCAATCCCATTTTGCACATAAGGAAACCGAATCTTAGATAGCAACCTCCCCAAGACCACACAGCTACTAGGAGGCCCCACCGGCCTAGCCATCACCTCTCCTGAAGCAAAACCCTGTATTTTGTTCTGCAAAAGCTCCAGAGTGCAAAGGCCCATCCTGGACTCAAAGGCAAGCAGGCTGGAGTAAGGAGAGCTCTCTCGCATCGCTGGATAACGAGTCCATCAGGGAAGCCCGCTCTGAATCAAAACCAACCTTACCGTAGGCAAGAGGCTGAAGGCCAGAGGCTGTAACCAAGAAGGCAGCCTCCTGGGGGCTTCTATTGCTGTCTGTCACAAGCTCCCCATGACCTCGAGAAAGTAACGTCACCCCTGTGTCTCAGTTTCCCTCCCTTTAAATAGGATACCCTACCTTCCTCCAAAGAAAACGCATGCTGAGATCAATTGGGCTTTGTCTACGATAGCTTTGAACTTGGTGGAAAATACTGCACAGGTTCCCAGGATCCCACTCCCTTAGAAGTTGCTCCTTGAGAACTAGTTCAGGAAGATGATTTATAGCGTGGCCATTCCGCCCTCGTTCACCTCATGGCGAGAATCAGCCTGCTAAGAGCGTCTAAGAGACTAAATATAAATTGAAACCACACCTGCTGAAAGCTGCTAGGCTGCCAGGAGCTGTTAGGAAAGCCTGATATCTTTAGTAGTCACTATTTGTGTAAAAGAATGTGACAAACCTCAAGCAAGGCCAAAGGGGACCCACCCTAACCAAAGAAAACCATGAGTGTGTGTGCGTGTATAAAATACAGCCGTGCAGACAGGAGCCGTAGATACCAGCTCCTTCTGGGAAAACGTAGTTAAGCTTTTATTGCTTCAGGAAAATAAATTCTAAGAGCCTCAACACAGCTTTTTGGAGGGTTATTGGAGAGCTAAGAGTGGGTAAACGGCCATACGCATGGTCAGAAGGGGAGAGATGAACGGGTTTGCATGCGTTTCCTATTTACTCAGCAAGACGGTAGGTTCCTGAAGCCAGAACATCTGTCTTGCGATTGTCTATCTGGTGTCTGCTCGTCTTCCTGTCCTGCTCACTCCTCGCACACGGTGCCTGATGCAGGGGTCTGCACACAGAGGCGCACGCGATGCTGGTGTTCACATTGCTGGTTATTCACAGCTGAAAGCAACAGCTGCTGAATTCTAAAACATGGGATTATGATTAAAATACTACCCAAGCTAGTAGCACACATTTAGATCACTATCGCCCAAGTTATAATAATCTTGGTGTCTTCTATCGCTTTTTTAGAATTATAGCAGAATAAAGGAATTATCTAATCCTCTATGCTCCTCTTTTAATATCTATTTATACTCTCAAAAGCGATCCAGGAGTTGCTGGTACACCTAAAAATCAACTCTCTCATCACTTAACGAGCACAAACCATGTACGACATTCTAATTGTTGCACTACGTAATTTCTAGTGTGTGGGACCTAGCGTTTTGGGTTTTCTTTTTTAAAGATACGGTTCCTTCCTTGCAGAGGGTCACGATAGACTAAGGGAGGCAGGTGGTTCAGACTACTCTCTTCCGTTTCCACAGTCAACGGTGGGTGAGCATCCCCTCCACGTGAGACACTAGGCGGGATACTGCAGGGCGGGAAAGTGTGGGAGGAGGCCTCTGCGGTCAAGGACAGGATTGACAGTCCCCTCAGGGGGTTAAACTGAGTTGTTAGTGCTGGTACACCACATCTTTCCAAGGTCCATTTTTTGCCTGTTAAATGTGGAAACCAAGGCAGTAGATGGCCTATGAAATGAATAAATGTAAAAGGCATTTTTCCTAATGCCCACCCACAGAATCTTTGACAGGCATCCTAAAATAACAGGGTGGTATAAACAGAGCATCCAGGGCTTTGTGAAGTGGAATGGATAATTTGTGCAGATCCTCTGCTTTTCAATGAAGAAACAACTTTCCTTGGATTCTTTACATCAGAAAATACTGACAAGGGAGAAAAGAAAGAAAGAAGGAAGGAAGAGAGAGAGGGAAGAGAAAGAGGAGGAAGGAAGGAAGGGAAAAAAATAAAAGAAACAAACAAAAAGAAATCCTTCTGTTGTTTTGAAAATTGGATCAATTCTTTAAAAAAATTCTCTTGACTCCCAACAGAAATGTAGTCACCGGATCATCCTTCTGCTTGTTTTGGGGCAAGAAGCATTTAGTTCTGGAATCACAAGCTCCCTCCTCACCTTAGAGGAGCTTGTGTCAAACTCATTATTATTCCTCTCAGCCCCTGAATTTCTACCAAAAATCTGCCTCCCACCCCCAGCTGTTGCCTCTCAGATACCTGTGTCACAGAATCAGTGTCAGGTTTCAACCTGGAAACCTGGTTAAATTGAGAGGCTTTATGAGACATTAATCCAGTTTAAAACTTACCCACTTCACAACTAAAAATAGGATAAGAAATTAGATTCTTCTCTGGGGGGAAATAGGAGAGGCTGGTAAAAGGGTACAAATTTCCCACTATATGATGAATAAGGCCTAAGGATCTAGTGTAAAACATGCTGACTGTAGTTGATGAAAGAGAGAGAGAGAGAGAGAGAGAGAAGAAGGGAGAGAGGGAGGAAGGGAGGGAGGAAGGAAGAAGAGAAGAAGGAAGGAAAGGAGGGAGGGAGGGAGGAAGGTGGGAGTGAGTAAGGGAGGAAGGAAGGATGGAAGGAAGGAAGGAAAGAAGGTAGAAGGGAGGAAGGAAGGAAAGGAGAGAGGGAGGGAGAAAGGAAGGAAGAAAGAAAGGGAAAGAAACTAGATTCCTGGGTGAACA
Organism: Equus quagga; assembly: GCF_021613505.1. Classification (NCBI taxonomy): domain Eukaryota; kingdom Metazoa; phylum Chordata; class Mammalia; order Perissodactyla; family Equidae; genus Equus; species Equus quagga. Next base: position 75,644,457 of record NC_060282.1, read on the forward strand.
GGGGCCACAGGGACTTCTCTAGCGCCAGAGACCAAACCAGAGGCTGGGGAAACTGGGAGCTTCCCTGGCACATTGCTGCCAGGTTGGAGAGGCAGAAGATGCCCTGGCTTTTAGATTTTGAAGAACCATAGCTGGACCTGAAGAACAATCTGGAAATGAGCGCAGCAGGCCCTTGAAACAGCTTCTGCTAAAACGTGGCTGTCGCAGGGCCAGGTCCTGGCTCAGGCAGCAGACAGCCAATCAATCGGCACTTAGCTCTCCCCAGAAGCCCTGACACTTTACACTTCCCCTGGTTTAGACAGGCGCAGTTTTCCCGAAATTAAAACGTCCATGCCACGTTGAGCCCACAGGTAAAGGAGAGGCAGGAGGAAAAATGAAAAAGCAGAACTCAGGTATAGGACTGAGATGACTGGAGAAAACACTGCAGACTCCATGAGATCTGATTTGATTCCCAATGTTCAAGGCATGAAAGAGTGCTCCTGAAATATACAAGAGCTCCAGGGGAAAACTCCAGCAGACGGAAGCACTTTTATTGCCAAAATTGAATCCCTTAGCTATTCCGAACTCATAGAATTCTCACCCTCAGCGTTAAGGGGTGCAGACTGGCGCCTGAAGCCTAGGAAGACAGCAAAGCCTTGACAGATAGCCAAGGCCACCCCTTAGCCTCTGGTGACAACTCCACTAGTGGTCAGAGAGTCATAGAATCCTAAAAGTCAATCAAAGTTTTTTTTTAATTTCTTTGGAGATAATCAATCTCGAATGATTAGAGGTCCTAATGGCAGAAGGGAAGAGATCCCAAGGCAGACCTGGCGGCTGGTAAGTTGTTTCCAAAATAATTTAAGGAGCCAGTTGTCTTCTCGCTGGATGCCTTATTTCACAGACCTTGGCAGGAGGAACAGTCACAGCTCTCTGCTTCCACTTTCATCCGCTCTGTGTTGCTACTTAATTCCTGTTAGTATTGAATCTATCCCTTTAGTCACTTAGGAATCTCATAAGTTTGTTCAATCACTCTCTCATTTTACAGAAATTTCAGTTCAAATACCTAAGGAAAGTATGGAACACATACCACCTTACATTAATTTTTCAATATGTCCACAAGAAAATACCACGAGTTCTAATCATGACGGGGAGCCACAGCCCTTATTTGGTCAGTTAATTTAGCAGATGCTACGACCCTGGAGAGAAAATATCCAAGGATGGAAGCAGGATTTAAATTCTAGCCCATGTTCTTCCTTCTAGGCATTATGTGATTTCCTCTGCTCCGTATCACATGTGCCTTCTTTTCTTCCATCGTTGAAATCGCTCTTCAGAGTCTCCTCTACAATCTAATATTTCATGGACAGCAGTGAATTCGACATTCTCAAAGGACTTTCAGACATTGGCCTAGAGTAACCCACAGCCCCTCTGAAGACGAGAAATGGGCTTCAAGAACCATCCTTGTTCTGCCTTTAGTCACACCTCAAACTGGGATGACACCAACTCCACGAGTCTTGCCCTCGTCCTTGTAATCATCTTGGGAATTTTCCCAGACTGTTGGGCAGAAGTACTCCATCCAGACTTGGGGAGAGTAACTTTGTTTAAAATATGTTCTGAGTTCCTCTTGAAGTTTCCAGGCAGAGGATGATCAGGCACATGGGGATCTAGGTGACGAAAGAGCTGCTAGTAATGAGTGGGTTTATAAGAGACTCTCTGTTACTTGCTTTCTCCCCTTTGTCCCCATTACTAAGATGATGTTCCAGTCAAGTTTCCTTAACATTCTGTCTCTTTCCAGTAACTCGTACACCACACAAATCATAAAGATGGAAGAGATGGCAATAGTGTATTTGTCTAATATGCTCTCGTTCCTGTTCACAGCACTGCAATCTAACTCTTTTTAAGGAAGAAGGCATAGAAGGGAAGGAGAGAAAGAGGAAGAGATGGAGACTTTTTTATAAAACATGAGAGTTGGAGATATTCTAATGTAAAGATGTGTAAGCTCTAAGGGCTAGAAAGATCATACAGAGCATCTCCTCTACCATTTTCCTGCCAAGAGGTCCATATGCTACATGTGACTACTGCTGAAGAAAAACTTAGCACTCAGAGAGGCTGCCCATTCCATCCACGCTAATACAGTCCAGCATCTCAGAAGGGCACGACCCTGAAGCCCAATCTGAACTACCCCACTACCGTTGTAATGCTGTGTTCAGCACGCAGCCTGAGTTCGTTTGCTGAAGTACATCTCTTTTCTCCATGTTCTAGGTCAAATAAGGATGAGCCTGGTTTGGTCTTAAGTGATCACTGTGTATTCTGGAGTCAACAACCTTGACCTCTCTCTTGATCCTTCTCAACTGAGCCATGCCTGATGCTCTCCTTATATTTCTAGTCATAAATCCATCCCTGGTTCCTTAAAGTATTAGCAGCCTCCTCATGGGTTTGTTATGAGAATGAAATTAAGCATAAACATAAAGTGACTAGAGTGGTGCCCAGTACGTAGAAAGACCTCTATCAATGAACCACTATTATTCATGTGCATTTCTCTTTTTCTTCCACTTATATGAGCGTCTATTGAGGATGGGACACATGAGTCTGAAGACTGGACCTGGCATTCTAAAAGCACTGGCACCTAAAAGATTCTCAGAGAAGGACTGACCCTCCATCCCCCTCAAGGCATTCCATCGGAATAGCCCTGCTCTTTCCCCCAGGAGATCACGTTGCACACATGGCTCTCATTAGTTTCCCATTATCACCATGGCCACACTGACATTCCTGTTCTTGTCATTGCTCCTAGAGCTTAATATATACTTTGAAATATTTTCCTTGAAAATAAACAAAAACCACCTTCACATAGGATTTTTATTGGTTCAACTCTTTCACTGATATTTGCTACTCTTTCAGCTGTGATGTACTGATTATGTTTCTTTTTTAGGTTAAAAAGGTGCTAATTGGAGTAAATATACAAGCAGGCATATGCAGAAATATCTAATTAAAATACATCAATCTGTGGGCTGCTCGTTGACTGACCGCTGCATCAGAGCACTGTTTTTGGAAAACATGACTGGCATCTAACAAATACTGATTGATTCCTACCATATGCAAGTAACTGTGGCAGGTTTTCTTATGTGGAAAAAATGTAATTTTAGGGGAAAAGATGATTTTTAACTGAAAATAAATATGCATGAAAAGTGTAAGATGCATAACAACAGATATTTGCTGTAAAGAATCATCTAAGGTATTTCTCCATCAATCACCAGCAATTGCAAATAAGCTAGCATCCAGCACGCTGAGCCCACAGCAGACGTCAGTAATTGATCATGGCTCAGCCAAGATGGAATCCTCCTCAACACAGCCCCGTAGGTGATCTCCAGCAATCTATCAGACTTTATCTCGTCATTCACTTATTCAACAAATATTTACTGAGCACCTACTATGTGAGACATTGTACTAAGTGCTGGGCTGTACCAAGAAACAGTACAGAATGTGGTCTCTGTCCTCCTGCAGGTTAGTGCCATGAGGTTGGAATTTAATACAAAAGATGTTTCCATACCTGACAGACTATCCTGTGCTATTACATCTTAAGCCTTAGAAGATATAAGATGGGAGAGGGGAAACAGACACAACTACTCTTTCTGTCTGTTCATTCGAGGTCTCCAGGACTTGAACTTCTGGGTAAACAGACTGGCGAGAGAAGCGTGTTCTGTACTACACACCAGAAAGAGGGTGTATTAGTCAAGATCTCTTTGGCTACAAGTTAACAGAAAATCCAGTGTAAAAGCATTTTAAACGGTAAAGAAGTTTATTACCTCACTGAGTCAGAGATTGAGTTGCACCCTGATATCCCATAGTCATATAACCACCATCATTGCCTGACCATTTGGCCAGCCAGAATAGAAACTACTTTCCCAGCCTCCCTCACACTAAGTTTTAGCCAACAAGATATGAGCAGAAGTGTATCTGGCAGCTTCCAAGAATCTTCCCCAAGAGACAGATGGTACGTGCACCTCGCCTTCTTCTTTCTTATGCCTTCCTCCTTCTAGCAGCCTAGAAAACAGATGCCACTGTCTTGGACCTTAAGGATAAGGGCATATCCTAGAGATAGTGGAGTGATGATCTAAAGAATCCTGGGTCTCTGAGAACTTCATGGAATGTGGTCACTATAGAAACTCTGACCTCATTCCTACAGACTTCTACATGAAAAAGAATTAAGCATCTACCCTGTTTAAATCATTGTTACTTTGGGTCTGCATGACTCACAGCAAAACCTGACCCTAATGATATACTCATACAATGAGAAGTCCCTGAAGTAGAGTGGGCTTCAGGAACAGTGTAGTCTAGTGGCTCTGGCTCCATTCCTCTGTGATGCTCTTGGCCTCTACTCTCCTCCATGAGAGAGACTCATCTCAGGCTGGTAATGTCATAGGTGTAGTGGTTCTGGAGCTCACGTCTGCACATGACAAAAGTCTAAAGGGAGAGGGGAAAAGTAGCTTCCAGAAGTTTTCCCAGAAGAGAGAAAAAGAACATAACAAGAAGTCCCCAACAAACCTCTCCTCTTGTATTTGGGCCTGAATTGAATCTTGAAACAATCATTGGCAAGTACACAGGATATTCCTTAGACCAAATAGAGCCACCCTTAGAACGGCGGGTGAGGCAAGCTTCCTCTCAGCCAGGCACACGAGCTCGTGGGAGAGTGCTGGAGAGCTGACCAAAACTGAAATTGTGTTAGGAAGGAGGAAAGGTAATATTCTGGCTACTTATTAGCATAGCAAGCCACCCAAAATTTGATGGCCTAAAAACAACCTTAATAACAATTTTATTTAGCTTTCAAGTCTGCAATCTGGGCAGGACTCAGCAGGGACAACTCATCTGGCTCCACATGGCGTCAGCTGGAGGACGGGGGCTCCTTGAAGATCGGTGGGGAGCACCTCGGCATCGCTCTGTCTCTCTGTGGTCTCCCATGCAATGGCTTCACAGTTGCTGGATGCTTACATAGCAGCTCAAGCTCAAAAGGCACATGTCCCAAGACGGAGAGAGTCAGGAGAATACAGTGTGGCCTTATCTAATCTAGCCCCATTCTATCGCATTCTATGTGTACAGGAAGTCACAGAGTCTCACCCAGGATCGAGGAGAAGAAACATCAGTTCCACATCTTTATGGTTCCGTGGCAAGGTTCCGGAAGAATATATAAGACTGGAATTATTATGGCAACTCATGTTGGAAAATGCAATCTGCTGCAAGGTGAATGGGAGGTTGATGGTCACCAATAACGTCCACCACCAGGAGGTGAGGCACGTCTACAGACATCTACCTGGTCGCTGTGCAAAGCGATAGATGCTTTAAGATGTAGGGATCAAGCACTCCAGCAGCTCAAAAACAGGAGAGGTTATACTTCTGATGGCAGGGGTGTGCTGAGAAGACAGCATTGGCAGTGGGTCGTGAAGAGTGGGTAAGGTACATAAACAGAGAAGTGTGGATAAGTGGATTCCAGGTCAGGTAAGTAAATCCTAAGACATAAGAAAGTGCATAGAGAGGGAATTTCAGAATAAGGGGCCAGGTAAACCACGCGGAGGAGCAGGAGCCTAAGTAACCGATCATTAATGTCTTCTGATTACGATTTATAATAAATAATGTTTTCCTAGGGCTGCTCTTTAAAACTGTTGGAAAAATAACATAAATAAGTAAACTGAATGACAGGTGGGCAAGGCTGGCACACAGACAGAGGAGAGGAAGAGAGAGAAGAGCACGTACATAGCAGGTGCTCCCTGTAGGAAGCTGCCAGCTTGCCGTGTTGACCCAAACGGCTGACCACATCGACTGCTGTGGCAGAGTGGCACTCATGCCGACTTCCTGCAATGAAAGGATTGATTTTAAACCACCAGGTGCTCTCAGCCTGTTTCACACAGAAAATGACCATATTTCTCCGCAACCTAGATGAAGAGGTTTGCGGCCAGAGGTGGCCTGCCCCTGCCCAGGGACTCTGGTCACGCTAACGGCTGAGACAGTCAATATCCCGCCACACCTGTGACCGGGCTTAGAGTTAGAAGTTGGCCTCCGAGAGCACGACCAAGGTCTCACCGAGATTCTGATTTAACTGATCCGGGGTGCCGGCTGGGTGTGGGGATTTTTTAATCCCCTGAAGTGAATGCCTAGTGTTGACTCTTAGAGAACAAAATCTTGCAGGATTAATAGCTCAGAGCTCGTCTTCACCAGAGGAGTTTCTACTTTGTAACAGCATTTAATAATTTTCTGCAGGTGAAGCCGGAAGACCTCTGTGTTGGGAGAAGAAAAGCGGACTCTTACGTCTGTATCATGCTAAACTCCCAACTATGTAGAAATAATTGGATGACTTTTTTTTTTTAATTTCTAATTTGGATGTGCGAGACTTCCAGGAGAAACGCTCTGTGGTCTGGCATCCCTATTTGGAAGAGACGTCTTTGTCATTAGACATGGACGAATTTGCGCGTGAATAACCCAGGCTAGGAGTTTGTGCATGAAATCTACTCTTCTCCAAATGGACCTCCGCCTCTGACAAAGCAGCAGAAACATCCACACCTTTGATATATGACTTTCACCAAGTCCTCAGTACACTTTCCGACTATTAACTGAGGTGTCAGCAATTAATTCATTATTGATTATTAATTAATTTTATCATTAATTAATTTTAGTAGCAGAAGCACATGGGAGCATTCCTACCATGGATTCTACTCTCATTCATCGGTCCAATCCTATCAAGAGTGAAGAAATGCTTCCTAGGGCCACATCAGCCACCAGTCCATGGTGAATTTTCCACGGTTGCTCCAGGTATGATCACATCAGCACTGAGGGAATCAGAGATGAAGCGTCCGAGCCACGGGTCCTAACTTCTACATGGTTGATGTGGAGACTTATGGAAACAGAGGATGTCAGAGTGTGAGCCTAAATTTCAGCTTAGGGATGAGGCAAAAATCAAGTCCATTCAGTCAACAGATCGCAACGATCCTTGAGCCTGGCTGGACCTAGTTCCTAAATGGACGTGGACAATTCTTGACTCACCAGGGCCAGGTATGAGCACGGACCAGACTTTGTCTACTACAGACTTGTCGGCTCTGCGTCCTGTGACGATCAGACTCAGACATCACCCCGCGGTGTCCATCTCTTGCAGACACTGATTCTGACTGTCTGACCCCCAGCTCCGCCTGCCCCATCACAGCAGGAGTCGAGCTCCAGGGACATTTCTGTTTGGAAATTCTTCTCTCTTCTAGGCAGCCACCGTGTCTCCTCTTCCACCTTAGGATTGCCAGTATCTAGAAAGTTCTGCTCCTCGGGGCAGTTGCTCTTCCTCTCCTCTGCTCTGCCATCTATCCCGGGTTCATGCCTACGGGTGTTTCCCCAACGTGGGTATCATTCTATCCCTCACGGAGCCCCAGTTCTTTCATCTTGTGTTTTTTGCTACATTGTCATGATTGTCTTCCCACCTCTCCTTTGTTTCAAATAATTCTATACCCAAGTTACATGAGCTACAAAATCTTCAGGGCTTTTTAGTCTCCACAGGGCCGACGCCCTGGCAGGAGGTGCCCCCAGGCCCGCTTCCCAGGGAGGAGGCTGTGGATCTCATCGTAGCAGCCAGACACTCAGACACTGGGGCTAGCAGCCAGTGGCTCACAGAAGCGGAGCAGGAGCACAACGAACCAAAGGGACAGGGAGCCATGCCAGGTGGATAGGTTTAAAATGAAAAGCTCCCTCAGTGGGGAAAATGGACCAACCACCAAATCCCACGCCCTCCTGACGCGCCTCCCGCACAGAATCCGCAAAACTCGCTTCGTTATCCAAAGCCACGATGAACACCTGACCGTAGTCCCGCCTGTGAGCCCCCCATCTGGCCCTCAGCGTCGCTGCACAACGTCACATTCGAGCCTCATGCGGCGGCTGGGTTCCACGGGAGGCCTGGCGGGGTGGGCGATTTGCCCACAGCTAACGAGTCCATGATTGTTGGTTGTTTTATACAAAATGAGATTAACAAAACAGGAAATTGAAGGAACAATCTATGGTGACTCCAGTATTAAGGCAGCCTAAAGGGCAGCACGCCACAGGGCAAAGAGTGTGGACTCCCGAGCCTGGAGACAGGAACCAAACGCTGGCCTTAAAAGGTGAGCTTAGCACTGACACCCTGCACGCCCTGCTCCCTGCTCTGTAGAATAAGGATGCAGACAACGCCCAGGCAGGAGGATAGTGGTCAGTTGGGTGTTGGGATACAGAGAAAATAACGTGGCCTCAGAGTCAAGCAGGCTTGCATCCAAAAGCTGGAACTCACACTAACTCCAGCCCAGCAGTCTTTCTCCGACTGACACAACCTCCTTCAGAACTAGCCTCCTACCTCCCATGCTCCACACGAGCATCTCTGAAAGCATCCCCAAAGCCCTGGCTGACCAGCCTCTCGGCAAGTACCAGGCAGATTGGTGAGCTGAGGGGCTCGCACGGGGATGCAGCCTCGCTGGCTGAGCAGCTCTTGGTGCTACACCTGTCCAAACAGCGGCCTCTCATGGCTCACGTGAGCTGAAGACAACCTCAGAGCAAATGTGGCCACATCGGCCTCTGGCAGAATCTGCAAGCACACAGCACGGTCCTTCTCCTCCCTGGGCTCCAGGGAGCTGGGCCACGTACCACTCGGATCCTTTCCACTCCCCTGGAAGGTTCCCGTTTTCCCAGAAGAATCTCAACCAGCTGGGTGCTGTTGGCATTCGGGTCTGGTGAACAGTAGTGTGTATCTCTGCTTCTATTACTGGAAGTTCAAAAGGGTTCATGTCACTTGGGGTGGTGAGGGGGGCTGCTGGCTGGAAATGGAGACACCAGCTCTGGAGAAGGCTGTGACTCAGGGGGCAGTGGGGCCTTCTGCAGACCATGACTTGGATAGTAAAATGCTGATAACGTTTGTTTGAACTCAGAATCCTGGGTTCATGTCCCGGCTGAGCCCTTTACTAGATACATGCTGGGCAAGTCATTGAAACTCTCTCAGCTCCAGTCTCCTCATCGGCAAGATTGTGGTTTTATCATTATTAGGTTTTGCCACTAACTCACAGTTGAAAAAACAGCAATTAGAGCATTTTGGTTCCAATATTAAGCCAGCCTAAGGCCAACATGCTATAGAGCAAAGCAGATGAGCTTTTGAGTCAAAAGGTAAGGATAAGACTCCTAACCACTCTGAGCTTCTGTCTCTTCCTCTGTAAATGGGTAATGGCAGGTCAAGGGTGGTGAGTCAGGAGTCCTGGAGTCATAGTTGGCACTTGCACTTGTTGGTGTGGCCTTGGGCAAGTCACTCAGCCCCAGTGTGCCTCAGTTTCCTTCACTGCTCAGTGGGACTAATATAGTCTATTTTTGCATGTAATTGCGGTTTTAAGTAGAATAATGAATGCATGTAAAGAATCTTCTAGAATCTGCCTAGCATATAAGAGGCACTTAATAAAAAGAATAAAATGGAAGCTCATTATCATTATACGTGAGTATGCCTTGTACTTGTGTGAAAGATTATACACATATCAGTTATTATTAATTTATCTTCTTTCCCCGCAATGCCTAAGGATACAAACACAGTGCAGGGCATAAAATTATTACCTTGGAAAAGTAAATAAATTAAGCTGTGGTCAGAACACAATAATTCAAATAAACATATTTGGATAGTCAAGAGATTGGGTTAACAGTCAGGCTGCTTGGGCTGAGTCGCAGCTGTGTGACCTCAGACAAGTCAATTAACCTCCCTGTGCTTCAGTTTTGTCATCTCTAAAATGGGATAATTGCAGCTATCTCGTATGGTCATTGTAGAAGTAAATAACCTTAATAAACTGAAACATGCAAAGTCCTTAGAAAGTGTCCAATCCACAGTAAATTGTCAGTAGATGTTGGCTATTTTGTTGCTGTGTGCTGATGGCAATGCTAAGAGTTTGGCAAATCACAGACCACTCTGCCAGGCTAACTCTTCCCCTGAAGGACTCAAAATCTAAGGAGAAAATAGACCCTATATAACCAGCCTTTCGCCTATCCCAGATGCTGCATTGTGCAATTTTGCAAAAGCTGTTCTTTTCACAGGACACTTTACTGTCATCTGCCAGAAGGTTTTCAAAATAAAAATGCAACACTTATTAATGTGAATGGTGCCACCCCAGACTTGTACAGTATACAGCCTTAGCAACCATACATGGGGACCCTGTGTAACTTAATCAAAAATATGTACGTGTGTGTATGTGTGTGTACGCAGAGGCACACATTTTATTAGTAATAGAATAAAGGACCAAGTGAAAGAAGAAGGGCTGAGAGAGAGGGAAGAAAGGCTTTGTGGAGAAAGTGCCATTTAAATTGGGCTTTGAGTGATGAGTAGAAATTTGCCAGGTGGAATGGAGGGTTAGAAGAGGAGAAAGAAAAGAGAAATACCAGCAGAGGAAACAAAAGAAGCAAAGTTCAGAAGCAGAAGCACGTTTACAGACTAGAGAGAGGAGTCTGGTCCACAAGCAGAGGAGGGGACGGGTTGGACCTGGTAAGGGAGGGTGGGAAGGTGCTGAGAAACTTGCAATTATGTGGTCATCTCTCAAAATGTAGGTGCCTCACAACAGGATCACTTGAAGTCTGTGTCAAATTGCAGGTTCCTGGGCCTCACCCTGGAACTCCTGAAGCAGGCTTCTGGAGGTCAGTTCTGGGAATCTGCATTTTAATAAGCACTTCATACAATTTTTACATTCAGTAGTTTGAGAACCACTGTTGCAGGGAGCAATCCTAAGTTCTGAAGTGGAGGAAGACCCCAGAATAAGTTAGTGTAACCCAGCCCTTCCCTCTCAGTGGATGGAAGGAAAACTGTACATGACAGGAGGTGACCCAGTGGGCTCGGTGAGTCCTTCTCAGCCTCACGGGGACAATGTGTGGACACCGGGAGCTCAAGAGGTAGAAGGTATTGGCCAACTCCAGGAGGTAGGAAAGATAAAGGAAACTGGAAGCAATACGCCTGTTCGTCAACGGGAGAAGGGCTAAGCCAACTATAGTGTGTGCTCTGCACCAGGCACATACACAGCAGTTAGAAAGAGCAGTGTGGATACCAAAGATCTCCAGGAAATACTGTTGAGTGAAAAAAGCAAGGGACCAAACAAAACACAGAGTATGATCTCTTTTTTGGTAAAGCAACCACACATACATAGACACAAAGCAATGTCCCATAAACACCCCTTGCCCCATGCATCTACATGTACGTAAATACATAGAGAATGTTCTCAGCTGGATCTTCAATGTACTGATAATGACAGTGACCTCTGGAAACGGGTTAGGCTCGGGCAGAGTGGTCACGGGGAACTCAGACTTATATCACTCCATTTCTATAAGGAGAATGTATTCATGTATTACTGTGCAATCAAAACAATTTTAAGAAGAGATCACAGATCAAAACAGAGCTGGCTTTGAAGACAAACCCATCCCTCATCCCAGTTTTGCTCCCAAGACGACACTGACCAAGCACCTCTCCATGTGTCTGAGCCAAACCGAGTCTGAGATAGAAACCAGACAGGACTAACCCAAGACCTTCTGCCTCCCAATAAACTAGGACAGACTGAAGCTACTAAATCTGAATAAACACACGAAGCAGAAGAGTCTTAAGAGACCATCTCATTTCACACAGGCTTGTCTTTGTAAGCAGCGTGAAATAGTTCTCATTTACCAAGGTTCGCTTGTTGCTGGGCAACCTGGCAGGAAAGATTTTCATTGCGGCAAAAGCTTTAAGGCTTTGCAAAAAGGAGTGCGTGACCACTCCACCAGGTAATAAAGAACGGAAAGCCCAAGTGAGCAATTTTTTCCTCCTGTGTTTTAAGTTCTCTCTCTAGGATCAGGGAACTGGAAGAATATTCTGCGAGGGATTGTTCACGGAGAAGTAGGTCTTCCTTTGGGATTTCCACCAAGGGATATAGAAGCATAAATAGGAAGGTAACACTTAATTTTCTGTGCACAACCGTCGTTAATTCATGCGACACTCCTTACAAACGGCTGTAGTCAACCTGAGAAAATCTGTTGAAGTCACACACAAGAAACTGCCTAGAAGCCAAAGCTTGTTGTTAAATTGAATTAAGTGTTTTATGTGTTACTTTTTGAAAAATAAACTGCATGACACGTTTACCAGACCAGAAACTGCAGAAATACTTAAGGTTTTGCCCTTCCGCAAGGGAGCCCAGGATACATCCTGGTTCCATAGCAGTAGGTTTTCCACTGAGGGATTACAGAATGGACTATTTAAGGTAACTGTGGGGCAACTAATGCCGTCTGGCCAGTTCTTCTGTGACACCCAAGGCGCAGTGGTTATGCCCAATAAGCTTCTGGAGGTGACTCACCCCTTTGCAGATCCTGCTCTCTGCAGTGACCCAGCATAGCACTCATTGCTCATGGAATTGCCAGCAATGCCATTTCCTCTTTCTCCTCTGCGCATTACTTACAACAGAACAAAACAAAATAAACCTTTCAACCAGAAGGTAGTTCGTGTTTTCCCTCTTAAGCTCCCTTAATCCATAGTTACTATGGGTTTTATAAATAAATATCAAGCTTCTTAATACCCATGAAATACAATATGACACATGCAAACATGCAAACATATTTTACCAGATGGTCCGCTAGTAACCAAAAAAGGCAACAACAGAAATTCAAATATTCAGGGTTTGGGTTTAGATGCAGAAGAGGTGAGTCCTTTCAAAGCAAGATCCACTTAGCTGGTGTAATCGTGAACTTACACTCAGTACAAGTTTTGAACCAACAGCTAAAGAACATATGCAGAAATTCCAGGTAAACTTAAGCCACTGGATACAAAGATGTTGGCAAACAGGGCTCTTGATAGGAAAGGTGGGTTTCTCCGTTCACCAGTCCACGGAAGTTGTGATCTTTTCAAAAGGCAGTTCTTCAGTAAAAGAGTAAGAAAGACAGGGAGTGGGGTTAGAGACATAGGAGACAGAGGTATCCTCTACTCTTACTTTTCTTTTAAAGCCTTTAAATAAGTGTTGATAAACAACATTTGTTAATTTGTGTAAAAACTATCATTGAGCATCTACTCTACAAGTGCTGAAAATACAGCTGTATATTAAATACAGCTCCTACCTCCAAAGATTTGATGGTCTAGTGAGACAAAAAGAGATCAGGAACAGCTGTGTGCTAAGGTGGGCGGTGGCACTGCTTACTGTCATAGGGTTCTCGGAGGAGAGAACCCTAGATCCATCTTTGAGGATCTAGGAAAACATCTCAGAGGAAATGCCACCTAAGCAGACAACTGAAGATCAATAAACCAGTTAGAAATGCTTTCAGCTGCAAGTAACAGAAAAATCTGACTTACAGTGATTTTAACACGTGGCAAGAAGACTGGAGGTGAGCAGTGGCTAGATTTGGTTGAGACTTTGCATTGTGTCAGGGCTGCCATTACAGAAGTCTCTTGGATTTTCCTTCATGTTTGTTGCCACATGGTTGCAAGATGGCGGCCCCAGCTCCAGGCATCACACTAAGGAAGAATGGAGAAGAACTGAACCAACTACGTCAGTCCCATTTTCATCAGGTTAAAAAAAAATTCTGTCTCAGGGGCTGGCCCCGTGGCCGAGTGGTTAAGTTTGCGCGTTCCGCTGCAGGCAGCCCAGTGTTTCATTGGTTCGAATCCTGGGCGTGGACATGGCACTGCTCATCAGACCACGCTGAGGCAGCATCCCACATGCCACAACTAGAAGAACCCACAACGAAGAATATACAACTATGTACCGGGGGGCTTTGGGGAGAAAAAGGAAATAATAAAATCTTTAAAAAAAAAAAAATTCTGTCTCAGAAACACCCCCCAAATAATTTATTGCTATGATCCATAGACTATAACAAGATCACATGACTGCCCTTAGCCGCTAGGGAAATTGGGAACAACATGAACATTATATAATTCAGTCTTTATAGTGAGAGGTGGCAAGGGGAGGAGGTGATTTTCAGCAAGCATAAACAACGTCTGCCACAGACAAGTAGGTACCAGCCAGGAAAAAAGTGTGGTTGGATATTCTAGGCAAAGAAAGTAAGGTGTGAAAATGGCACAGAGCATCATGCAACCTGGGAAATAAAAGTATTTCAAGGGGCCAGGCCCATGGCATAGTGGTTAAGCTTGCATGCTCTGCTTCAGGGGCCTTGGGTTCGTGGATTTGGATGCTGGGTATGGACCTGGATGCCGCTCATCAAGCCATGCTGCAGTGGAGTCCCACATACAAAACAGAGGAAGATTGGCACCGATGTTAGCTCAGCAACAATCTTCCTCAAGCAAAAAGAGGAAGATTGACAATGGAAGTTAGCTCAGAGCCAATCTTCTTCACCAAAAAGAAGTATTTCAAGGCAGCTAAATGTCTGGTACAAACAGAGGCTGTGGTGTGAGATGGGGCTGAATATTCCAGACTTTATCTTGAGAACAATGGAGAGATAGTGAAGAGTTTTAAATCAGGAAAAGCTATAATTAGGTTTTTTATCTATTTCATTTATTTATTTATTTATTTATTGCTGAGGAAGATTCGCCCTGAGCTAACAACTGTTCCCAGTCTTCCTCTTTTTGTATGTGAGCTGCTGCCACAGCATGGTCACTGACGAGTGGTGTAGGTCCACTCCCAGGATCCAAACCCACTGAAGCAGAGCATACCAAACTTAACCACTAGGCTACCAGGGCTGGCCCACGTTTTTGATTTTTTAACTGTATTATTTAGTAAGTGTTTATTCCAAAATTCAAACCGGCTTAGACAATAACATAGATGTATTGGTTCGTGTAAAAATCCAGAGTTAGAAAAGAATTAGGCACAGTTCCTTCATGGGTCAAACTCAATTTCTATGCGATTCTCTTGGTTCTCCCACATTCCATGCTGGCTTCGTCTCGGGCTGGCTTCCTTCAAGGATCAAGACGGCTGTCAGGAGCATCTGAAGCTGTTTGCCAGCTCACTCAAATACGGGAGAAAGAGACAACTATCGATTCCCATAGCCAGATTTGAGTTTGTTCTGAGTAGATCAACCTAAACCTGTCATTATGGCCATAGTAACAGCCATGAACTATTTCTCAAACTCTATTCAGGAAAACATATCAAAACTCTTAAGTTCAAAACAGCTGGAGAAGTTTAGGAGGAATCCCTTTTGGTTTATCCATGCCAAATCACAACACACAATGCTACTATGTTCCCTCATATGCTGTGGCTATTTAACAAATAATATATGCAGGTAGTCAACCAGAAAATATTTACTAAGCATTTTCTATTTCCAAGACACAAGGGGGAATACAAAAAAGAATAAATCCAGAATCTATTACTATCTAAGCAGAGTAAAGTTGGTTAGGTAATTCTTACAAACGTTTTCAATTTACCATCTTTGGCTGGTGTGGTAGCCTCTTATAATTCTACTTTAGTCTTCTTCAGACAGGGTTCTAACACACAGTTTGCCATGCTTTTTACCAGATGACCCCACCTGACCACAGCTTGACGTCCGGGGTCTAAGAACCACTAGCCTATCAAGTGGGCTGGTATAGAGCTCTGCCCCAAAGAGGCACATCTGTAGAATTAGGTCTGGCCAACTCAAAGAGCTCCTCTATGTTGGTAAGCTTTAATGTGGCCTACACAAAGGGAATCAGCAGACCATAGAGTGATGAAGTTCCAGAAGGAAAAGGAAGGATGTAAAATTTTTGATTGGTATAGAAGAACCTGTTCATACATTTTTTTCCTTAAATGAGTCATGATTCCATTGGATTATACTCCATTGGACTCATTGAAATGAGTGATAGATGATGAGTTTTATTTTTGTGTCAATATTTATCAAATACTACTAACTAAATCCTTGACGACTATCTAAAATTTTGATGAAAAATATTAGATGCTTATTTTTAAGTGTTCAAAATTCAGTTAGGGGGTATGCAAGCAAAATCTTGAAGACTGGTGCTCAAACGGAAAAACTGTGACCCAAGAGAAATAAAGGGACTGTCCTGCAATATAGAGAAGCTGATCCGCAGAACATCCATCCACAGTGCACTAATAATACCAACCCAGACGACCTTTATTCAGTGAAAGAATATTCAGTTATTTGCTAAATAACATTTAGCAAAGTTTCAAGAGATAAAGAAGGGCAGAAAGGCGTCAGGAACTTCCGATGCATTACAGCCCTGTCTCTACGGAAGTTCCGGGTGTCCATCCACTTGCATCCTTTGTGGCCTATTTCTCTGTGAAAGACTGTCCTCTTTGAAGGCTTCCAAGACTTTAGCTATTCACCTGTCACCTTAATAAGCTTTCCCTGTGTCCTGCCACCAGGATGATTATTTATTTAACATTGTCTCAAAAATCAACTCATATTTTAGATTTACAATAACAAATTATGTCCCTAAAATAAAAGATTTGGTGTGTTAATTATACTTTTTCTAATACATATTAAAATAATAAAACTTTAAGACGAAAAGTCCCCCTTTGTGCCAATTCAACTCATTCTGTGGGCCCAGTGGTGGAACTACCAGGAAGCATCGTTCTGACTGAAACTACCAGTGGACTAAGCCTTTGGTCTTCCGAAAACTGGTGGACGTGACTATTGTATTACTTAGACAGGGACTGGGGCTATTTCATCAACTTGAAGGATTTAAGTCTGTCTCCAGGCTCAGAGAATGAGTCCGGCTAAAAGAAATGCCCAACAGTGACCAAGATGGTCATTTTTTTTCTCTCTCAACAAAGAGATAAAACCATATCATTCACTAGCCTTGCATAATATGTTTCATTTGCGCCCGTGCCTGGGCAAGTGATCTGTAATAAAACAGTTGGACCTCTTCTCACCAAAGCCAGCTGCACTTCAATGACAGCAGAATAAAGAGTGGAAAAAGCTCCCCAACATTTCTTTAGCGATATCTGAGTTTGAGTCAATCAACTCAGTCAATATTTGAGTCAATCAATTAAAAAAGAAAAATAATTTGCATGGAGTCAGAAGTCGGGTGGTGGCCTTAGGCTTCCACAACTTAAAAAAAGGGGTGGAAAAGACAGAGAGAGAAGAAAAATAGTAAAGAAACAAGAAGTGGGAGATATGCTAGATTTTATGACCATATGGAAAACTATTAGCAATTCTTTGGTCTCCAGAGTTATTTATTTATGTAGGTATTTCCTTCCCATTTGCTACCACATCCCCTAAATATCTTGCAAAAAATATTTTGGACAGTATATTAAATATATATAGCTGTATGTCAATAAGATACAAATAAATGAGTAAATACATCTTGGAAACGGGGAGATAAGGATAGTGAAAATAAGAGGAAAGCAGAATTTAATTCAATGTACTTAATACATCTCATTAGACTCTATACACTTGCTAGAAATAGTCTAGGAATCCGGCCTCAGCAACCCGGCAGGTGGCAGAAAAGAAGAAACCCGATGGGGAAGCCACTGAGGGATCATCAGTGCCTGGAGGACCACGCAGTCGGGGAAACCCACATTTGGATCCCTGCTCTAACCAGCTCTGTGGCCTTGAGTGCAAGTCATTGAACCTCAGAAGCCTCAGTTTCCTCCTCTTTAAAATAGGAATGATGATCCCTAACTCCCAGCTTTATGAACTACACACGTCAAGTATCTGGTAGAACACCGGGTGTTAAGCAAATGATTAACACCAGTCATCAGTTAAACGCCCATGCAATCCGTAGAATAAAAAATAAAACCAATTGCTTGGGATCAGCTAGCAGGTAGGTAACCCGCTAAGACCAGCAGGTGTTCAGTGAAACTCCAGCAAAGAGAGAATAAAGAACCCACTCAATTTCTTCAGCAACACTTGAGTTTTGAATCAATCACTGTAGAAAGTAAAATAATTTACACGTGACCAGAACTTTGGCAGTGGTTTCAGGCTTCAACTTAAGACATTTAGATCTGGCCGTCTGTGTGTGTGTGTGTGTGTGTGTGTATGCACACACATGTGTGCACGTGTCTGTGTTATGCTATTGTTTTAATTTAGTAGTCCCTCGACTAAAAGTAATTCATCCCCTCACAGATTTGCACAGGTGGCTTCAAGACTGACCTTCCTTTTTCTATTTTCTTCAGAAATCAAGTGGACTTCCTGGCTCTGCTTTCCTCTCCCTTCTTCACAGGACACTGTGAGCTTTCTCTGAGAAGGCGAGTGAGTCCATTGGACCAGGCTAGCATCGTTTTAATGGATGAACCGGTGACAAGCGCTAGACACATAACTAGGTGGCAGACTTCCCTCCCACCTCTCGGGAGGAATTTAGGCTTCATGCACACCCAGCCCCCTTTGGCTCGCCACGTCTTTCAGTTCCAGATCTTCTGGGATTCCAGTCAGCAGGCTCGTGTGTCTCATTCTACCTCTGAAACCCGGAGCTGCTGAGCCGTGATGATTTTTCCACGCCTCACCCTGGGGTGTGTTCGCACAAAATGCCGAAGTATTTTAAATCTTTCGAACTCATTAAAATAGATGTGCAACTGGGATCTGCTCACTCTGTTCTCCAGGATCCCCTACTCTGGCTCCCCACACCCTACTGTCCCCCAAAACTCACAACCCCAATAGATCCCATTAATAAAGACATGCGAGCTGTCTCTGGTGGTCTGGAAACAATATGGTCATATTTAATTCCCGTTGGCACCTGGTTTTTTCTTCACTAGAGCAATAGCCCGTGCTGCCTCCCACATTAGCATCCCTCTGAGGCCGTAAAAGACTTGACTAGAGGCCAGAGTCACACTTTCCCACAGGGACCGAAATTGCCATATTTCTCAGAAAGCTGTATATTTTTATCCAGAACTGATTTGAAATGCTCCAAAAAAGAAATTTTAAAAAGTATGATCAGAAAAGTAGAAGTGAAGACAACCCAATGTCCTTTACTTGGTAACTTAGTACTTTTTAGGAAAGAGATACATTTGGTGGGGAAAAAAACCTCTGGGCCTCAGAAAACAGCAGCAGGAAAGGAACACATTTTTATTATCAGAGACGTTGGACAACAATGGGTGAAACCCTTTTAGCCGAGTGTTTGACAAAGAAGCGCATCGCGTGGGTCAACCACAAGATTTGAATGCCTGCCAAGGGCTGCTCATGATGAGACAAGGAAAACAGCATCAGGCTTAAGAGCTTGAGTTTTGGAATCAAGCAGATTTGAAGATCATTTTCTGGGTTCTTACTGTGGGCTGTTAACCTGGCTCTCCCACATACTAACTGTACGACTTGTGGTGAATAACGTAAACCTCAGACAAGCTATTACATCTCTTCCATAAGGATGCAGTCAGTTTAAATGACAATTTAATATTGTGCATAGAATAGAGCAGGGCAACAAACAATGATAAGTGCCTATGGTGGGATGGATGGTTGTATAAGAAATGATCACTGCCATCAAAGAGCACGCAATCTAGTGAAGAAGAAAAGTGCAAATATCGAATTATAATATAATGCAATACCTGCCATAATCGAGGCTGGACAGACTGCTCTCAGAGCACAGAACAAGGGCCGTTTTCCTAGTGGATCCAGGAGGCAGATGCTGGCGGTCTGACCCCAGGGCATCCCCTCTTCCTCATCGTATCCTACTGGAGTGGCCCTTGAGTAGGGAAGTGGAACGACAATCGGTCTGGCTCCCAGCCCTGCTTTCGATGTGAGAAGATTCCAAACACAGTGGCCATTTTCTGTGACCCTGTTGGGCCCACTGCAACCAGACATACCCTTGTCCTTTTCAAAATCTGGAAGACTGTCACAAAATAGGCCCTTCCTCAAAGGACTTTGGCCACTTCATTTGTTTTCTTGAGGACCTTTGAATCCGCCCATCTCACACGGTCATTTAGCCATACAGCAAGACTTCCAACAAAATCTCCCCATAAGGATGGAAATGTCAAAATCAATTTCCTGGAGAAGAAACAAAAATGGCTTTTTTCCCTAAAATTGTCTTGATAGCAAAATTTATGAGAGTAGAAAGATGTCCTGGGGGATCACAATGAAGACTCATTTGAAGGGTCATTTTCATCTGGACCAGGGAAAGGCCCGGAGAAGGAGCTCCCTGGGCCCCAGAGGACAGACTGTGTGTCGGAATTTTTCCTCATTTCTAACAGCTACAATTCTTTTGCAAAGGGCTGCTTGCATCTCAAGGGTAGTGGGTCGGCAAGGTGTTTCACACAGGAAAACTGAACAAGCTGGAGTGACAGGCAGAGGCTAGCATGGCATACTGCAGGCGGCGCGGCAATGGGTGAGGTATGTCCAGGTGCCAAGGATATTTCGGCAGGCCCAGAGCCCTGTTACACTCTCTGGAGTTTCAATCTACAAGGAATGCTAAAATCTTACTGGAATATGTCTGAAAGTACGGGCCACTGTAATTCAGATCACCACCCGGGACTCAGCATAGAAGGGTCAACGTGTAAACCGGTTCCCTTGCCACAAAATGAGACACAAATCTGAAGCAAAAATTAGAAACAATTCTCCCCAGGCCTTCCCTCCCCCACTAAATACGTGATGAACAGAACTTACAGATGTCAGCTCAAAGGGATGCAACATTTCTGTCGTGCCCAGGTTCCCACCCCGACCCCATGCAGATGGTCCAGAAGCACAGTCAGCCATCACTGAGTCTGACTGAGAGATGGAGCACACGGCACAGTTCAGGCAGACCACTGGCTCTGATAAACAGGAGTGATCACAGCAGTGGGCAGAGCCTGCCACAGAAGACCAGGCCCACCACCGCCGAAGCCCTGGCAGCTGGGCCGGTTGCCTGCGGGAGGGCAGTTAGGGCTCAGGTTTAGGGACATCAGCAGGGATACAGTAAGGCAAGTCCCAGCCAGAAGCAGTGATGGCAGTGGCAGCTCCAGGATTTCCGTTTAGGAAAGACTCACAGGCAGCAATTTGGTGGGAAGGGGACTAGAAATCTGAAGATGTCTAGCACTTTACATAGGATTTAGAAAATGTCAATTATCCATATCAAGAGCTGTAAACGCTGTGGATAACTAAAGCCTCCAGAACACACCCCACAAGCCACCCCTGACACTGCAGGATCGAGAAGTTGCCTGCATTCAGAATTCTCTAAGGCCACTGCCCTAAGGCCCCAACCAGAACGGTGGATTTAGAAACCAGGACACACAGTGGGGGACAGGCTCAGGATGCAAAAGCCAGCTGCAGATGTCCTGTCCCTGCCGACAGGGGACGGGGAGGGCTTGTTGCAACCCCCACCCAATGCGGCAGCCCAGAGGTCAGCAGAGGGACCCGCATCCTCTGTTAGCAGAACGGGGAGATGCTGGATGTGATGGCCTGACACTGTACGGAGGGACCCCGGGGTCTGCTTAATTGTGTCCTGCCTCAAGCCCAGATTGGTCTGCAAAGGAGGCAGGGCCAAGCTGCAGGTGGGAGATCCGTGCGGCCAGCTGTGACGGAGCTGCAGGAGGCTGACCAGGGGAAATGTCCCAGGAGGCGGCGGCGGGGATGGGGAGGGCAGGCTGAAATGAATCCTTGAATGTCCTAGGGAAGCAGACCGGTCACTCTATGTGGGGAAGAAACTTCCTTCCCGCTCTCTTTATTTTCCTTCCTCTCTCTTCCCTCACAGGCAACCAGCTAGAAGCAGGATGAGCTGTCTCGCGGAAGAGGTAATAAAAACAGCTTTTAAATTACTGGAGGTCATGCCCTGTTTGAAACAACAACAAGAAAAGGGAGCAGAGTGCTCCCTCTCCGCAGAGACCGTGTTGCCATGATCTGGGGCCAAAGCGATGACTCGAGCAGTGAGTACGTTAGTACTGTCCTGCGCTCGTAGCCTCGGGCTGAGGCAGGAACCGCAAATCTCCCTTCCTCCCTTCTTTTAAAAAAACTCCTCACCACTCCCATGTCAGCCTCTCCAGCACATATTCCTTTTTACTGCAGATGTTTCTGCAAGGTCTTCCCCTGAGAGTTGAGTGCGGATGCAATAATCTAAGATGCAGTGTCTGGGGCTCTTTTATCTGTGACCCACGTTCCTGCACATTTGGCCCAGAACATAAAGAGGAGACCCCCAGCCACCATAAAACAGCCAGGGAGTGAGCAAAGGTATCATAGCTCCCAACTCAGATAGTTTAAGAGGTAAGAGAGACCTCAGAGAGACAAAAGATAAAATCAGTACCTGGAAAAATAGGTCAAGTCACCTTAAAGAGTCAGAAGAGCTCCCTGAATATGTCAATCATCTCTAACGTTGAGGAAGCAGTGGGGCTGCTCAGCCAGCCACTGGACCATGGCAAGGCCTGACCAGCACATCAAGGGAGAGGTGACCTGTGCTGAGCACTGGCTCCTGTGGTCCAATGGCACTCAGAGCCCCAGGGGAGAGAGGAGCACCAGGCTCATTGTAGCCCAAGGCACGAACCACGCCATTCCCTTAACTCACCAAGCACCCTCTGATGATAACCAGGATCCTCCCCAGGCTCATGGAGGGAGAGTTCACCAGCTGAGGGTCAAGAGTGCCTCTGTAGGCCAACAGTTCTGGCTCTAATCAATTGACTTGGTCACTTAATTTACAAGTAATCTTGGTTTCTGTAAGTCTGCCCTTGAGAGATTGGGTCTGCTGAAAATTTCAGTGCCTATGGTAAATTCAATCAACATTTACTGAGTGAACAAATGAATAAACTTAGGCTTCTGGGCCTGCAAGATTAAAGGTTTGACTTGGAGCCATGGAAAATCCCTGTAGGCAACATCTTTCTGTGAGCTGCTTGAGAGAGATCCAGCCAGTCTCTCCTGGGCTGTGAACCACCCCACCACTGTTACTCCTCGGTGAAACACACAACTCATATGTTTCTAACACAGATCAACACAAATAAAACCAGCTCTTTGGCCACAGGGAAGAACTTTCATACTTCAGAGAATAATATAAAGCAATAAATAACTACCAAATTGGGTAGTTCATGAGCAGGAAAGTAGGAATGGACCTACTGAGAAGGAGCTTCTGGAAGAGATGGGCTTTAGTAGGCCTTGTAGCTTTGCATGGATGGAGGATTGGTCCGTGGCGCCCCAGACAGGGATGGAAATGTGTGGCACCTAGAAAGAAGGTGGGAACACTTAGAGCAGAAGGTTTAGGTTTTGAAGCGCTAGATACGATGTTGGAGACTAAAGGACTAACCAGATCTTGCAGCGTCTTAAACCCCAGGCTGCTGCACATTCATGAAGCAGAAACAAGCCTAAGAAGACTGACCTGGTCATAATGCATCAGGTCACAGACGAGAGAGAGTGGAAGTAAGGGAACAGCTAACACATCAGTGCAGGAGTACGGTGAAGAGGGCTATTGACTCTATTGGGAGACTTTGTCCCTCCCTTCAACACTTTGAATTTTTCTCCTATGCTCTATCATGTCAACTTAGTCCAATATATTTTACTGGTTTCTGCTGTACACACATTATCTCCTTTATCTATCCCAACAAATATGAGGGACATACTCCTATCCCCAATCTGTAGATGAAGAACAAAGTCACCGGTACGGTTCGTAACTTGCCCAAGGTCATACAGCTGATTAGCAAATAGCTGATTTGAGGCCAAGCCTTGGATTGAAGCTCAGGTCTATCGGAGCTGAGGGCCAACAATCCTCTGAGTGTGTGCGAACAGTTCCCCTGCTATCTAGGGAAATTAGAAAATACGATTCCTTAGCAAGAGCTTTAAAAGTCAAGTTCTATAATTGGCACCTAGATTTTCTTTTATGCTTTTCTATTAACATCACATTTAGTCCAAGAAGAATTTGCTCTCCTTAAGCATTAACTAAGCATTAGGTAAGTGAAATTCTCGAATATATTCAATTCTTAAGCATATGAACGGGGTCAGCATTAATTAACACAGTAAATCAAATAGGATTAGAGGCTTCAACCAGATAGAAGTTTATTATTCCCTTACAGGAATGAAGTCCAGGAAGAAGCAGTCAGAGTGGCGATAGTGGCAGCACAGGGTCAACAAGGACCCACACTGCTTTCTTCCCACTCCACCATTCTTAACACGGAGCTTCCATCTTCAAGGACTCCACGAGCCCCAATAAGGTGCTGAAGCTCCAGCCGTCGAGTCCACGGTCCAGGCAGGCATCTGAGGAAGTGAGGACGAGCAAGAAAAAAATGCACTGCCTCCATCTGTCTCTATCGTAAAGTGCACTTTCTAGAAGTTCCTTCCGACAAATTCCGCTTGGAACTAAGTGGCCTTTCCTAGCTACAAGAGGGGCTGGAACTCTGTCTTATTCTAGGCAGCAAAGTGCTCAGCTAAAAATCTGTCACTCAGGAAGAAGGAGAGAGCAGATCCTGAGTGGGTTACTAACAGTCTATGCCACTCAGATAACCCGAATTAGCAAGGAAGCCAAAAATGAATTTAAATGCAGACAGTGTTCTAGGATTCTATTTGCACTTGAAAAATGGAAATCTGAGCCTCTTACAGCACTTTTCTGCAGGCCAAAGAAGGAAAAGCTTTGAAAACATATTTGAGGGTCTTTAGGCATTTGTTTTTAATTTTTTTAATGACCTCTTGGTATTTTAATGAAAGAGGTTTGCTCCTGTCAAGTAAACTTAATTTCCTGAGACCTGTCAAAATTTTCTTTTATTGTATTTCCAGGATAAGCTCTTGGAATAGTGAGGGCAATCTATGAAGTGTGAGAAATATAGCCATAGGGGTTGTGAAGGCCAATGCTGCGTCTAGGAGTGTTAAACAGTGAGAAGATGCTGCTATCACGCAAAGAATCACCAATCTGGCACTCCCAGAGAGATGCACTTGTCCGCAGAACTAGGTTTTATCATAAGATTTGCAGGGTGAAAATTGTGTAATATTTTTAAAGTCAACCCCAAAGAGGATTATCTTGGTTCCCTGGGGCAACCAGAAATGGCCCCTTCTCCGTAAAGCGGACTCCTCTGCTCCCTATTTTATTCCTAAATGGGCCAGTGCGGTTTAGGATTAAACAATCCTGGAAACTTTTCAGGAAGGTCAAAGTTCAGCCATCACCCAAGCAACTCTGATTTAGAGAGCTCATGAGAAAAGGACCAGCTATATCCATGATTTTTCAGACTTGGCCGATTGAAAGTAAATACACGAGAACAGTCTCTTAACGGTGATTCCAAATTTTCTGATTATGCCAGAAATGAAAATCTGCAAAATTTCAAAGAGCTATCATTTTTGACACTTTCAAAATAAGGTCAGACCCTTTTTCAACTTACACTAATTTCGGAGAACCACTGTCAGAGGATGCTGAGTTTAGCAAAACAGTTTCAGTTCACCTCTAAATAAAATAGTGACCTATTTTTAGAGACCAAGGGTTTCAGTGTTTTACCAGTTCTGGAAATAAACATCATTCCTTCTATTTCAATGAGCACAGCTGTCTGGGTGAGGATGTAAACATCCCCTGGCCGTGTTGTGAATCCAAACACAACAGTGTCAGGCTGGCGTGTGAGAACCAGGAAACGAGGCTGACTCCAAATGCCACCAGAACTGATCCGGTCCCACTATCCAACCTAAATGAAGACGGACCTACAAGAGACGGAGTACGCTGGGGCCTCTTTCAGAAACTAGTCCTTTTGTCCATCCATGCTTCTCCGAGAAGTACAAAAATCCTGATGGAACCCTACATTCATCTTATTTTTTATTTCCTATATTTTACAACATTTGGACATCTTGGGGGCCCTAGCTGGCCAGGGAGAGACTGCTCTTCCCAGAGCTAACTAATTCCTCAAATAATAACTCAGTTTCAAACACACCTTTCATATTCAAACCAACCAATCCTGAGTCCATATCACCTCCGTTACTTAACTTTCGCACCCCAAGTCAGTATTTCTCCTGTCCTAAATCAACTCAGGGCCAGGTATGAGGCGAGCAGGGACAGCCCTTATGCCCCAAACGTGCCAGAATTATTCAAACTAGCCAATCCTACGCTGTTCCCCTTGCCCTGCCCTGCCTTGCCCACAGAAAACACAAGAAGGCTCTGGTTTATGTTTTCCCCTCACTCCTTTCTGTCTCTGACCAAACCTGGTGATTCCTGTGTGGCCCTGCATTGTGTGGCATGTGCCCTCCTCTTGAGAAATGTAAGTAATAGAAATCTGCTTTCAGTGGCATTAGCCTCTCTATGCTGTCGCTCAGTCACCTCTATAAATTAGAAGTCCCACAGGTCCCGTCGGTGATACAAATTCCCATTAACTAGGGCTTCAGAACATGGTATAAAATGTAGACCTGCAAAATCGCACTTCTGTCTATGTCCATTGTCCAGTCTGTTGACCCAACTTGTGTGCAGTTAGGTAAATATGACATCTGATGGGAGAAAAATACTTTCTCAACTGTGTAAAGGAGTCAGAAAAGCCTCATCTCACAAGGATCCCACACAATGGTGCCTAGCAACCTCCTGTGCTAAGAACAAGAGGCAGGTTCCTTACACATCCCACAGCTCTCCTCACCAGGATGCAGGATGCAGACTCAGAACCTCTCAGCCCCGTGTCTGGACCACGCTGGCCTCCCAGGCTCATCGAGCAGTAACCAGCAGTGGCCTAATGAGCCAAGTCTGGCCCACGCATGTGTCTTATTCGGCCATCGCATTATGTTTAAATACATTTAAGCCAACATATAAAAATCATGACATTTCACACAAAAATCTGAATTTTCAGCTTCTTTTAAAATTTGAAAACTTTGGTGGTGCTGGCGTGTTTTCCCACATGGCAACCACCAATCAGAGCTGGAGAGGGTGCCTCTCAGTCGGGGCATGTCCTCTCCAGCCTGCCACAGCTGCCCCCACCTGCCTTTTTGGTTCAGAACACTAAGGGCAAGGGTCAGTGGCCTTTTAGCCTTGTGCTTGCTCAGTTGACTGCCTTACACTAGAGGTGTTTTTCTGTACCCGCAGTGATATTGAGCAGTGGTCAAGAGGAAAGGGCTCTAGAACTGGACGCTGCCTGGGTCCAAACCCTGGGCCTCCCACTTTTGTCATAGGCTTGACCTTGGGCAGTTTCACTCATCAATATGCCTCAATAACCTCGTCATTAAAGGAAGGGTAATAATGGTACCTACCTTGTGGAGTGGTTGTGAGGATAAAAGATTTAAAATCACCTAGAACAGTGTCTAAGTGGCACAAAGTAAGGGCACAATTAATGTTAGCTTTCAGAATCCATGTCTTTATTCAAAATTGAGTTGGAGGCGGGGATGGACTAAGAGGACCATGTGTTTCAGAAAGACTGAGAAAATGTTTCTTTATAGAACGAAGAAAACTCACTCCCACACGTTTAATAGGCAAACCACCAGCCACTTTCATTCAGTCACTGCCTGTCTGGACCTACAGACAGCACTCTATTATGGAGCTCAGCTCCAGGCTCTCTTGTCCCCAGTCCAACATGTGAACTTTTTCCAGAGTACTATTCCTAACGCAAAGCTCTAGACATTTCCCTCAACCTTTAATGAGCCAGCCTCCTTAGCGTGACATCAAGGTCCTCTATTATCAACTCCATCATGTCTTCCTTTACACTCCCTGCATTCCGGCCAAATGAACCACCGACCATCTCCCCAGATGAACCACCAAACATTCCCCACCTACTGTGCTCGAGGCTACCTCTGGACCTGGTCCCTGCTGTTGGCTCTCCTTGTCATGCCCTTCCAGCCCCTGCACAGCTTGGTCAGGTCCAATCCATCCCTGGAGGTTTAACACAAAGGCCACTTTCTCATGAAAACGTCTTCATCCCTCCACTCAAGCTCTCCCTTTAAAACTCCTCTAGCATTTTCTCTTACTGCATTTCACATTTTCTTCATTTTATTGCCGTTATGTGTATATGTCTCTTCTTTTTCCCACTATACTGTAAAATTCTGGACAAGATTCTTTTTTTTTAATTTCCCAAAGCACCAATCACAGTAAAATGCATTAACCTGGTGATTAATTAAGAGAATGGAGCGGGGCCAGCCCCGTGGCTGAGTGGTTAAGTTCATGCACTCCGCTGCAATGGCCCGGGGTTTCACGGGTTTGGATCCTGGGCACAGACACGTACCGCTCGCCAGCCCACGTTGAGGTGGCGTCCCGCATGCCACAACTAGAAGGACCTGCAACTAAAAATATACAACTATGTGCCTGGGGGGATTGGGAAGATAAAGCAGAAAAAAAAAAAAAGATTGGCAACAGTTGTTAGCTCAGGTGCCAATCTCAAAACAACAGAGAACGGAGGACAATACCATTTTTTTCCTTTTTAAAATATCTTCTCAAGATACAGTCTGGGTTTTGGTATGACATAGGATCAGCCTAACAGTTAGAGACAGCCTGTCTCAATTTCCCGGAAAAGTAGTGGGAGGTGGGTCCTGGGAGGTGGAGGTGGGGAAGCCGGTGGGAGCAGGAAGGAAAGGAAAGCACAACACACTTAAGACTGGGGCACTTTCAAGTGATTGACAGAATTGGGAGGAATTTCCAGGGACCTCAAGACCAATGGGACTGACTGCAGAAACATGAGTCCTGCCTTGCAAATGTAAGTCCCCTTGAAAGAGAGTAAACCTGCCCACCTGGAAGAAGGTGGGAAGATTTTTATCCCTCCCACTCTCTAACACACGGGCATGAATGCAAGTTATGAGAAAAGAGAGCTACGGTTAAAAATAACAACATAAAGGGAACTGGCCCGGTGGCACAGCAATTAAGTTCACACACTCTGCTTCGGCGGCCTGGGGGTTCACCGGTTCGGATCCCGAGTGCAGACATGGCACCGCTTGGCAAGTCGTGCTGTGACAGGCGTCCCACATATAAATTAGAGGAAGATGGGCACGGATGTTAGCTCAGGGCTAATCTTCCTCAAAAATAATTAATTAATTAATTTTCTTTTAAGTAACAACATAAAAAGAACAGTATAATAACCAGGCAGTAAAGTAAGAAAGCTGTCAAAATAACACTTCCCTCCAAAAAAAAGTGCAGAAGCAAATACCATTTATTTTGTCGAGATTGTTGGGATTCTGGATTTTTTCGCTCTTGTGCTGATTTGTGTTTTCTAGTTTTCCCAGGACTGTTTTTGTAATAATAAAAATGTAAATACCATTATTGTTTTTTGAAGTTTTTTAAATACAAAAAAAAAATGACATGAGATATCATATTCCCCCTTAGAATGGTGGAACAGGCCTTTTAACTACCAGTTCTTGCTAACATTTGTTAAGCACTTACTATACACGGAGTAATATGCTAAGTGATTCATTATCACCTCACTGTGTCCTCACGTCAACCTATTCACATTTGAGAAACTGAGGTTCAGCAAAATTAAATAACTTGCTTCAGGTCCCACAGCTAGGAAATGGTAGAGGCCCGGTCTACACAGACCTCTCAGATTCATTCCAGAGCCTCAGCTCCCAGCACCGGGTGTCCCGCCTCCTAACACACAGTCCCACAGAGGACACTGGAGATGCTGTCATGTGTTGTTGGTGGAAGCGTAAACTGGTACAATCTAGAAAGCAATGGTGCGATACATGTCAAGGGCTTTAAAAACGTTCACGTTTCTTGCAAGTGATATCTCTAGGAGTATATACTGAGGAAATAAACTAAGATGACTCCAAAATTTATAAACAGGATGTTCACAGCATCATTACATATCACAGTGAAAAAATGGAAACAACTGTATGTCAAAGAAGAGAAACAGTTAAATAAATTATAGTGTTTCCATTTAAAATTGTTTTCAATGACATGGCAAAATCAAATTTTAAAAAGTGTGATGTATTTCTTAATTATATGAAAGCATATTTTCATACAACTCTGTTTTGTGAATATATAAAAACCTATTTATATATACATGCATAGAAAAAGGTCTGGGAGGAAAATCACACAGCTGTTATTTATTGTATGATACAGCTGTTTTTAAAAATTTCTCTGCTTTCCATATTTATTATGATGAACACATTATTTTCATACTCATAAAAATAAATTTTCTTATGCAAGATTCATTCTTAGAATGCCTGATTTATATTCTTTATAACTTTTTTTATGTTTACATTTATAACTTTCTGGATTGTACCTGTTGAATCAAAATACCTTTATTTAAAAGGAGTGTTTTCAAATTTTTAGTTTAATTCCTAGAATATATAAGCAAATTTTAAACATTTCATATGAGCAATATTAATGTTAATGTAACATAATGAATTTAACTCACATGGATCCCAAAGAATTAAAATGTGATCATTATTTGAAATAAACTTAGAAATTGTTCTATTTGCAGCAAACGTCTGTTTATCTTGAATCCAACCTACTGGAAAACTAAAATAAACATAATTATTCCATGCTGCACAATTGCAGGGTAATTACTGTTAATAATGATGACTCGAAGGCATTGCAAGACCCTAAACTGACTTCTAAGCCACCAAAGAAAGATTGCATTACATTTAGAATAGCTTCGTTGTTAAGACTGTTTTATTGTGCTGAATTCTCTGAAAATTGGCTATCCTACATTTGGCAGGTACAGTCACTTTCAGTAAGCTAAAATAGTCTACTAGTGAAAATGCCGTATTCCCTGATGCTTTTGAATAAACTGGAGTGCACAATACATCCATGGGAATTTGTTCAGAAAGTGGGGAGCACGAAACGCCTCTGGGCTCTTTACTCTAAGCTTGCCCTAGACGTGGGGGCTGAAACTTAGAAAAACAGGGAATTTGTGGGATTGGTAAACAGAGAAAGAAATCCTGCAGGCAGCTCGAGAGAACCTGAGAATGGCCCCGTCCAAAGATGATGCGATGTTGGGACTGTCAAGTTCCATTAGCAGAGGGATGTGAAGGGAAACTTCAGCACATCCACTAAAAAGAGGTTAGAAGCCAGCAGAGTTTTGGCAAGCGCTGAGTCCTGCTGTGGGAACTGCAGGATGCTCTCCACAGAGGACAATGGCAAGGGGAACTATTCTTCTCAGTGTTCCCTGGTGGAAACACAACACACTGCCATCCTGTGAAAGAGAAACAGGGCCACAGGAGCTGCAGGTTTGGGGTCAGCACCCTGAGCAGGAATCACCCATGTTGTGCTTCTGAGGAGCTTTTTTAAGTTTCCTGAAGTCACATGGCTGCTGCTTGGGATCAGACAGGGAGTAAAGGGTTGTGCTGAGCAAGACACAGAGAAGCTGGAGGCAGGTGAGCAGTGCTGGGTGATGGTGGTGGTTACAACCTCTGCCGGGAGTCCAGGAGCCACAGAGACAATGGAGCGACGGTCAGCATCACACCTGCCTTGTGGATTTCGACATCTACCCGTGTACAGACCACGGTCGGGTAGTTAAGGCAGTACTTGTCCCCAGAAATAACTACTCTTGTACCAGGAAATCCACAAAGCCGATGGCTAAACACAATGCATCTGTCTAGAGCTGCGTTGTCCAATATGGCAGCCACTGGCCACATGTGACTATTGAAATTAATTTAAATTAAATATAATTAAAAATTCAGTTCCTCAGTCACTCTAGCCACATTTCAAGTGCTCAACAGCCACATGTGGCTAGTGGCTACTGTTATCAGTGCAAATATAGAACATTTCCATCATCGCAGAAAGTTCTATTGAACTTACATTCACGCCAACAATGATATATAAACAGGGCAGAATACAAGAGCCTTATGAATTTTTAAGACAAGATACAAGAACTCAATGAATGTTTGTGCTTGCACCTGGCTGCTTTGAACTAAGCCCCCCGGGCCTCCAGGTGTACAATTTCTCCTCCTGCAGGAAAGATTAAGAAGCAATGCCATAGTGATCAGCACCTAGAATGTTGCATCAGACATCCCTTATATACTGCTTATCTGTTTCATGAACCAGAGGAGAAGCAAGATTTTGAGGTAAAGACTCTTCTCTCGGCCTCTTTCTGCTTCGAAGCAGCACCTTGCCCACAGGTAATAATTAGCTACTCTCAGAAGCAGAAAAGGAAGTTTCAAATTTTTTTTCCACCATGGGTCTTCGAGACCTAGTCATTCCTCCCCTCCCATCCTTAGCGAGGCCCAACCAACTGGTGGAGAATCACAGGTAGGCTTACCGGTTCCCCACAGCTTGAAGACGGGTCAGCTCTGCTCAGAAAGGGGCAAATGTCTGTGACTCAAGGGTTCTTTCCGGAGTAATTTTAGCATTTATTAGTCATTGTGTGCTCTAGAAGAGCGGGTGTCTCTAAGGACCTTCTGCTTCCTGCGGCCTGTGTTTTAACCTCCACCCCACCTTGGTGAGGTTCATGCAGCTCAAGAAGAATGCTCTCTGGCCGAACAATTGGTTAAGTCTTAAGCACAAGACGTCGATCTTTTAAAAAAAAAAATGGAGCCGAAAGTCAAACCTTGTAACATAATTCGGACATTTTATAGTGTTGTTCTGATCACATACAATTCCCACCAGAAGGGAAGTACCTTTAAAATAAGGACTATTCAATGCTAGTACAGGATTTCCTCTCGTTGTTGATAATTTCCTCCTAACAGAAGGCACGACGCAGTCCAAACCAAATTCAAAGGAGGTGTCCAGAGACGACGCAGCACCGACGTTCCGGGGGGAACATTGTTCAATCTAATTGATGTTTTCCTTGCAAAGCAATAGAGTAAGTGGAACTATTTTTATCCAGAACAGAATAGGTTCCCCCTAAACTTATGATGCCCCCGCCCCCAACTAGTTTTATATATAGTCAGAATCACAACATGTACCTTTCCCAAGATGTTTCCATGAAATAAGTCATAAACAATAGGCAAATTTAAATGCCAGACTACATTCTTACTCAGCAGCCAAAGTTTTACCAGCCATAGAGTTTTAAATGGTGGCAATTCTGGTTCAACCAATGTATTTTCAATGGATTCTATCTGCTCAGCAGGTGTGGTGCCTATAAAAGGGTCCTCAACTTTCATGATGTTAAACATCTTCTCTTTGCTAGAACAATGGCACATATGGCTACGCATCAGTTTAGTTACCTGTAGAGGCCAGTGCCTTTAGTTATATATGCTGGATTTCTCCAAGCAGACAATAATCCTTGACTCTTGTATACACAACGGCAGTAAATCAGTAAGCACATTTTGGCAGAACATATTTCCAATTTCCTGCCTTCCGTCAAAGAGACACAATTCAACCTCCACAATTTGGCCTGACTTTCTAGAAATAAACTAAGGTTGGCCTTTTGTCCAATTACGTAAACATACCTAATGAAGAGGGTGCCTTCTACTTTAGTTTGAATTAGATAAAAGCTCCAATTATGAAAAACAGAATTGCGTAGCAGGGGGAAAGTGAAATGAAATAGCAAAAGGAAACATTTAAGAGCCCATCAGGACATGGACATTTTAGAATTTTAACACGAGAACTTCATAAAGTGGAAGGACACCAGTGAGCGTCGCCCAGAGCTCAGCTGTAGGCATTCAATAAATGTTTTTGAACGAATAAACGAAGAATGAAAGTACAATCTAATTAATTTTTGCAGTAATATTATGTTTTCCTGGTCACACCAGCAATCTGGTGGTTAAAACAAATACATAATAAAAGCAACCAAAACACTGTTTCTTTGGTTTCACTTGCTCCCGTTACCAGGTAAATAAACGTTAGCAAGGTGGACTCGCAATTCAAACAGACCGGGTGAGAATTCCCGTCCCGGTCTCACCAGCTGCGTGCTAGTCCTGGGCAAGTTATTGACTTTCTCTGGAGACTCAGTTTCCCCATGTGGACCAGCTATCATCATAGAACACACTTTATCATGCTGTGAATGTGAAAGGAGATAAGGGGATCAAGAGCTGAACCCGATGCCTGGCCCATGGTCATTACATGCTATTATAAACTATTACATTATTATAAATTCTATATTTGTAAACTATTGTCATCATCTTCATTATCCTTATGTTGTTTTGTGCTGATTCTGGTGGTGACTCTCAAGCCCATTGCCCCCCGGCTAGTTTCTTTCCGTGGCCCAGGCATGGCTCACATGTTCTTCTGGCCTCAAGATGACATTTTTCTCTGCTACTTAACAGCTGCTACACCAGAGTTGTCCATGTGCCCTCAGAGCTGCCAAGGCCACAGGAGCATCATGTCCTCTCTGCTTCCTTTCCAGATGCTCCGTGCTCAGAAGACTTCCTTCTCAGGCGCTGGGTTGGTTCCATTCTGCATTGGGTTTGGACAGTGATCTATAGAGAAAATATCCTTCATCTCAAATCATGCTGGGCTGGGGTTCTCAGTGCCATGCAGTCGTTTTAGGGAAATGCCTTTTTAATTTTCCAGACTGTCTTTATTGCAGGCCCTGGCGTGCGTCCTTGGGGACTGAGCTGGAAGAAAATCTAAATGACAGACACCACTTCGTATTCGAAAAGACACTCAATTTTCCCAGACTGGTTGTCCTTGTTTTTCTCAGGTCCCTCTTCCCTTGAGTTCTTTCCTGCTGTGGCCTGAGTCCTTCCTACCACAGCTACTGTCCCCTAGACAAGCACAGACCTGACTGCATCCTTGGGCAGAGCCAGCCTGTGGACTCCAACTGAGGCCTCTCACTGCCACCCAACCCTGTAGCAGAAGTGAAGAGCAATTCTTCAACCCTTGAGTTATTTGACCAAAGTATCATAAAATACTACCCAATAAAATACCAAAGAGCCAGCCTAGATCCCTGTGGACACTGCAGAGGGCTTTAGCAAGTGGGAGATCCCATCTGCCCACATTGCTACCCTTATCCGAGAGGACCCCAGACCCAAGCTCACCGGGGCTCCCAAGGGACAGCTCTTCGATCTTCTCATTCCCCTAACACAGCTTTTGTCCCAGCGTAGCCTTGCCAGGTGGGACTTCCAGGCTTGGCTACACACTGTGCCTGTGTCATTATCGTCCTCACACCCTGAGAGCTGCAGGGGGTTATTTTTGAGTAGGAAAAGACTTTTAGTGAAAACCTTAATAAAGCCCACTCAGGGTAGATGCAGACTTTATAGGGCCTGAAGCTGATACAATCTGGGGACCTCTTAAAAGTGCACAAAAGGGGCTTCCCCGTGGCCAAGTGGTTAAGTTCATGTGGTCCACTTGGGTGGCCCTGGATTCGCCAGTTCGGATCCCAGGTGCAGACCTAGCGCTGCTCATCAAGCCAAGCTGTGGCGGCGTCCCACATGGCAGAGCTAGAAAGACTTACCACTATGATATACAACTGTGTACTGGGGCTTTGGGGAGAAAAAAATGAGGAAGATTGGCAAGCAATGTCAGCTCAGCACTAATCTTCCTCACCAAAAAAAAGCTCTCAAAAAAAATCCCTTTAGAAAAAATAAAGTGCACAAAAATGATTCATTTTTTTTACCAATTTTACAAAAATACATGTTCAGGTAGATCCATTGCTCTGGCCCTCCCAAGCTTCAGAAGGGGCTTGTGCAAGTAGGGGGCCCCAAAGACCCACCGTACATCCCCACCTCAGACTACCTGTGGTCCTTGCTGCCCGGTGCCCCACACGCATGACACATTTGCAGCAACCCCAGGGTAACTCCATCCTTCGGTGGACTGTGTCAGAGCTGCAGATAGCCCCATACACCTCGGGAGCAATGTGCCCCTCACACTTCATTAACTCTGATGGCAATACGGGAGGCTGACCACAAACATGCCCAAAGGTACCATTTTTGTGTCCTTTTAACCTGATTTGGCCCAGTCTTCCTAACTGTCTGGCAGTCTGGGGCTTTTCTTCTTGTTTGTTAGTTTGGAGTTTAGTTTCTTTGCTGTTACACATGCTGAGAAACGCTCTTTTTTATCTTGTTACACTGAGCATCCTTGGCGGTTCCCCCACCCCAGACGGGAGGGGTGGAGTATTGTTTTGTTTTGTTTTGTTCCTAAACTCTACAAATAATAGAAGAAATGATATTGTTTGTATTGGGTGCACCTGCTTCCCTAAACCAGGGTGAGGTGTTTTGTTTTTTTTTTCCCCTCTCCTCCCCCACTCTCCTTTTATCTTGGCTGTATGCGCTTTGTTGTTTGGTGGGAATGTAAGTGGCTCCTGCTTTCTTAGGGAACTTCCTATCCCAGGGAACTCAGAGATTCTCCCCAGGGGCCCCCAGAGACTGCATTGTTTTATTGCCCCCACTCCACCCCACCCCCATTCCACACAAACCACATAAACACGCACCCAAACACACAAGAGGTTTTTAAAGGAGCAAAAGAAATGTAATCCTAAAAAGATTTCCTGAGTATATGTGTGTTTGTGTGTGTGTGTGTGTGTGTGTGACTGAACGTGTTTTTACACACATATGTGCACGTTAGACAAAGAGAAAATGGAAGTCCGTATGGTTTTCTATGAGCATTCTCTTTAGTCTTAAATACAACAAAAGTACAGACAATCATTTCTTCTCTTGCTTCCCGGGGTTTTTACAAGTTACAAGACAGTCCCAGGTGATCAGCATTATGACCCTCCCTCCCTCTTCTTTGTCCCACGCATTTCTTTCCCCAGGGTCTCAGCCCCTGGTTTGGGATCACTGGCCAGTGCCTGCCACAATGCTCACCCCAGAGACTGTGCTGGGCGCACAGTCCGTTCTGTGAGTCTCTGGGAAGCCACAATCGTGCCCTGTTTCATCTTTGTGCCCCCGGCTCCTGCCCAAGAGCCTCACACACAGGACACGCTCAATAAGTATTTGTAGAATGAATGTCGAACGATATGACTTCAAGCAAGCCACTTCACAGCTCCAGCTCTGATTTTCTTCCTGACAAATCAGTCAGTTGATTTCTCGAACTTTTTCTAACACAATTCTGCTTCTCTTTGTCTGAAATGGATTTGGATATATCTCTTTATATTGGTTGGGATTAGATGCACGTAACAAGAAAGAAATAAAGTGGTATCTGAGATAAGATGAAATTCCCCTCTCATGTAAAAGAAGGCCAAAGGTGGGCCATTCAGGGTTCCAAGATGTCATCAGGGACCCAGGCCGCCATCTTTCTGCCTTGCCATCCTCAGTCCAAGAGAGATGCTATCCTTAGCAGCCACCATGTCCTCCTGGATCAGCAGAAGGAGAAAGTGTGGGAAGACAAGAGGGCCCCTTCGCAGCTGAGCCCCAATGAAGTGTTGTCCTAGAAATCCCACGCACATTTTGCTTATATCTCATTAGCCAGAATTTAGTCACATGGCCAACCCTACGTGTAAGTACGTATGAATATTCTTTGAGCTGGGTACCATATTGCCCCAAGTGAAAACCCGGGTTGTATTACTAGGGAAGAAAGGGAGAGTGGATATTGGTGTCAAGTAGCAACCTTGTCACACTCGTTCATCATTGTTTGGTCTGATTACATCCTGAGATGACTATTCCACTTTCTACCTGCCTACCCCTTCTTTGAGATCTTAAACAAAAGTTTCCCAAATCCTGATGACATTTTCATGAGTCCTTGAAGAAATGAGCAGGAGAAAAAAAATAATACTGCCTTGTATTTTTCAAATGCTACATTTATAATTAATTTTATTTGGCTTAAAGGACTGCCCATTTTGTGGCTATTTCATTTTTTCTCTCTTTCACGTGAAAATTTGCTTTTTTATGAAATGTTGTTCTTGGAAGATGATTGTTTATTTTTATTAACGTCCTTACTTTGAAAAATAAAGAAATTTTGAACTTTGTCAGTCACCTAATTTTTTTTAAACTGGTTCTTTAAATTCAAAAGTCTAGGAGCACTGCCTGAGATCATTTCCTTAGTTCTCTCTCCCCACTCCATCCTCTGAGGAAGGACGGTTGAGGAGGATGGGTCAGAAAAAATTCAGACAGGAGTTCTCTACCCCAGCAACAATAATAGAGAACAAGAGAACAGAGGTGCAGTTCATCCAAGAGGAACATAGACCTTCTCAGCTCTTGATATCAAGGGACCTGCATAAGACTGACGTCCTCAATACACAGAAATGAGGGCCGGGTTCCTGCACTCCGCCTGCCTGAGCCCAAATACCATTCCAGAATGTACCAGCTGAGCGACACTAAAGCAGTTACTCAACCTCTTCCTAATTTTTTAAATCTAGAAAATGGGGGTAAAAATAGAGTCTCTCTTAAATGATTTTGATGAGGATTAAATTAGAAAATGTATGTAAAGAGCTTAGCATGGTGCCTGACACATCCAATATAGTCAATAAACGTCACATATCATTGTAAGATTTGATTCAGCTGTGAATAACTAAAAAGCCAAAATTGTCAGTGGATTAAACACATAAATGTTTATTTTTCTCTCCTGCAATAAAAATCCAGATGCAGTCACTCCAGAGCTTGACTGGAATGGTGGTTCCTTGGACATCAGAGACCCAGATGTTTCCATCCTTTTGGTCCACCACCCTCAGCTCTTCGCCTCATGATCCAGAATGGCTCTGGAGCTCCAGCCAACGCATTCACCTGCAGCAAGCAGAGATGGACTGAAAAGTTCACGCCTCTACCTTTACTTTCAAAAATCCTGCACAATGAAAACGCTTCTGATCACAGCTCATTGAGCAGAATTGAGTCCCATGGTGAGGGCTTGCTAAAGTGGAGGCTTAAAACGCTGGGCTCATTGCTATCCTGCATCAAAATGGAGATCCTGTGATTCAAAAAGGAGACCAATGAATGGTGTCGCAGGCACACGGTAATCTTTGCCACAGTCAGAATTGTTATTGATGTTGCTGTTGTTATCACAGAAGACAGGACTCTAGGAAAGGGACGGGGGCGAGAGCCAGAGATTCTGAGAGTCACCACCGTCACAGGTGATGAGAAAGATTACAGGAGCCAGAAGATCCTGAAGGAATGATATGAACAGACGTCCAGAACCATCTGGGACGAGTTGAATACATGGACCACCAGGTTTCAAACAACTCCTCTCTTCCTCCTCCTGTGCCCACCCAATTCTAATGCAGTAGACCTGGGACCCGTCAAGACAGTCTCTGTTTTTTAACACATACCTCAGGTGACCCATGCAGCAAGCTCAGGGACGTGTGGGTTACTTCTCTGCTGGACGTACCTGTAGGATCTCTGCTTCAACAGAGGTACAATGTTATGGCTGACAGTGAGCCATGGGACGGGGGAGTGCGGTGATTACAGGAGACACTAAAGACATTTTTACCCCCCTCAAAATTCACTTAGAGATCCAATTTTTTTAATCGAATTAGAAAGAATGTATATATGCATTGTGTTACTTAATTCAAAAATAACTTGACCTAATTATATTAAATTGCTCGGGGTGTCTGATATAAAATAGCAAGAATATTTATATGAATATATTTATGTTAATATAGATTACATAAATATAAATATAAAGAAATATAAAGAAAAGCATAACAGACTTTTCAACTTTTGCTCAAACAACAAATACCAATTACAGTCGATCAAAAGTAAGGGCTGACTAGTTCAGTGTTGGACCACACGGTGCAAAGCAATTTGCTTTGGAAGAGATGTCAGGTGGAAGGCAGGAATAGCGGACCCTTATGAACGAGTCCTGGGCCCACAATGGGGTTCTGAGTCTTCTGCATGGCTCTCAGGGCAGGTTCTAAGGGTCCCCAGCCCTCCCATCTTACTCATTTCCTCACCTACAAATCCCCAGTGATGCTAATCTACAACCCCCGGGTGGGTTGGCTCCCTTCACCCAGCCCCGCAGCCCGACCCACGACCAGTACAGGAGGACTGCAGCGTTGACTGCAACGTTTTCTCCCCACTCACAGACTTGGTGCCGAACCTCCTCCTCCCTCTGTTCCTCACACTGCTGCTCCCCAGCTCCCGATGGCCCTGCTTTCTAACGTCACTTCCCAGGCTCTCCTTTCCGAACTCACCCTGCGCTTGATAACTTATACTCAGGTGTGTTTGCCCAAGTATCATATTGGCTCTTTCTTGATAGTTACTGAAGTTTCCAGTTCTTCTGTGTGACCCACCTAATTTAAACCAACTTTGTCCTCCCTCCCTGTCTATGCCACCAACGTTGGTGCAATGCATTTGCACCCAAGCGCCATGAGCAAGAATGAGGTGCTTTCTACAGCGACAGAACAGGAAAAGCAGGCATATAAATTTGTGCAGAAAAAAATTCCCAAAAGCACCATTGTTCCCTTCACTTTTTTTCTGTACATGTTTTTCATTGGTGCTCTATGCATAGTACTGTCCTCAAAACACAGATAAGCACAGGCAGGAAGGAGGGAAAGAAGAAGATGGGAGGAGAGTCAAAAGAAGGAAGGAGAGTAAAATATATTGATCAGTAAATAGATTTCATCTTCTTTGGAGGTCTTGAAAACCCCAGGCCCCCAGAAAATCAATTTTGCAGACTGGTGACAAAACCCACCATATTCACTTGAAGTGGTTGATTAACCAAGTCGCACATTCCTGGATCCAGTTAGGTGGCCAGGAGAATGATCCAGGCATTAAGTGTTACAGGAGCACAGAACAGGGCGAAGTCACTAGCCGGAAGAGACAAGAAAGGAAGCAAACCTTCTCAGCCGGATTGTGAAGAACTCAGGGTAGTGGGGACCTTTTATTAAGGGTTGGACTAACCTTATGTGACTCCTTTGGTTGCCGTTTACTACTTGATGCCAATCTCTCATCTGACGGCCTGTCTCTCCAGTGAGCGCTCAGCTACGCACAGCTACCTTCACTGATGTGTTTCCTTCACAGCTATTGACTGCCCTCTCCCCAGGGAAGATGTCCAGAAACCACGTGGCTGGAGATGGGTAAGAGGGGCAGTTTCGCAGCCCCTGGTCGGCAGCCAGAGTCCATTGTCTTTGGAAGGGAGTCAAGCTCCAAATTGACAGAAAAATCAAAGTTAGGTCAACTCGAGGGAAATATCAGTGACAATGGATGTTGACAATGAGGACCAGAGTTGATCGCAAGTCTGTCCTCTTTTACAAGCTTCCTGGCTCGAGAGGGTTTGCCCAGAGGCTGCCGCCTGCTTGGTGTACTCATGGTCAACTTCACAAGCAACCTCCGCCTTGCTGCCTGAACTCTTTGCCCTGAGCTCCACACCTCTCTCCTTCTTTCATTTTCCTAAGCAGCAATTAACAACCTTGGCCACACATTTTTCAAATTATCTGGAGGACTTTAAAAAATACTAATGCTACCCCTAGAGCTTCTGATATTATTGGTCTGAGTGCAGACTGGCCATTGGGATTTTCTCAGTCTGCCTGGTGACTCTCTCTCTCTCTCTCTCTCTCTCTCTCTCTCTCTCTCTCTCTCTCTCTCACACACACACACACACACACGAGTTGAGATCCACTGTCCTAAAGCATCGTTAACAAGAAGTCGTTACGTATTCAGATTTTTACTGAAGCTTTGACGGTTAAGAAGGCATAGTTATGCCAGAAGGTGAAAAACAACTTCAAAATCAATTTCTGTTTGTGTCCTAAAAAAGTCCCTTAGGAGCTGGCCCAGCGGTGCAGCAGTTAAGTTCACACGTTCTGCTTTGGCAGCCGGGGTTCACCAGTTTGGATCCCGGGTGTGGACCTATACACCGCTTGTCAAGCCATGCTGTGGCAGGTGTCCCACATATTAAAAAAAAGAGGAATTTGGCCACAGATGTTAGCTCAGGGCCAATCTTCCTCAGCAAGAAGAGAAGGATTGGCGGCAGCTGTTAGCTTAGGGCTACTCTTCCTAAAAAAGAAAGAACAAAAAAGTCCCTTAGTCTTTCGTCTCCCTTGGGAAATTCTTCCTGGCTGGAGAGAGATTAACACCAGCTGCAACCTAATTTCATCTCTGCAGGTCCCTCTCCACCCCTCAAGTCCTTTTTCCTCCCCACCCTAACACTCTGCCTCCAATTCTGGCTTTTCTGTATGCAAATCTCTGCCATAATATAAGTGGTGCCCGAAAGACTGCAGGAGTGCGTTATTGTGAGGTTAATGAAATGGCCCAGGTGAACCTCTGCAGTTGGCCCCCTGGGAATCTGGGAACCAGGGTGTGCCATCCAAATACATGCCACCTGGTGGGGGTTTAGTGGTCCAGCTGAAATATCTACAGGGATAATTCTGGATGCTCTGGCCACTAGGACCTCCAGGACTATGAAGGGATCACAGGCTCTCTGGGTAGCTGGCAACCTTTTCTTCCAAGAGATCTAGAGTGGTTAGACCAGAGAACACAGGAAAGCCTCTGCCTGCCAACATTCTAAGAGGCACCCGCCATCCCCTGATCTGTTGTCCCTGCTCCAGTGTCTCCTATGCCCCTACTTCCCTCCCGCCTCCCCCCAGCCCCAACCGCTGCAGAAGCTGAGAACTTTGGGTGGCCCAGCATTCCGCACCTCTCAAAGCCAAACACGCCCACCACCGACCATGCTCTGCACACCAAAAGAAATCCTCTCCTGTGTGGAAGCCATCCAGATCCACCTGCAAAAAACTTATTAAATGAGTATCATTCTT
Source organism: Equus quagga (assembly GCF_021613505.1). NCBI lineage: Eukaryota > Metazoa > Chordata > Mammalia > Perissodactyla > Equidae > Equus > Equus quagga. The sequence continues at coordinate 75,686,534 of NC_060282.1, forward strand.
TCTTCCTGACACCTTATGATATGCCAGACACCGCACTAAGTGCGTTAGACACCTCGCCACTCCCTACCCTCACAGCAACCGCAACCCACGAAGAAGGTTCTGTCAGCATCTCATTTCTCAGGTGATGGCAGAGGTTCAGAAAGTTGAACTTGCCCAGTGTTTCAGTAAGCTGGTTTGAACCAAATTTACTTCCAGACACTTCTCTATAATAAAAGGGTTTCAGGCTTAAGGCCTCTAGATCAGTGGTGTTAAACGTTTTTGGACTGTGCGATATTGTGATTTATAATAAGAACTATGTATTTGGTCTCCGTCCCCATTTCCAGCACAGAGCTCCTAAAACGCTTCAAATTTGCTAAGTGATAAGCGTGATAAATTTGTCTTTCGATATTCGTAACAAGCCACTTTCAACTACACCTGAGTTTATGGTAATGAAGTGACTTTTGGAAAAACACCTAAGGATGAGGGATGGTTGCTAGGGGAACCTCCTTGCGATCAGGGGGCTGGAACTTTCAGTCGCACCCCCAGACATTCAGGGAGAGGAGGTGGGGGAGATTGAGTTCAATCACCAATGGTCAATGATTTAATCAATTGTGCCTGCGTAAGGAAGCCTCCATAGAAACCCACAGGATGGGCTTCAGAGCCCTTCCATGTTGGTGAACCATCCACATGCCAGAAGAGTAGTACACCCTAGCTGCGTGGTGACAGAAGCTCCTGCACTCAGGACCTTGCCGGATGTCCCCCATGTACCCCTTCATCTGGCTGTTCATCTGTATCCTTTATAATATTCTTTATAGTAAATTGGTAAACATAAGTCAGTGTTTTTCCCAGTTCTGTGAACTGCTCTAGCAAACTAATAGAACCAGAAGAGGAGGTCATGGGAACCTCCAATCTGTAGCCAGTCGGTGAGAAAGCACAGGTGACAACCTGGACTTGCGACTGTCATCAGAAGGGGGTTGGGGGATGCAGTCTCTTTTGGGACTGAGCCCGTAACCTGTGAGATCTGACAGTATCTCTAGGTAGATAGTGTCAGAATTGAATTAAATTGTAGGACATCCAGTAGCTGTCCACTGAGAACTGGAGAACTGCTTGGTAGTGTGAAAAAAAACACACACATCCAAGACTGCATACTCTGCAGAACAATTTTGAAAAACTCTCTCTACCACATTTCAAAAGTGACATCTAAAATTTTTCCTAAGTTTAAATAGTGGCAAAAAATTTGCAAATTTTCACAGTGTAATGTTGACGTCTAATAAAATGTTAAAGGCAGCCGATGAAAGCTAAATAACACAGTGACTTGACTCCAGCCACCATCCTTTTTGGAAATACAAGAACAAGTCCCTCTTGGACAGTGGGAAATTTTGCATCATTCTTTTTCCTCTTTGAATTCCTATTGCCATTTCACATCCTCACAGAATTTTATCCTACTAACATTTTTGTGTTTGAAAGTATTTTCTTGATCTCTTATCATAGTTCTCTCCAATAGAGAGATGTATATAAATTCAATTTCTTTAGTTTTTGTTTCTTGCGACCATAGGGCTCTAAGTGGTAGAAGGAAGAAAGGAAGGAAGGAAAGGAAGAGGGAAAGAAAGAAAGAAGGGAGGGAGGGAAAATGGAAGGAAGGAAAGGAGGAAGGAATGAGAGTAGGAAAAAAGAAAAGAAAGGAAAATTCTAGATTGAGTTATTAGTACTATATTATTAGTAGTATACAATTAATTATTATTTTGATAACTTTATTATTAAAAGTAAAATGTTATCAAATGTACATCTCTTCTTAATAAAATGAACAGGGATTTTCTTCCAAGTAGTTCAGGTATAAATCAATGAATGTTGCCAAAAGTCACATTCTGATGATTGATCATCAAAATTATTAGTAATGCTCTACTAGTTGACAATTTAGGTCGGTCTTCATTTTGACAAAAGCAAAGAAGGTAAGGTACCTAATTTTCAAAAATATATGTTACACAGTCATTAGCCAGCCCCTTTCCCAATTTCTGGGAAATATAAGAAAAAGATTTATCAAGACATTAAAGGAACTATTAATTATACCAATTTCTCTTCTACCTAGAGGGACCTAAAAGATCAGTTTTAAGAATAACGGAAAAGAACTATTTTAGTTTAACTATGGGAAAGGGGAAAGAAAGCTATTTCAGCATTCACAGTTCTAACTGATGCTGTCTTTGCTTTGCTCTTCCCTGATTCTTTAGAGAAGGGTACAATCCTGGACAGCATTTTGAGAATGGAGGAGACCAGGTCACTGAATGATTATTGCCATCATTCCCACCACCCCTCTCGATATTTCTAAATTCAGAACCTGTGAATACAAACCAAAACACCCTATTTTATACCCATGTTTCCCCCGTAACAAAAATATGTATAAAACAAGCAGAAACAGGAAGCTGATGGTGAGTTTATGGTTCCCCAATTATTAATAAGGAAGACTTCCCTGAAACCAAGTCTCAGAATTGTCCCCTTGTTTGGTATTCCATAAGTTTCCATGTCTCCAGATTTGGGATGGGTGAGGGGTATGGCTTTCTTTTGTAATGTAGGGGAAAGCCTACCGTGAGAATGGAGATGGGAAGGTTGAACCTAGAAGTTAAGAATTGTATGGGTATCGTGGTTTAGCATTCAGAGACTGATGCCTATAAAACCTCTGTACCCATGGATCCGTAACCCGTGGGAAGCCTTAGAAAGCCTAGTGTATTCCCTCCCTGAAGCTCTTTTGCAACATCCAGGGTGGACCAGCCTCTGCTTCGTTGCCCTCTCTCCAGGGAGCTCATCTTCTCCCAAAGGAGTTTGTTCCATTTTCAGGCTACTGACGTCATTAGAAAGTATCACAAGAAGACCCTCTACCAAGCTGAAATCAATCAACAGATGAACTGAGTTTGCGTGTTCAAAAAAACCGCCGACTCCTGATCTCCCATTGAATCCCAGCTTTGCCTCTTAGCTGGACGATTTTGGACAAATGTCTTCATCTTGCATCATCTCATTTTCCTCATCTGTCTACAAAGGTAATAATGCTGACCTTTCAGCATTGAAAGGTCAATCTATTCAAAGATTGAAGATAATGTATGAAAAGCCCCTAGCCCAGTGTTGGGCATAATGCAATCATTTCATAAGGAATTGTTGTATTCAACTAATTACCGAGCCTTCTGTCTCATCATCCAGCTCACGTTCCTATTACTGTTCCAGAAAATAGCGATACACTGAGTCAAATAACTCCCAGCAGTACAGATACATCGCTCTGCGGTGTGCCCCCGCTGGCCCAGCAGCGTAAGCCTTTTCAAAAGGAATGGAGGTTTGTAAGGTGTGGCTTACTCTTTGTGAGCTCTGGTTCACAAGAAGAAGTGCTCTTCTTCACTCCTAAGTGCTCCAGATGACCACGTCAATAATTTGTCTTAAAATTTTGCCCTGTATTCACATTATATGCACTGGTTTATAATATAGAAAATCCATCTTCTCTTCAAAAAGATCCAGTCTTCCGGAATCTCTTCCTGGAAGAGGAAACACTTCCTTATTCCTCCAAGTCCCCAGCACACGTACAGCCACCGGGTGCACAAGCTCCTGCTGTTCGCTGGGGTCTCGTTTCTTTGACCACATGTGCACTTCTCCACTGAGTGAGGAACAACTGAGAAATAGTTTTGTTTTGTTTTTTTATAATAACTGCCTTCAACCACATTCTGACAATTCTCTGCTTTCTCTTCATGGCACCTTGGACAGACCAAAGAAGTTTCTTGTCACTTTCCATAAGCAGAGTCAGTCCATTTCAAATGCCAATCTCTTTTCTCCTTTGAAACGTGTCCCCATCCCTCATCAGCTCAGACGTGGGGTGGGGGGTCTTGGGGATGGAGGGGGGGCATGTTCTGCCCTGTGGCTCCTCTTCCTCCTCCAGCACCTGGGAGGGTGGGAGTGGGGGGCTCATGTTCCAGGCCAGTTCTGGTTCCAGTATTCCTCCACCCCTTACCTTTCCCAGGTTGACTACTCTGGTGTTGAGGGAGAGAGAGGAGAGAAGAAGATATCTTCTCATACAAGTTGGGGGAAGGGTAGGCGCCACGTTCTCCCTCTGGGTCCATTGCTTTCCATCTGACGCCAGAGGCCTCTGCCGATGTGATGCTATCCAAACAGACGGTGTGCAGGGGATTTGGGGGGAGAGGTTCAGCTTTACCCTAATCTCCTCTATTTCCGAGAGCCACACCCCGTGGAGAAGGAGGCAGCTCTCTCTGCCTTCAGCCCTGACAGTGAGCCAAGCCCCAAACCCACTTTCTGTGAATCCTGTAACATCATTTAGCCACAGCAGTCCTTCACAAAAGCTTTCAACTCGCCTACGGCCCACATGGAAGGGGAGAGAAAAGCCCCCCTAGGCCAGCCCCTCACGGGGGCAATCATCTCCCTTCTCATCCCCTCACAGTCTTCTTACACGAGCTGGGATGGGGGTCAGCAATGGGGGTGTCGTTGAACATGGCAGGGATAGTGTGGCCTCCTGGTAAAACCCTGGAGGATGTATTGGGCCCCCAGTGGGTTTCGGTTCCTTAGAATGTGAGGTACCTACTGCCTCTACGTCCTCAGCAGGAAAAGCTGCACTCAAAATCCTGCTACAAACAATATCGTTGCTTCTTGATGGTCAGAATCAAGGTCAAGAATGAAGGTCCCCTCCCCATCACAACCCTACATTGTCTCTGCCCTATGAGAGGATCTGGGTCTCCCCCTGAGAACCACTGGCCTCCGCTTTCATAAGACTCTCCCTTTGCATATCCGAAACGATAACTTACCTATCTGTCCTTCAGCCTCCGCTCATCCCAGACTGTGATATCTTGGTTTCTTTAACCTTGTCACATTCAGTCTAAATCTTTTATCCCTGTTGCTCTCCTGTGAACTCTGGGTGGACGTAGTCTGTTCCCATAACAGAACTTCTGTTCTCTCGTTTCTATAAATGCAGACGCTCTGCTCCCCCATCCCCACCCCAGAAGGTTGGACTAAAACGTGGCAAGATCAGAAACGCCGAGACCCTTTTAAGTGGAGAGAAGGTGGCGGGGAAGAAGAATTAACAGCTGAATGTCTTCAGGGGAGAATAGGGTCTTTTGTGGGGAATGTATAAAAGGCGAGCCACGTTCCTCAATTCCCACTCAGCACACACGAAAAAGGAAATAAACTTGAAGAATAATGTTCGAGTTAGATTTTCTTTTTCCAAAAAGCAGAATTTTATAATAGTCGAGAGAAAATACCAAAGTGAAACATGAAATTACCTTCCCTGGTAGTTTTTAAAGTAAAAGATTGGGGTGAGCGTGGGCGGGGTAAGATAGATCTCTTTAGATCTACTTTGCTCTGCGTCTTAGTGGTAACAGGTGTGGATTTGGCTCGCTAATTCACTCAACAAATATTCACTGGGTGCCTGCTATATGTCAGGCACTGTTTCAGTTACAGAACTGTAGAAGTAAACAAATCAGGCAAAACAGACAGTAAACAGATAATGGAAGAAATATATATTCCGTCAGATAATGCTAGCCGGCCCTGGTGATCTAGTGGTTAAGATTCAGTGCTATTACTGCTGTGGCCTCAGTTTGTTTCCTGGTCAGGGAACCACACCACCCATTTGTCGGTTGTCACACTGTGGAGGCTGCAAGTTGCTGTGATGCTGAAAGCTTTGCCGCCCATACTTCAAATACCAGCAGGGTCATCCATGGTGGACACATTTCAGCAGAGATTCCAAACTAAGACAGACTAGGAAGAAGGGCCTGGCCACCCACTTCCGGAAAAATTGGCCATAAAAACCCTGTGAACAGCAGCAGAGCGTTGTCTGATAGAGCAGTGGAAGGTGAGAGGATGCAGCAAAAAGACCAGGCAGGGTTCCACAGGGGCTCTGGGAGCCAGAATCGCCTTGCCATCACCTCGCTGGCACTAACAACAATTAGACACTATACGAAGGGGGTGATGGCAAGAAGCGAGTGAGGGGATGAGAATGGGGTGACTATTTTACATAGAGTTGCCAAGGGAAGACCCATGGGGAAGGTGACCTTTGATCAGAGCCCCAGGTAGTTTACAGATTACAGACAGATCAGGAGGAAGAACATTCTAGCCAGAGGGAAAAGCCGGCCTGGAGGTGACAGCACACTTGGCATATTCCAGTAGCAGCAAACAGCCAGTGTGGCCGGAGCAGAGTGATGGAGGGGCGAGTGGTAGGAACTGAGGTCAAAGAGGATGAGTCAAGGCTCCGCTAGGTCATGCTTTCATTTTAAGCTCCGATTCTGCACGTATGAAACATTCCCACACCCCAGAAACAAAACCAGGCCCCAGGGGAGATATCAACAAACAAACAAACAACTCTAAAAGTAGCTGCAGAAAATTTTCAGGAATCAACTCTCTCAGGGGAAACAGCCTGTGTCTTCTGGCCTAACACGATGTGTTCAAGTCTCTCCTGCTAAATCAAGCCATGGACCACCTAACAACTGCCTGGGAATGATGGAGAGGCGTGGTCTTTTAACTTGAGCACAGCATACGTCAAAACCCCACGCAAAGCACTTAATGAACAATACTGACATAAGAGCAAGTCCAGTGGGAAATTTTACAACATAACTGAAGAAGCATGATGTCACAGCCCATTCACACAGCATCCCGAGGCCCATCTCTCAGCACAGTCGTTCACCTCGGGTTTCTCTGGGACTCGTGGGCTGGAGGGAAACCGTTCGGATGCAAATGCATGTCAATACCCACTGCTAGCTCAAAAAGAAAGGCCTGGGTTTCTTTTTCCTCTGCTTCTCTGTCCCCTCTCCCCGCCCCCACCCCCAGAAGAGAGCAAGAAAACATTTGAGTGCGGAGCCCTGCAGCCCATCAAGACCAAGGCAGGGATTCTATTTCAAGCTGAGGTTCAAAACAGCTTGTTCTTTGCTGGAACTCCCTACTTCCTGAAATCGGACGGCGCCTCTCGGGGCCTCAGTGTGCTGAGTCACGAGCAAGCTACACACTCGCTCTTGCATTTGAGGCCACCAAGCTGAGACCCCAACTTCCTCCTGGGTCAAGTGAACACAAGGACCAAGCAGAGAGCACCTTCAGAAGAGGTTCCTGGGAAGTGTCCAGACTTAGTACAAAAAGAATGGTTTTAGCTTCTGTCTCCTGCAGGAAATTTGACAACCCGGAAGTAATTACAAAACCGTCTGTCCATTCTCTCTACACGACACCACCTACAGCTGCCTCGTTACCGCGTTGTGGATTAGGTGTGTGTTTATCCAGAAAGCACATTCATAGGCCTGGCACAAGCAGGATACTAGAAAATTCCAGCCCTCAGTGTAGAACCCTAGAAGTTGACAGATGGCTGCTGCCCACTGGCCCACTCTTGCTGGCAGCCAGGTTTCCGTGAATTAGTTACTAACCTATTTAAACTGGACAGTTTCACGTAAAAATTTAAATTCGGAGATGCTCTTGAAAACTTGAAAGACCTGGCAACACCGGCCCAAACTTCCTGTGTAGAAACTAGTGGCGTGACCCTTCAGACAGACGTTCGGACAGAAGGTGCCGGGAACACACCCTCCCTGGGTCAGCACCCACCCGGCCACTGCCCCTCATTGTCCCGCATTAGGGCCAGCCCCTGGGAGCGTGCACCTGGGACCCTCATCTCGTCCAACCACTTTATCGTCCAACCACTTTATCCAATAGATGAGGAAGGCAGGGTCCAGAGAATTTTTTTTTTTTTAAGATTTTTTTATTTTTTCCTTTTTCTCCCCAAAGCCCCCTAGTACATAGTTGTATATTCTTCGTGTGGGTCCTTCTAGTTGTGGCATGTGGGACGCTGCCTCAGCATGGTTTGATGAACAGTGCCATGTCCGCGCCCAGGATTCGAACCAACGAGACACTGGGCCGCCTGCAGTGGAGCGCGCAAACTTAACCACTCGGCCACGGGGCCAGCCCCAGGGTCCAGAGAATTTTAAATGACTTCCCCAAGGTCACTCAATTAGGTATAAGCAGAGCAGGTACCTGAATTCGGGTCCTCTTCCCAAGATGCCCCCACTCCTCAGGGCTCCAGGTGGGAAAGAAATTGGGCCACATTTGAAGCAGTGTCTTAGATGATATTGCCTCTGAAGTGATTTTAATTATAAATCATTACTGGAAATTAATGAAGGCATCAAAGCTGTGACAATGCCCAAGGGATTTTAAATATAAGTAATGTATATTTAAAATATGATTTTAGTGAGTAGCAGAGTAGGATGAAGAAAAGCTGAATAAAAATCACATCCTAATTTAACTATACTGAATAAATTAGAAATGATATTTCTTGGATTTTTCTCTTAGAGGTTTTTTTTTTAATGCAAGAATTCTGTCCATCTATCCTTCACTTCGCTAATTCATGGTAATATATTTAATGAAAATAACAGGGTGACGATTGAGGCCTTTCAAAATTCCTATGACTAGTGATATTATTTTCCTCATAAGGTAAATTGGTGCATCATCTAAAAAATTTTTGTTTACACAGGTAGAAGTATTATAAATGTCTATATAATATAAAAATATGCTGGCACTAAGGACTCTGCTGTTAATTTTTTTTCTTACTGCGTCAATTCAGAACTGAAATGAGATTTTTCCTGCATTCATGTTTCTACATACCCTTGGATTATCATTATAATTCCATCCTGTTTCTCAGGAAAGTCCAACTCCAACTGCACCATTTCCAGAAACCTGTCACCCTGAAGAGGTTTAAAAAGAAACCAAAATATTTCTTTGGAAAAGTATGTAATCTTGAAAATGACACCCCACGGCCCCTCCAAAAAAAAACAGAAGTACTAACCAGATCGTGATAAAGGCATCCCTGGTGTGACAAGGGGAACACGCCACACAGTTCACAGTCCCACAGCTCTCTCAGCACAGCCAGCAAAATGAGAGGCTTCACTTCCTTCCTACCACATTAGCAGCCGTCTAAACCCAGGTCCCAGGAAGGGAGTCCAGCCAGTCTAAGCACAGTGCTGGTTGGTAATGCTGTGATGCCATTTGAAATCGTGGTTGCTAAAATTAAAGTGACACTTGGCAGAAATTATCATAACACTTTCCATCACAGCGCTAAGACAGACAGAAAGAGTGTCTGCGTGGCACAGGCAGCGCTGAGGACAGAGCTGTCCATCACAAGAGGGACCAACGCCTGAGGCCACACAGAGAGAGGTTGAGTGGGATCCGGCAGCTGAAACCCACAATCACAAATATGCCACAGTCTCCACTCCCTTCCTAGGGACCCAGAAGTCTCTGCTCAAATTCAAAACCCAAACTTCTCTTTGCCTTCCAGTCTTCGTTTTTTAACGAGAGTGGGGAGGAGGACCTCAGTGGTTGGCAAAGAAAAGGCAGGCTCTATTTTGTCATCTGCCAGGCTGGGATTTCTCCCTCTCCTCACCAACCTCAGGATCAAGGCAAGCTCCTTCCTCTGGGCTGGGAGGCGGCACTTCTTGATTGGCAGGAGGGCTACTTCTAAGGCAATGGGAAGGCATTCCCCTCCCCGGGGGGCCCAGATTCCTGCCTCTGTTCTGGCAGCGTTTTGTTCTAACCTGAAGCATATGTCCGCTTCCTCACTATGCAGCCCAGGAGTCAAATGCAACTCAAGGGTTAAAGAAATTCCCTGGAAACAAGGAAAGACTCCTGGAGCTGTGCAGGTGCAGAATTACAGCCTGCCACTGCTCACGGCGACAGACTCCTGAGCCCCTGCACAGGGTCTCAGAGAGAGCAACGTTTGGCTTTTCTTGTTTTGTCGTTTAAAAAAACAAAAGAAATGAAATATATTTTCTGTTCTCTCAGCATAGACCTGAGCACGCGTTAGACCCTCTCTGCAGATATTTGTCGAACGGTCAACAGAGTTTTGAAAGATGTCATCAGAGTTCCTTCCCACCCGTCAACCCCCAGGCTGCCTTCAGGTTTCCTAGTCGGTAAACGATCAGCTTAGGGCCAGGTCATCCGACACAACAGCAAAAACCTTCTGTCCCTCTGTGGGAGTCAGGCCAAAGCTCTGCCCTGTCATGAAGTCAACTTATTCAACAGCACAAATTCGCACGCACACTTTAGAATCCCAAGAGTAATGAAACTGTTAAAGACGAGAAAACTGACGACCAGGCAAAAGGAAAACAAAAGAAAATTTATCTTTTCTTAGCCAAGAGAGGGAAAGACCAAGGTATGTAAGACACACAGCAGGATAGTTTGTTCTTTCTTTTTTATTTAGTCACAACACATCAGTACAACAGAGGTCAAGCCCAGTTCAGTGGCGGCCGTTTGGACTACACCTGCCAAAGGAACAAAGCTGTAAAGTGACGCATTTACAGCCCGAATCGAATTAAATAAACCCAAAAGAAGGCAGCAAAGCCCTTTTAAATATGTCAACGACCACGTATCCATGCACCAAAAAGGAAAACACAACATGAAAATTTCCAGTTAAAAGAAAACATGGCAGTTGCAGGAAGAATGAGCTTATGCATTTCACGAGTTCCACTGGACTCTTCGATTGACCACTGCAGCACACGGGATCACTCGGCCATGTTAACGTCTGTGAACTTGAGACCCCGTGAGATTAAAAATTCATTGCATTGCTTGGGACTGGTAAATGCAGGCATATTCTCTGTAATCATCTTCAGTCTCCCACTGCCAGCTCCACCTGGGGACCTAACCTACAAATGGCTGTCTCCTAACTAAGCCAGCACTGTGAGTCCTGGCAGGTGACAGCAGTCAGTCATATGGATTCACGGCCCCTGATGGTTTCTACATTCACCTTACTGCTGTAGGAGGCAGAGAATTAACTAGTCTTCTTTCTTGGATAAAGCTGATCATCTGATTTGTCAACGCTTTGTTCAGAAATATAAAATTCATTATAGTTCCCCCCCAAAAAGAATATTATTTATACAACACCTTAATTGTCAAAATATTAACAAGTAGCATCACGTTAACACTGAGCATAGTGGTTTGGAAAATTAATTCTAAAAACAGACTGTAACTATACAAGGAGAAAAACAGACCAAAAATACTAAATGTTAAAATTCCCAAAACTTTGAGGCAAAAATGGAATCATCCTTAGACAGATAAGTTTACAAATTAAATTCGGGACAGTACAAACCTATCACCGAGTGTTGGTTTATACCGACTATTTCGACTTAACGTCTGGAACGAAATTTAACAACTAGTTTTTAAAAACTGCTAATACATGACATGATTAAAAAACATTAAAAAAGAAAAAGTAAACCAACAAACCTTTAGTCTTTCAACACAAGTTATCTGAAAGTGTACCTTTTTTCTTTTTACTTTTACTGACGACTTTAAGGTGATGTTGGCAAGAGCCCCCAGCTCAGCTGGGATTTTAAGCTTTCCCCTCCCCCATTCTACAGCATCAGTTCTTTAAAAAGCTCCGATCTCCGTGCCCCAAGGTCTATAGGGCTTGCCAAGGTTTGCTGCCTGCGTGGGTGCCGAAGGGCTCAGTGCATTGGGAGACAGTAAGTGGAAGGAGCCAAATGAGAAGGGGAAGGCGGAGAGGGAGGCCACCGACGAGAGCAGAGGCGGCGAGAGTTTGGAGGTGGAGGTGACCACGGGGAGCACCGGTCCAAGGCCGCCGCCAGGGGGCGCTCGCAAGGCAGGCGCCTCGGGATGTGCCGAAGCCAACCTGCCCTGGTGATGCGGTTCCGTGGGCGAGGCCGTGGTACCAGTGTTCCCGTGGCCGTTCTGGGGCAGCAACAGGGGGTGCGCGACGTGCGGGTGATGTCCGAAGGCGCTCCCCCAGGGAATGTGTCCAAGGCCTGCGTGGGCGCCGCTCGCCGCTTCCCGCTGGGAGGCGTAGTTGTTAAGATGCGAGACCAGACGAACTCGAAGAGGGTCAGAGGCATCTAGTCCTTCAATGATGCTCAGGTAACGGGCAACTTCCGCCAGGCATTCCCGAAACCCCAAACTCCGATAGTCCATAGCCAGGGCGTGCGCGTCAAAATAGCCTGAGGAAAAGAACAAAAGAAAAACCTCAGGGCTTTGCTCATTTCCCGCATTTCTGCAACCCCAAAGGCAGCCCTTCCTGGCAAATACCTACATCCTTAAAAAACGGCATTCACGGGCTCTTCTGAAAGTCCAAATATTTTGGAGTCCACCAAAATCTTTGCATTAATCAACATGAGAAGTATGTGTTTGCTAATGCAAGTTCAAAGCCCAATTAGAAGCGGCCTAGCAGAAATTGGAATTATACCCTACCAGCAGATGAAACTATGTTCATTCCTTTAATGTTTTCCCTCAACAACAACAAAAAATACATCAAGGACAGAGAAACCACAGAGCAGTGAAATTCATTAGACACACAGATGTAAGTTATCATCGTGGAGCTTTTAGGCTCTGGGTCCTGAAGAATGCATTTTCCCGCTGGAGACAGACACACAGACCTTGGTCCTCCCACCTTCTGTTAGCTTTTCCCTACTTAACCACAACAGGTTTCTTTACTCAAGAGTCATGCGGCAGCTCACTTTTTAAAAATTCTGTTTATGAAATTAGGACCATATACCTTTTTTTAAAAAAAAAAAAAAAAGCTTTTTCTCAAAATGGCAATCAACAAATGTGATGAGAGCTACCAGATTTTAATCAGGGTTGGCACAACTTCAGGGCATCTAAAATATAATAGGCATTTGCCAAAAGAAGGTGCATTAGCTTAATTTGCTGAGGGTTTAAGTGATGAATTCGCCCGAGAAAAAGCTACCTACGTGCACTGGAAAATGCACTGACAGGCAACTGCACACACCGTTCTCTCCCCACCCCCAAAGCGCACAGTAAAAATAAGGCGGCTACTGCACCAATCCCAGCCTGCGGCAGCTGCTCTCTCTACCCCGGGCACTCAGGGCCCCCACCCGACTAGTGAGAGGTACCTTTCCCTCCGGCAGTATGCAGCATTTTCAGGTGATCCACGGTCATCTGCAGGATCTCGGCTTTTTCTAGCTTAGCAGATCCCTAAGAGAAGAGAACAGCAAAAGATTGACTTGGCACCGAGAGCCTTTGGGAAACAACTTAAAATACATATGCTTTGTAAATCGCAAAATTACAGATTAAGGCAAAATGAGTTGCCTCCGCAAAACATGTTGGAATCTGCGTATGAATTTATCTCCTCAGTGCACAAGCAACACGGCTGTTTTTCCAAGACACGGATAATTCCAAGATTAACGAGGGGAAGGATTCAGAAGGTGTGGACAGCTACGCTGAGAGCTCTACCTACTTTATTACCTGCTTCTCAAAAGCGCTGGGTACCAGCCTCCTCAGCTCTGATAAACTGTTATTGATCCGGTCTCTTCGGCGCTTCTCAATGATCTGCAGAAAGCAGGCAAAACAAAGGAGGACATTTCCATCACGACCGTAAATTTCAAAGTGAAGAAAGGTGGTTCTTTCCGTTAATTAATAACAAAACAACATTTTTAAAAGGAGCACCGTAAAGGGACTCACGCCTCTCCGTCTTTTCCTGGCCAAGATCTGTGAAGATGTCGTTGGGGACATGGAACCTAGAGCCGAACTCAAGTTTCTGAATGAGGGGGGGAAAAAAAAAACAGGAATCGCAGTTAAGCCAGGAGAGGCGATCTGAAGGGTCGCCCCCGCCCTCCCCACACTCAGACGGTTTTGGCAACTTGGGCTGGAAATCCCTCACCCCCGCGGCGGCCGGTCCGAGATGCGCAGCGGTCCGCGCGGGGCACCGGCGCGCCCCGGGCCCTCGCCCGCTGTCACCGCGGCCAGCCGGCGCTCGCCTCCCGCTCCGGCTCCGCTCTGCCGCCGCCGACTCACCCATTCTCATCCGCACTCTCCTTTTCCACCTCGATGGTCTCGTCCAGCTCGCTATCCGAGGAGCTGTACTCGGGGTGGGCTCGCTTCATGCTGGCTGCGCGGGGACTCCGGGGGAGGGTCGGCGCGGCGGGCAGGGAGGAGTTAACAGCAGCGGCGCCTCTCCGCGCTCGGCTGCTCGCGTTCCGCACACACTGATCCCGCTCACGCCCTGCCTCCGGTTAAAACTCAACCATCCCTTTCCCACGCTGCGCCCCTTCCCAGGGCCCTGGGGGGGGCGGGGGGGGGGAGGAGCGGGCGGGGGGCGGGGCGGCGGCTCCCGGGCAACGGCCTCGCCTCGGCCAATCCGGCTTCCCGCTCCGCTGATTGGCAGGCGCTCAGGGCAGGGGCGGGGCCGAGGCTGCGGGCCAGGGCGAGCCCCGCCCCGCCCTCCGCGCCCGCCCCTGCCCGGCGGCGGTGCGTCGGCTCCGCGGGGGCTCCGGCGGCCTC